>NC_090732.1:95692194-95707194 GCF_036898095.1 Palaemon carinicauda | reverse complement strand
ATATATAGATTTCCTGATTGTAGCCTTCCAAAATAATTGCAAACAATATAATAAAAATTAACTTAGGTTGTAAAATAAAAAGGAAATATATTGAGAACCTAGTAAAAAAAACGTGAAAATCTATTGAAAATTTTTAAGACTAAGTGTGGGGTAACAAATATTGTACTAAAAATATTACTATTATCATCATTATTGCTATTGTCATTTTTATAATCATTATCACTGTCCTAATTAATATAAATATATCAACATTTATATTATTATTATTATTATTATTATTATTATTATTATTATTATTATTATTATTATTATTATTATTATTATCAAGTTACTAGGAGCAAAGCGCCATAATCATACGTACAATATTTGAAGCAACCGGCCCCCCACCCCCCAAAAAAAATAAATCTGTCAAATATACGCAAGAACAATTCATTCCCACTTTATGAAAATGTAAGCAAAGTTAACTACCTACACCTGTAAATACGAATATCAATGAGTCAAAAAATTAACTGATATATAAGTAAATAAATGCAGGTAGTAAATAAGCTAGGGGACAGTTAAATGGTTTAGTACTATCCTTAGCACAAAACAAATATGTGAAAAAAGGGGTTATTAAGTCATCGCCTTGTGTAAGATAATCAAATGTGTTACTGGAGTTAACCCAAGAGCAACAGATAAGGGTGAAAATACCCCAGCAGATTTACAACAAAAATACAACTGAAAGAATGACTTGGAATAAAGAGAGGTTGACAACTCTACTAAAGATTGGAAGATTTCAATGACTATCGTCAAGAGGATGTACGGCAAAAGGGAATCTAATAATTCTAGGCAACTGAATTAACAAACATATATTGCACCATTAGTTTATGAAAAAAATAAATAGAAAATAAATATTATCATCAATATGATGAAGAGAATATCCAAAAGTAATGTACCATAGACACAATTATTCAAAATGTACATAAATAGTCTTTTGAGAAAAGACTATAAACAAAGTGAAAAGCATGGAAATCTGTAGTAGAATGCCCCAATCTAAAGGGAGAGAGAGAGAGAGAGAGAGAGAGAGAGAGAGAGAGAGAGAGAGAGAGAGAGAGAGAGAGATCAAAGACATTCACTGTATGTAATTTGTTGAATTTCTTTTGAACTCTCAAGAAATTGACGATGTGCATATATATAGGTATTATTAGTTATCTTCTGATCTAGAAGTCAGCCCTGCTGTGTTAGTTTTAGCAGGTACTTTTATATATGTTATAAGCATATCGGAAATAGATTTGTAGTCAACCTGTAAGGCAGTCATTCATTTATTCAAAAGAAATTCTTTATGAAAACGATTGAATTTCCGAACAGACTTTTGGAAATCTACCCTTATTTTAATTTTCTTTTAGAGGTTGGTAAGAGCATAATTATTCTGTTTAGTGTCTCTCAGAATGGCCCTGGGCCTCTTGGTATGATAAAAGAAGTTCTGATTAACAAACTATATTACCAGTATCAAATTTTGTTGTCAAGAAACAAAACTTAAATTTTTTAATTATAGCTGCAATGTGGGTGGTTTTCTAGATAGATCATTTTACAATGACCTAAAAAAGATATGATATAAAAAGACAATTAAGATGCATATTTGAAATTACATGCTGGATAATAATTTTCCATACATTACTCTAGACATTTTTGCATTAAATAAAAAAGCAGCCATGTTTATCTCTATAATAAATCAAAATAAAAATAATAAATATGAAAATTTAAATTATTGTTTCACCCTCTTACTAAATATAAAAGTGGTATTCTACGAAGAAAAGATTTTCGCAAAATCGTATCTAAAATAATTAATGTGTAACATCCGAAATCTTGTATTATGAACCGAAAGTCCTCGGTTTTGTGCACAGTTATTTCCTTGTTAATCTTTCTTCTTAACACGAGAGATATAGGGTAAGAGTTATAAAATCTCTCTCTCTCTCTCTCTCTCTCTCTCTCTCTCTCTCTCTCTCTCTCTCTCTCTCTCTCTCTCTCTCTCTCTCATAAAACATCTAGTTCTTTCTCTGCTATTAGTAGAATGTACTTAGGGAGCGTTGAGAAATTCCAAGAAGGTCGACTGGATAATTAGATTCTAATTAACTTGCCCTGGAAACTTGACGCAGTCTACGGTCTGCTTCTCTCACGTATCGCACCAGGGAGTTTACTCCAAGACGAAGTTGTATCCACTTTCAATCAACAAAACAAGTCTACCTTGGCAATATTCTATCTAATATAACTTTCTTTTTATCTAAAATGAATTGCTTTAAAAAAGTCGTGATACTCGAAACAATAAAACATAAATTTGATCCGTTCGTTAAATCTACAGCTTATATTTCATGGGTTTATCGAAGCTATTGATGTATAGCAGATTCTAAGGCAAATTTGGAAAAGAAAAAAGTATCATGAAAAATTCTCTTTGTCGACTGAAAAAAACATTGGATGATATATTTCGACCGAGTATCATAAGATAACCCACAGACCATGTTTACTGTCAAGAAAAAGCAAAAAAAGAATATTTGAAAATCAAGTTTCTATCATACTAAGGAAGGTGCAAAAAATACATATAGTAGCAAACTTGACGAAGCACACGTACGTTTTTAATTGTTAAATAATGAAATGTCTAGTATGATATATGTAAGTAAATCAAGTACGATATCATGATTAAATGAAATAAATGGGGTATAAAAAAAGTTATTATTTTACTTATTGTTTGGTGTTTTTAAAGACACTTCCAAGATACAGCCTTTTTTTTCGTTTAAATGCTCTTTGCCCGAGGATCACGGTTTCCAGTTATTTTTCTTAACTTCATAGTATACATTTGTTAAAGTTAAGGGTAAGCAATGGCTTTTTGAGAAATGTTTTGTGGATGTTGAATGAAAAAAATACCACAATCCTGTCATCAGGATTAAAGATTAGCCAATCCAATTTACTTAATGTAAAGTTTCTTATATACTACATGTTATAGTAGAAATTCATATATAGGCTTCATGAAATTATCAAAACAGGATCTGATAAATAGATGTGCCCACTTTCCTCTGAGACACAGAAAGAATGTTTAGGAGCATACAGCATTAAGATATGACTATTTAAGTCTTGTATTTTATATAATTATAACTTAGTTTTTAAAATTAAAAAGCCTCGTCTAGATGTTCTTAGGGAAGGGAAGCTTATCAATCCGCTAAAAAAGAAATTAATAACGGAAACTTGCAAAATATATCAGTAAATCACTTCTCTTTTCCCGAAATTATGTTTTTTGGTTCTTATCATTTAGCTTCATCATATTCATTATATGTAAATTTATATTTTCACCAGAATTGTGCTCTTTCCTTTTTAGCAATCTGCAACTTTCAAAATTCACGGAAAATTTAAAAGGAAAGATTTATGATTAAATTTGTAAGAGATATAACTTAAACGATAGGTATAGAGCTTGAAATCCCATTTCAGCTTATCTTTCGCATACAAAAAAATCAAAGATTGATTTTAGTATTAGACTGTAAATAATGAACGAAATCACTACGAAGTGACGGTTTCAAAATAGAAACCTAGATTGTTTTGGCATACACTTAAAAGGAAAATTAGGTAAGCATGACTTAAACAGGATTCATATCAATCAGAGATGAATGGGAAGTTAATAGTCAGTTAATTAATTGTATAGATGTTTATGAATAAGAGAAAAAGTAATAATTTAATAACCTTAAGATTTTGTGTTAAAACATAAAACTAATCAGTAACTTGTGACGGGCCGAGAGAAGAGTTGTGAACTCAAAGGCAGGATGCAATCAACTGAGTTTATTAAGGAACACTCTTCTTTATATACAAAACCTCAAGGCAACAGGACATGACCTGTTCGAGAGACAGACAATGTTACAGAGCAAAACGGAGACATGATCATTCAGGTTCTTTTTAGAGCGAGGTAAGAGCGCAGATACAAGCATAATATATACAAAATAATTAAGTACAATTGTGTGCCACACGGTTGGTACATGGCTCCCCCCCTAAAAATGACATACTGTACATGTTAAATAGGGCGCCCTGATCTAGAGAGGCGAACTGTAGGCGGGTCATCTGGCAGAAGATAAGCAGGTTTTAGACGATCAATGGAGACCCAGTCTTCTTTGCCACGAATGTTTAGTAGGAATGCTTTCGGACTGCGTCGGATCACAAGGAAAGGGCCCGTGTAAGGGGGCGTTAGTGGTGTCTTGCTAGTGTCGTTGCGCAGGAAGACGTGTGTTGCAGAGTGCAAGTCCGTTGGTATGTGATGCTTCGCTGGGGGCTTGTAAGTCTGGCGGCACGGAGTAAATTTTCCCACGACGTGACGTATGCGCTGGAGATCGTCGGAGGAGGTTGTAGAAGGAAAAAACTCGGCAGGGACGACCAACGGGTTGCCATACACCATTTCGGCTGCCGAGACGTCGAGGGGGTCTTTAGGAGTGGTCCTTAGTCCCAGGAGGATCCAGGGAAGTTGAGTAAACCAGTTGCAATCCTTGCAGCGGGACATCAAAGCTGCTTTGAGGGTGCGATGAAAACGTTCAACCATTCCATTGGCAGCGGGGTTGTAGGCCGTTGTCTGATGTAGGGTGATGCCCAGGAGATTCTCTAATGACGTCCACAATTGAGAGGTGAAAGTGGTTTCCTTGTCAGAAGTAATATGCTCAGGGATACCGAATCTTGAAATCCATCCAGAGAGTAAGGCAGATGTACATGAGGCAGACGTTGCAGTTTCCATGGGAATGGCTTCAGGCCAACGAGTGGAGCGGTCGATGACGGTAAACAGGTAACGATGTCCTTGTGATGTGGGTAGGGGGCCTACAACGTCGACGTGAATGTGTGCGAAACGACGCTGAGGTTGAGGAAAGGTGCCCACTCCTGAATCCGTGTGTCGATGTACTTTGGAAGTTTGGCAAGAAGTACAGGTGCGGACCCAATTCTTAGCATCCTTAGAAATGCCGTGCCAAATGAACTTTGCCTTCAGCAGCTGTGCAGTAGAACGGCACGAGGGATGTGAAAGGCCGTGAATGAAATCAAACACCTGTCGGCGCATGGGAGCAGGAATCCAAGGTCGCGGTCTACCAGTACTGACGTCACAGAGGAGGGTGGTGTTGGAGTCTTCGAGGGGAAAATCTTCCCAACGGAGGGACGTGCAGGATGTCTTACAAGCTTGATACTCTGGATCCTGTTGTTGGGCTTCAGCCAGGGCGTTGTAATCCAATCCCAGTTCAACGGCAGCCAACGTGTTTCTTGACAGGGCATCGGCAACGGGATTCATTTCCCCAGGGATGTACTGGAGGGTGCATTTGTATTCAGCCACGGCGGAGAGATGTTGGCGTTGACGGGCAGACCAGGCGTCAGACTGTCGAGTGAAGGCGTGCACCAGAGGCATGTGGTCTGTGCGAATGACGAAGGGCGTACCTTCTAAGAAATGGCGAAAGTGACGGACAGCCAAGTGCACCAGCAGCAATTCTCGATCGAAGGTAGAATAACCCGATTCTGCCTTGGACAGTTTTCTGCTGAAGAAGGCCAATGGGCGGGGCGAGCCTTTGACCACCTGCTCGAGTACTGCACCAATAGCGACGTCGCTGGCATCGGTGGAGAGAAGGAGAGGGGCGTGTGGGATAGGAAAAGTGAGAGCCGCAGCAGTTGATAGGGCCTTCTTTGCATTGCAAAAGGCTGCTTCTTGAAGGGGACCCCACTTCAGGTCGTTTGGCTTGCCCTTGAGGGAGGCGTAGAGGGGAGCAAGAGTGGCGGCAATGGCTGGCAGAAAACGGTGATAATAGTTGATCATGCCCAAGAATTCCTGCAGAGCTTTGACGGTCGAAAGCGCGGGGAAGTTCTGAACGGCTGCTACCTTCTCAGGGAGGGGATGGGCTCCTTCAGTAGTGATACGGTGGCCTAAGAACGACACTTCGTTGGCGCCAAAGGTACACTTGTCGTACCGGACTACAAGGCCGTTTTGTTGCAGGCGGTCGAGCACGATGCGCAGGTGACGGAGGTGTTCCTCTTTTGAGGAGGAAACCACAAGTATGTCGTCCACATAACATACACAGAAAGGGAGGTCCCCTAAGATGCCATCAATGAGACGTTGAAACGTGGCCCCAGCATTACGAAGGCCAAAACAGGAGTAATTGAAGGTGTATGTACCAAACGGAGTGGTGATGGCGGTCTTAGGAATGTCTTCTGGGTTCATAGGCACCTGATAATACCCCTTCAAGAGGTCGAGCGTAGAGAAAACCTTCGCTTTGTGCAGGTAGGAGGTCACATCGGCAATGTTTGGGAGGGGGTAGTGATCCGGTTCTGTTTGCATGTTCAGGCGCCTGTAATCCCCGCACGGACGGAAGGAGCCGTCTTTCTTCAGAACGATGTGTAAGGGCGACGACCATGGGCTGGAGGCCTTTTGGCAAAGGCCCATTTTCTCAATTTCGGCGAACGTCTGTTTGTCGGCTGCCAATCGTTCCGGTGCCAGACGTCTGAATTTTGCGAAGACTGGGGGTCCCGTCGTCTTGATATGGTGATAAATACCGTGCTTGGCAGGACCCATGGGCATTTGGCGAAGTTCTGGACGGAAAACTTCCGGGTACGACGTGAGGAGGTGGGCGTAGGCATCCGTGGGTGCGCTGATGTGGAGAGCGAGGTTAGAGGGGGCGGGTTGAAGAGGTGACGACAAGTACGAGTCTGCGTTGACCAATCGTCGGTGGGCCACATCGACCAGAAGGTGGAAATGAGAGAGGAAATCCGCACCGAGGATTGGCATTGTGACGTCAGCAACGAGAAACTTCCAATTGAATTTACCGTGAGGTTCTCGTAACCATGGGTGGGTATCGCAGATCCGTTGGCAGCTACCAAGCGGACGTCGGCAGATGTAGACAGACTACGTCGTGCCTTGAAAAGTTTCCTTGGCAAAAGAGAACGACAAGCACCCGTATCTACCAAAAATCGCACGCCCGTTCCTGCATCCTGTAAAAAGAAAAGATTAGAAACATGGGAGGCCACCGCCACAAGCGAGTGCCTACTTACACGTTTTTTGGCCACTGACAATCCTTGGCACATTTCTTCGCGGTTGCCCCGAATCTGAAGTGGTAGTAGCAAAACTGCGGCGGATGGGAGGTAGTAAGTGGCTGTAGAAGTCGTTCGTTGGGGCGCGAGCGATTGGTGGGTGGTGGGCGGCTTTGTCGCCGCTTCGGCACGTCACGGGGTAGGCGTGTATGTCCTACGGCATTCATGTCAGCTTCGATTGACGTTGAATAGGCATCCTTGTCGTCAGGGGTGGAGGCGTTGATGGAGGTCTTGAAGTGGCTGTCCATAAGGGCGTCGGCTTTGGTCATCAAGTCCTTTATGGGTAAACTATAGACATCGGGTATGACAGCGCGTACAGGTTCGGGTAAACAGCGTATCCAAAGGGCACAAAGTAGGTTCACCTCACGAGGAGAACCGTCTGCAGCAGGTTGAAGGCGAGCGATACTGGTCATTTCCCTGAGGGCAAGCGAAGCCCTTTGGTCCTTTGGTTGTTGCGAGAGCTGAAAAAGCTTTGCTATACGGGCGGCTGGTGACGGCAAGTACTGCTGAAGAAGGTATGATTTGAGGGCTTCATACGCTATTGGGGTGTCTCCTTGTTCACAAAGCCAGTCGGATATTTCTGGGAAGGTGTCCTCGGGTATCGCCGCGAGAACATAATCCGCTTTGGTGGTTGAGAGAGTCACGCCCCTGATACGAAACTGGACTTCTGAGCGCTGAAACCAAGCAAACACTTCTCCGGTGGCAAACGGTGAAAGTTTCAATGGGGCGGCGTCAACTGCTGTAGTAGAGTCTGTCTCCGTCATAGTACCAACGATGGAGGGGCGAGGGAGGTGGGGGTGGAAGGCAGTGGGAGCGAGTCGACTTCCGGGGTCAGCAATGTGACGGGCCGAGAGAGGAGTTGTGAACTCAAAGGCAGGATGCAATCAACTGAGTTTATTAAGGAACACTCTTCTTTGTATACAAAACCTCAAGGCAACAGGACATGACCTGTTCGAGAGACAGACAATGTTACAGAGCAAAACGGAGACATGATCATTCAGGTTCTTTTTAGTGCGAGGGAAGAGCGCAGATACAAGCATAATATATACAAAATAATTATGTACAATTGTGTGCCACACGGTTGGTACAAACTTAAACGAGATGTCATGTTATTATTTGTTATAAATAAATCTACCGGCCAAGTCTTGGTAATTATTATGTGGTTCGGGAAGCTGGATATGGATGTTTAGATGTTTCTAGTATATATGCCTTATGGGATAGCCGGCATTTCATTACAATTCTTATTCTTATATTTTATAATGATCTTAAATTCCAGGCAAAATAACTTTCACATTTTTAAAAAGAAAAACTTTAAGTATTTCTAACTGCTTTCACCAGTACAAAACCTCCAAAATGTATGTAAATATGAATGTACACATACACACACACACACACACATATATATATATATATATACAGTATATATAAATATTTGTATATACTGTATATATGATGGTGTATAGGCTAATACACATACGCGCGTGCGCAAATACATACATACATACGTACACACACACACACACACACATATATATATATATATATATATATATATATATATATATATATATATATATACAGTATGTGTATAAGTAGGCTGATACACATAAGCGCACACGCACACATATACAGACACACATAGCCTATATATATATATATATATATATATATATATATATATATATATATATATATATATATATATATATATATATATATATATATATATATATATATATACTGTGTATGTGAGTGAGTGTATAGGCTAATACCCATACACACTCACGTACGCACACACACACACTCATATATATATATATATATATATATATATATATATATATATATATATATATATATATATATATATATATATATATATATATATATGAGTATGTGTATGTGTATAGGCTAATACACATACGCACGCACGCCCACACACATACACATATACACGCATGCACATACATGCACGCACGCACGCACACACACAAACATATATATATATATATATATATATATATATATATATATATATATATATATATATATATATATAGTGTGTGTGTGTGTGTGTGTGTGTGTGTGTGTACATACATATAATATCAAACACTGACATTTGATATTGAATTCTGCCTTCGTGGCTGGTCAGACATTCAAAACTCCACCTCTTGTTTTAACGGCTCTTTTATTGCCTAAAGTGTCTCTTTGGTATTCGGAATTAAAATTTTTCCTTTTGCAATACCTCGTAAAAATTTTTTGTCTCAGCCAGTCAATTTTTTTCCACAAAGCCTTCTGCTATTCATTATTTCTGCTGAGGATTATTTTATGTAGCCCATAAAAGTCTTTCAAAGCCTCTTCTTTATTAAAGAACTTCTCCCTGGATATGTTCTTTGGGCATGTGTTTAGAGCTGCCTTCCTCACTCAACACTGCTTCTACCCTATCTAACAGTTCCTTGTTGGTAGACGAGTAAAACTTGGTCCTTTATCCCCGGATTATTTGAATGTATCCCTTGGTGGGTCCTGTGGTTTTGTGAGGTTCTTCCGGGTTCTTAATCTCCTAGTAGAGAATATGATTTTGGATTTTGTGTGCACGCATACATTGGTAGATAATCTCTCATATGTTGAGGATACCTTAACGTGGTGAAAGGGGTTTTCATATTGCCATGATCAGGAAAGCTACTAGTCCTGGCTAGCCATACTAGATTGATTTGCTGTGAGCAATCAGTCACCATGACCAACCTGCACTGGCCAGCGTTGTGATGAAAACTGGCCAAATCCTAGACATGAATAAGGTCATGTATGAGTTGTCCTGCAATGAACTAGGAAGGGCTGCATTTGTATTTGATATATATTCCCCAGTGACCAGCTAGCTCATCCATTGCATTAAGCTGTGAGAATTCTGCTTCTGAAATCTTAATGGTCATTCTGGCATAATTTCTCGCAAAGATATTAAATTGATTTATTAGAGGTTTTCTGGCATCCTGAAATCTAAGGTCATGCCATAGCTTTTGCCACACCAGTATGACAAACCTAATGGGTATTAATCACTATTTAATTTGGCTCAACCAGTTTTATTGATGCTCATTCCCACTTGGTATAGTTTGTTTTCCAATGATGAAAGTAAAGACGCATTATATTCAAAGGTTTAACACATCAATTTTATCTAGAATTTATCTATGGAGAAAGTTCGATCAGCCGGAAGCTGAAGCGTATTTTTCAATGATATTTGATTGATGAACTATGATATTTTAAACTGACTAGGTTTTATAATTGTATTCAAGTTTGTGGGTGTTATAAAGTACAGCAAACAGGTGGATTCTTTTCTTCATTTGTGGTGGAGTGTTTCTGTGTTGTATTTGATGACCAATCAATATTTTTCTCACTTGGCGAGTTGTGATAAAAAAGCTTATCAATTCCATATGACTTATGAGTGAATGGCTTTCTCTATTCAATACACAGATGTCTAGTTATGTCATATCCCTATCATTTATTGTTATTTTATTCTCATCATTTATTTATTTGCTTATTTCCTTTCCTCACTGGGCTATTTATCCCTATTGGAGCCCTTAGGCTTATAACATCTTGCTTTTCCAACTAGGGTTGTAGCTTGGATAATAATAATAATAATAATAATAATAATAATAATAATAATAATAATAATAATAATAATAATAATATGCCTCTTAGCCGAAACCTTGCCATCAGGGATTCTACCAATTAATCTATAAAGAAAAATGGAAATTTATTACAAGTCTACTGTATTATTATTATTATTATTATTATTATTATTATTATTATTATTATTATTATTATTACTTGCTAAGCTATAACCTTAATTGGAAAAGCGGGATGCTATAAGAATTGTAACAACATTAAAATAAACATTTCATATATAAACTATAAGAACTTTAACAAAACAAGAGGAAGAGAAGCTAGATAGAATAGTGTGCCCGAGTGTACCCTCAATTAAGCGAACGCTAACCCAAGCAGTGAAAGACCATGGTACAGAGGCTATGGCAATACCAAACAGTAGAGAACAATGGTTTTATTCTGGAGTGTCCTTCTCCTAGAAGAGCTGCTTTCCATAGCTAAAGAGTCTTTTCTACACTTATCAAGAGGAAAGTAGCCACTGAACAATTACAGTGTAGAAGTTAACCCCTTGGGTGAATGAGAATTGTTTGGTGTTGTCATGTGTATGAGGACAGAGAAAAATCTGTAAAGAATATACCAGACTATTCGGTATGGTGGAGGCAAAGGGGGAGTGAACCGTAACCAAAGAAAAAGATCCAATGTAGTACGTTCTGGTCAGTCAGAGGACCCCATAACTCTCTAGTGGTAGTATCTCAACGGGTGGCTGTTGCCCTGGCGAACCTTCTCCCTACATACTGCTGTTGAATTCAGGAATCTGTTCCTAGAATTGAAATAAACCCATCGCCGCTATGATAGTTGAATAGCGAGTTAGCAACGAGTGGTTATTTATTATGAATAAGTTATATCACTAAACCTCGTGATTTTAGTCAATATAAATAGCAACCAAAATGGTATTGAAAATCGAATTAAACCTTTGGGAATGTATCTCCTCTGGAAAGTGGATATACATCCCCAAAGGTATATATATATATATATATATATATATATATATATATATATATATATATATATATATATATATATATATATATATATATATATATATATATATATAGGTAGTAGGCTGGCCTGGGCACTAGCCAACCGTTGCGATACTACCGCTAGAGAATTATGGGGTCCTTTGGTTGGCCAGACTGTACTACATTGGATCCACATACACCGAATAGTCTGGCCTATTTTTTACAGATTCTCCTCTGTCCTCATACACCTGACCAAACTGATATTACTAAACAATTCTTCTTCACCCAAGGGGTTAACTACTGCACTATAATTGTTCAGTGGCTACTTTCCTCTTGGTAAGGGTAGAAGAGACTTCAGCTATGGCAAACAGCTCTTCTAGGAGATTAGAAGGACACTCCAAAATCAAACCATTGTTCTCTGATCTTGGGTAGTGCCATAGCCTCTATACCATGGTGTTTTACTGTATTGGGTTAGAGTTCTCTTGCTTGAGGGTACGCTTGGACACACTGTCCTATCTTATTTCTATTCCTCTTTTGTGTTAAAAGTTTTTATAGTTTATATAGGATATCTTTGTTATGATGTTGTTACTCTTCTTAAAAGATCTTATTTTAATTTTCAATTACTTTTCTTGCAGTTCCCTTATTTCATTTCCTCACTGGGCTATTTTCCCTGTTGGAGCTCTTGGGCTTATAGCATTCTTCTTTTCTTACTAGAGATGTAGCTTAACAAGTAGTTGTAGTAATAACAATAATAACGATAACAATAATAATAATGATAATAATAATAATAACTATATATATATATATATATATATATATATATATATATATATATATATATATATATGCATGTATATATATATATATATATATATATATATATATATATATATATATATATATATATATTATTATTATTATTATTATTATTATTACTTACTAAGCTACAACCCTAGTTGGAAAAGCAGTATGCTATAAGCCCAGGGGCTCCAACAGGGAAAATAGCTCAGTGCGGAAAGGAAAAAAGGAAAATAAAATATTCTAAGAAGAGTAACAACAATAAATATCTCCTATATAAACTATAAAAACTTTAACAAAACAAGAGGAAGAGAAACAAGATAGGAGAGTGTGCCCGAGTGCACCCTCAAGCAAGAGAACTCTAACCCAAGACAGTGAAAGGCCATGGTACAGAGGCTATGGCACTACCCAAGACTAGAGAACAGTGGTTTGATTTTGGAGTGTCCTTCTCCTAGAAGAGCTGCTTACCATAGCTAAAGAGTCTCTTCTACCCTTACCAAGAGGAAAGTGGCACTGAACAATTACAGTGCAGTAACCCCTTGGGTGATGAAGAATTGTTTGGTAATCTGTGTTGTCAGGTGTATGAGGATAGAGGAGAATATGTAAAGAATATGCCAGACTATTCAGTGTGTATGTAGGCAAAGGGAAAATGAACCGTAACCAGAGAGGAGGATCCAATGTAGTACTGTCTGGCCAGTCAAAAGACCCCATAACTCTCTAGCATGTATATATATATATATATATATATATATATATATATATATATATATATATATATATATATATATATATATATATATATATATATATACATATATATATATATATATATATATATATATATATATATATATATATATATATATATATATATATACACACACACACATATATATATATATATATATATATATATATATATATATATATATATATATATGCATATATATATATATATATATATATATATATATATATATATATATATATATATATATATATATATATATATATATATATATATATTGTTGAATAGGCATGTGGTTATTAGATACTTGCCCTATAATACTGAAATCTTTATCATCAATTGCATACTACTAAAGAGGAGTTTTCTTTTACTTGTCGGAAAAAGTAAATGCTTAAAAGTGAAGGCCAATTCAAATAAAAGAAACCCTGTGCATGAGAAGACGAATAACGAGATATATAAAATAACCATGATCCATGAAGATGAAGACTTATAAAGATTTTTAAATAACCAAAGGAGTGCATGGTTAGAAAATTGGAAAAGGTTTTTGTGGCTAGAAGGTATTAGGTATAAGTAGTGCTCAAGCGTGACGCACACGTACGTACAGTACATAATCTGAAGACAATCTGTTTTATTGTGAAATAAGACTTGGTTGCAAGGATATGACAAATATTGGTTGAAATAAGCTATTTCCTAAGTATATTTGTAAAGAAAATGGCTGAAATATTGCAAACAGGTACATTTTGAAACCGGAATTGAAAGAATAACATTGGTTAATGGATTATCTAGATATACTGAGGTGTCTAGGACTTGAAAAGAGATTTTAATATTGCTAGTAACATTGTAATAAACAGGTGACCTCGAGCGAGGTGGGTAATTTGGCAACACGAATCGTCAGGGTCAACTATTCACCAAACCAAACTTGTTCAAGGTGATTATGACCTGAAGTCAGATAATAATAATAATAATAATAATAATAATAATAATAATAATAATAATAATAATAATAATGTTGTGGATGATGATATTCAACATTGTTTTTTCTAGATTTATAAAGAAAGATAAGTTATTCCTGATATGCTTAATGAGGCTTTATGGGTTTATATCATATTATGGTTGGTAAATATTGTGATTTATATACGGCGAGTGTCACTTTAATTCATTCACGTTCATGCATACTTCCGAAATGGTTCATGCTGTAATTGAAACACATAACAGTTTTAAAAATAAATAGAACGACTTTAATTGCAAAGCTGAAGGGCACCTAATGGATCCATTAACTCTGAGATTCATGGTCCTAATCTCTGGAGTCTAATCTTTTGAGCCTAATTTCATGGTTCTCGTTATCCTCCTCTCGTATGCAGGGTACTGTGGGACTATGCATGGCCTTCTGGACCAAAGCCAGAGTCAGACAAGTAAGGTGAATTGGAGGCCAACTTCACGCAAACTCTCTCTCTCTCTCTCTCTCTCTCTCTCTCTCTCTCTCTCTCTCTCTCTCTCTCTCTCTCTCTCTCTATAATGTTATCATAATTTGGGTATGAATTAAATACACACAGTACTATACGTCCGTATTAGGTTTTCAGAAAAAAAGATATCCTTACAGGGAAACTAATTTAATAGCTTCTTCTAAACTCAGAAACTAATTCTTAGCCTCCCTTCACTTGGACTGTTCTACATAGGACTTAGTTACACCATGCATCATTTCTGAGTTGCGTTCTTGTGTTTTCAGAATCAATTACCTAATTTGTTCATTAAAAGTTCGAATTCCATTACATAAAAGAG
>NC_090732.1:95684694-95689694 GCF_036898095.1 Palaemon carinicauda | reverse complement strand
ACTCTTTGGTGTGCTTTGGTTGAAAAGGGTTACTCAAATATAAGCTAGGAAAATTGAGGTGGATTTTAGTCGCAAATCTTTACCAACGCACTTTCAAAACAAATGCGACTAATTTCAGAGTATAGGCAAATTCGTGATAAATACTGTAATAAGCATATGGTACTTCTTTGCAACATTATGTTCATTGTTACCCTTTGAGACAAAACGGTTTTATAAAACAATTCTGAAATGTTCCCATAAAATGAGTCTGATTTATATGAAAGATAAAGACGATGAACAATATAAATGGTTAATAACGAATGTAGAGAACTCAAATTAAATTTCTGCAATATCAAAATTTCTCATGTGATATAAGAAAGATATATAGATAGATACATAAGGATTTTATCCATATATCAAATAACATTGGTTGTAATAACGACTCCTACCACAGAACTATAAGTCAGCTTTTGATATAGCATTAATATATTGATTACATTTCTAGATTTTACTGAAAAAAATAATAACTTTTGTAGATAAACATGAGAAACGTAACATTTTATGTATTCAAAAGGCTAGAGTAAATCCAGTAATTTTCAAATTCATTTCACTTCCGTTGCTTAACTTTTTTAAATGTGTTATGGAAGGGTATTGGCTCAATCTTCTTCGCTAAGTTCTCGGAAACAGGAAGAAACTATTTTCTAATTTCGAGTAGTCTTCAAGGAATTTTACTATTTTTACCTTTAGTTAGTTATCTAGTTTGTGACGGCAAGATGGGGTAATTTACTACATATATTAGGCAAATTAAAAATTATTTCAAGGTATTATTAATAATGAACTTGAACAAAAAGGTGATTGATTTGAAGGAGGCCTATCGTTATGTCTTACACTGACCAAAAGATTAAACCAATAATAAGAACATGAAAACGTTAGCCTTATTTACCTCTCTCACTAACCTTTGCGATAAAACGTCCTTTTATTATTATTATTATTATTATTATTATTATTATTATTATTATTATTATTATTATTATTATTATTATTATTATTATTATTATTATTCGCTAAGATACAACACTAGTTGGAAAAGCAAGAGGCTATAAGCCCAAGAGCTCCAACAGGAAAAAGTAGCCCAGTGAGGAAAGGAAGCAAGGAAATAAATAATCTACAAGAGAAGTAATACACAATTTTAAAAATGAAGAATAGTGACAACATGAAAAAGATCGTTCATATACAAACAATAAACGGTTAAAAAAAAAAAAAAAATAAAAAATAAACAGGTGAAAGAGGGAAGTGTGCTTGAGTGTACCAACAAGGAAGAAAACTCTACCCCAAGACAGTGGAATACCATGGTAGAGAGGCTAGGGCCCTACCCAAGACTAGAGAACATTGGTTTGATTTTAGAGTGTCCTTCTCGTAGAAAAACTGCTTACCATAGCTAAAGAATCTCTTCTGCCCAAGAGGAAAGTAGCCATTGAACAATTATAGAATAGAAGTTAACCTTTTGAGCGAAGAAGAATTGTTTTGTAATTTCAGTGTTGTCAGAGGAGAATATTATTATTAATATTATTATTATCATTATTATTATTATTATTATTATTATTATTATTATTATTATTATTATTATTATTATTATTATTAGCCAAGCTACAACCCTATTTGGAAAAGCAAGATGCTATAAGCCCAAGGGCTCCAATAGGGAAAAATAGCCCAGTGAGGAAGGGAAATAAGAAAATAAATAAATGAGAATAAATTAACAATAAATCATTCTAAAAAGAATAACAACGTCAACACAGATATGGACAGAATTGGCCAGATTATTCGGTGTAAGTGTAGGCAAAGGAAAAATGAGCTGTAACCGGAAAAAAGGATCTTATGTATTACTGTCTGGCTAGTCAAAAGACCTATAAAATCCTTACGGGTAGTATCTAAACGGGTGACTAGTGCCCTTGCCAACGCACTACCATCCTTTAATGTTCTACAGAGTCAGCAGGACACACGCATGCATATAAACGTATAGTAAAGCACATTCACAATACATTTACACATTTATAAGTGCATATACACACATATACATGGGTTGATATATGCCTTACTATACATACACTAATATTGATTTATATAAATATATATGCATATACAGTATAATATATATATATATATATATATATATATATATATATATATATATATATATATATATATATATATATATATATATATATATATATACAGTACAGTACACACACACACACACACATATATATATATATATATATATATATATATATATATATATATATATATATATATATATATATATACATATATATATATATATATATATATATATATATATATATATATATATATATATATATATATATAAAAACAGTACACACATACGCATATATATATATATATATATATATATATATATATATATATATATATATATATATATATATATATATATATATATATATATATAGTAGGTTGACCAGATTGGGTGAAAGGACCCAATAACTCTCGAGCAGTAGTATCCCAACGGGAAAAGATACTACCGCTAGAGAGTTATGGGATCCTTTGACTGGCCAAGTAGTACTACATTGAATCCCTCTATTTGGTTACGGCTCTTTTTGTCTTTGCCTACAGATACACCGAATAGTCTAGCACATTCCTTCCACATACTCCTCTGTCTCTCATACTCCTGACAACGCCGAGATTACCAAACAATTCTTCTTCACTCAAGGTGTTAACTACGGCAAAGTATTTGTTCAGTAGCTACTTTCCTCTTGGTAAGGGTAGAATAGACCTTTTACCTATGGTAAGCAGCTCTTCTAGGAGAAGGATACTCAAAAATCAAACCAATGTTATCTAGTCTTGAGTAGAGCCATAGCCTCTGCACCATGTTCTTCCTCTCACTCTCTTGGATTAGAGGTCTCTTGCTTGAAGATGCAGAACTCGGGGACGCTGTTATATCTTATTTCTCTTCCTCTTGTTTTTTTTTCTTAAGTTTTTATAGTTTATGAATAAAAACATCTATTTCAATGTTGTTACTGTTCTTAAGATTTTTAATACTGACTGTTTATTACTTCTCTTGTAGTTTATTAATTTCCTTGTTTCCGATCTTCACTGGGATATTTTTCCCTGTTGGAGCCCTTGGTCTTATAGCAGCATGCTTGGCCAAATAAGTTTATGGTTCAGCTGTAATAATAATAAAAATAATAATGATAATAATGATAATAATAATAATAATAATATGAACATGTATAAACATGTATAAACATCGTTAATTTATATATATATACATATATACACACACACACACACACATATATATATATATATATATATATATATATATATATATATATATATATATATATATATATATATATATATATATATATATATGGCACTCCGTTAATCTCTCTTATACTTTCATTCTAATCATGTCCAGCCATTTAACTCCTAATATTCTTATAAAGACTTTGTCCTTAAATCTACAAACCCTGTTGGATATTTTTCCATTATCATACCACGACTCTATCCATACATTAACACCGATCTCACGAAACCCATATGTAGCCTGATTTTTATATGTAATTTCAGGCGATTTGATTTCCAAATTTTAATAAACCTAGCCATTGTCTGATATGCTTTCTTTTCAATTTTTCATTGAACTCAAATTCCAAAGATCCTGTATTAGAGATCATAGTTCCTGAATATTTAAACGATTCCACCCTATTAATTGTTTCTCCTTTCAATGCTATTTCATCTGCCATCTCTTATTCTGTTCTCATCTCTCTTTGTTTTTTTACTACTCATCTTAAGCCCAAACTCGTGTGATATTTCATGCATTCTGGTAAGCAAGCTTTGCAATTCCTGTGATGTTCTGCTAATAAGGACTGCGTTATCAGCATACTCAAGGTCCGCTAATTTCCTGTTACCAATCCAGTCCAATCTTTCTCCACCCTCCCCATGTGTTCTATGCATTATAAAATCCATGAGGAGGATAAACAACATAGGTGACAACACATTCCATTAGAGTTATCCACTGTTCACTGGAAATTACTCTCATAGGACTCCACCAGCATTAACTTTGCATTTGCTATGCTCATGAACAGACTTATTCAAAACTATACATTTAAGAGGAATTCCATAATAACATAAGACTCTCCACAAAATTGGCCGGTGCACACAATCAAAGGCTTTTCCATAGTCCACAAATGTGGATATCTATATTCTACACATCTCTGTACCACATGTCTTATAATGAAAATCCTTATTGTTCATCTCTCAGCTTCTCATCAATCTTTCTCTCTAGTCTCTTTAGAATGAGCATATTACTTATTTTCAAGACAACTGACATGTGATGACTCTGTAATTATTGCAATCAGTCAAATCTCATTTCTTTGTCACCTTCACCAACACGCCTGGCTCCCATTCATCAGGTTTTGCCTCTTCACGCCGCATTCTACAAAATAATCTTATAAATATTCTGGGAGTCACTTCCTTTTCGGCCAATATCATCTCAACCGTTATTACATCGTATCCGGAAACTTTCCATCTCTTGAGTTTTTCAATGATAGCTTTGACTTCAAGCACACTGAATTCATTCACGGTAACATCAAAGTCTGCATCCTCATCAGGTATACCAGCCAAATTCTTTCCTTTACATCTCCTATTCATAACCTCACTAAATTGTTCCATCCAACATTGCCTTTCTTCATCTTCTGTTGTTATAACAGATCCATCTCTCTTTTTGATGGGTATATGCTTCTTCTTCTTTCCCCAAGTAAAGATTTCATTAATAATTCTATGAGCAATTCTTACACCATAACCACTCCCTGAATTCATAGCTTTGTCAGCCTCATCTGCTTTCCTGTCTAAATATTCTTTCCAGTCATTTCTGGCCTGTCTTTTGAATTCAATATCAATACTGCAATATTTAGCATGCGCTACCTTGTAATTTTCATTACTTCCTCGAAAACTTTCAACAATCAATTTCTGGCCTT
>NC_090732.1:95649694-95672194 GCF_036898095.1 Palaemon carinicauda | reverse complement strand
AAATCACTGATACAGTGTGATATATCAGCCATTTCTATACATCACCATATAATATAAGAGTCCTCAAACATAATTATAATTTTTATGAATGATTCTAAAAATTATCTTATGTTTTTCACTAACGTCTCACGTTTCCATTGCCTATTAGAATGTTTCTATGAATTGAAAAGATATTCTTCTTAAGCCATAAAACAATTCAATGATTCTTCGACATAGTTCAATAAACGTGAAGTTCTTATATGTTACAGTTTGGCAAAACCAAGGCGCAGAAAAAGTTCCCCTCCCCTGTTGAAAATCTTGATCCAGGTTTTTTTTTTTTTCTCGTTGGGATACACTGAGCATTAATTAAGGATATCATAACATGATAACATAGATATTTGCTGCAACTCAACTCAACATTCTTTTTCCATCTTTGTAATTGATCAAAAGAAAATACCCCTGTTTTTATAACCCGAGTTTTCCTAAAATAAAGCTTGACCAACAGACACCCTCCCCCACACCCTTTTTTCTTTTACTGGCCAACACCTGGTTTGGTCGATCTCTCGGTGTTGAAAAACTCTAGTTTTAAAGATATAAAGATATTTTGTTTTATATCTATTACAAATGAAAATAAAAAATTAGAGTTGAACACATCTACTGATATCATGTTTATCTTTGAAAACATTTTTCTAGAGACGTGCATTTTTTTATTTACAAATAAGAAAATTATAATAGAATTTATGCAAATAATAATTACACTATTTCTACCCTAAAATAATATACTTTATCGAAAAGAAAATTATTCAAGCATGTAATATAAACAAATAAACAATATTTACCTTTAAATTTCTTTTATCTCTTTCTCACTTACTTTTGAAAAAAAGAGAAAGGATATGAAGTTGTTCTTGTTTTACCTTTGTTTTGTTTCGTTTCTCAACCCTTAAGTCATGATATACTGTACATCTAAGGACGTACATATAGACTCTCATTCGTCATCGACACACGTCTATTTATGCATATGCAATCTCTATGTGGAGTCGGAAAATCATATTTGGTATATATGACAACAACATTAATTAATCTACTAAGTGCCAACGTTATATTCTAGATCTCATTTAAACAAAGTTTGGAAACTAGAACTTGTAAGTACAACTAGTCATCCTTTAGCTTCAGCCACGAAAGCATCTGCACACTGCAAGCTAAGTAACGTCATTCAGATGTTGGCTAACATTATCGAAATGATGGTAAAGATGAGAACTTTTCTTTAGAAGCTGAAAGTTACAGCGATAACTGTGATATTTTACAATATGATAATTTGTAGAAAACAACTGAAACGGATGATAATATGCCCATCCTTAACGAGACTAGCATAATACAGTTACAAAGGGGCCATCTAGAGGATGGCCTTTCGTGTTTCCAGATACTGTATACCTCTCGTTTAATTTTAGGATATTTTTATTTGTTGGTTTGTGTGTATTTGAGAGAGAGAGAGAGAGAGAGAGAGAGAGAGAGAGAGAGAGAGAGAGAGAGAGAGAGAGAGAGAGAGAGAGAGAGAGAGAGAGAGAGAGAGAGAGAGAGGCAAATGAGATCTTATGAGAAAATAATCATACTATATTTCATGTTTTACAGATAATTTTGCAGAGATGAATTACGTGTTATAATTTTGGTGTCAGTGTTTGATCATAGGAATGATTTGCTTTGATTGTAGTGTGTGTTAATTGAGATTACAGAATATTTGTTTATTTGATTCTATAAATGAATCAAGTTTTAATATAGCATAGTGAATTTGATATTAAAAGTGTATTTGTGGCTTATTTGAAAAAAAAATGAAAATCAAAAGTGTTTTTCATAAATTATCATGAAACGGCATGTGATACATATTTACTGATCAACTTTAATTATGGAGATGGGTTGATTTCCTTTCTAGCTACAAATCCTGAAACCGACAAGATTGAATACAACAGAGACGGACTCAACTCTTATCTCTATCTACGGTAAGATGGGGTAAATGAATTCGATGCTGAGGTTCGAATCCTTAGCCTGTCCGAAATATTTATTAACTGAAGAATTTCCCTTCGGTTTAGGGATCCCATGGCTAAGATAATTCGATATTAAAGCGTATTTGTGGCTTATTTTGAAAATAATTATCACAAAAGTGTTACATCCTTACCGATCAGTTGCAATAGAGGTGAAGGGTTGATTTCGATTGTAAGTACAGATCCTGAATTTGACAGGATTTATTTAGATACTGCAGTTGGAATTTACTCTTATCTCTATAGTCGAATAAGCTAAGCCTACTGTTTACACTTATTTCTATCAGTGTTGGGGTTCGAAACTTTGTCGTGTAGAAATATGTATCATTGAAGGAGTTTCCTATATGAGTCTGGGATCCTATGGCAGAGTGAATTAGATTTAGAGTTTATTAGCAGCTTATTTAAAATAATAAAATTAAAAATGTTGGTGATAAATCATCATAAAACGGCCAAGTGTCACAAATAATTTAGTACTTACCAATCGGCTGTAATGGTGGAGATGGGTTAATTTCAATCATAAATTCAACAAAATTACAAATAACAGAGTAGGAATCAGCTCTCAATTCTTTACTGTTTACACGTATTTCTTTTAGTGCTGGGGTTTGAATCATTAGTCGTGAAGTTCTATTTATCATTTACAAGAATTTGTCTATTAGTCTGGGATCCCACGGCAGACCAAATTCGATAAAAGAAGTGTATTTATGGTTCAAGAAATGAAAATCAAGAAAGTTAGTCACCTTTCATCACCTCATCATCGTCCCTCCTTTTCACATGACAAAGAAACCTAATATCTTACCAAAGCCAGAGAATTTATCTTTTTTTTTTCATCCTATTTAATACATTTTACGTTATTATTAAGCATATTTACAAGAAAATATCTTCACAGACGGCACAAACTGACCTCTTCCACTTTATACCATCCCTGTGGTTCTTTATTGCTCCATTTCCCTGGATTCCATTTACCCACTTACCTTTTGCCTCATTTATTCTAAATTTTCTCCTATTATCAACATTAAATACTGAATTATCTGCCATTATCAACAATTCTACACGCCATTCAGAAAAAATATTCTAATCCTTCAATTTTTATATGATCATTCAGTGAATCTCATCTTAACGTGTTATTCCAACAACTTCGCTTCCATTATGTTAGTCCATCTCAAATTCCTCATTTTCTCTATTGATCCCATTATAAGCCTTTTGTAGTTTCATAGATACCACAAACAACACTAATAAAAAGTTACAGAAGCAATAATCATAGTTCTAATAGCATAGTCGAACCCAACTATATTTGGGTTCGCCAGTATTTGTAATCGTTCCAAATATCGGGATGTAAACTGGCTTTCGCCTCCCCCAACTTTGCTCTCTTCACTCAAGTGTCTGGGAGCAACGTGGAA
The DNA here is from genome assembly GCF_036898095.1 of Palaemon carinicauda. NCBI lineage: Eukaryota > Metazoa > Arthropoda > Malacostraca > Decapoda > Palaemonidae > Palaemon > Palaemon carinicauda. Next base: position 95,668,785 of record NC_090732.1, on the reverse strand, counting down.
AAAGAAAAATTGGGTAGGTATTGACAGCAGGAAAATTAGAGAGAAGTGAGGGAGTCAGTATGAAGACATAAATGGGCAAAGGACATCGAGAGAGAGAGAGAGAGAGAGAGAGAGAGAGAGAGAGAGAGAGAGAGAGAGAGAGAGAGAGATACACTAAAATTCATAATGGAAAGATATTAGATCTTTAAGGATTATCTGTTGTCAAGAAGGAATGAGGTAAACTTGAATCAGATAGAAAAGTCAGATATGAAATATCATGCAAGATAAACTATTACAAAAATAAAATCTGAATAAAGAATAACATGAAAAATAACATACACAAAAATTTTCTATTTACAGTGGCTTTCCTCTTTCACAGAATTGTTTTTTTTTTTTTTTTTAATCATTCAGAAATTCAAATAATTCTCGGGTTCATGGCAGAGGTAAACCAAATATCTGAGTAGTTAAGGCAAAGTACAGGGGAGACTAATGACGAACATTCATATGCAATGTCAAAATATTAAACATCCTTACAGTACAGAGCAAAGGGAAGTACACAAGAAACGCACTTTATTTCGAGAAAATATCTAATATTAAATTCATGCGTTATTTGTATCTCTTAATGATAAAAAGAATCGATTTGAAAAGAATGACTGAGTTTAATAAAATATTGAAATATCTATAAAACGGAAATCCTTCATTATGCTCCAACTTGAAAAAAGAAGCAAGTGAATGGTCTCTTCGGCCAATAACATCGCAAGTGAATGGTCTCTTCGGCCAAAAACATCAAAACAAATATTACATCAACGACGGCGACTTTTCTTTCCCTTGAGATCGCCACTTTTGACTAAGAGATGCTTGCAGGTTACTCTAGTAGTGGTAATACATGGCAACTGCATATTGTCCCCTAAGTTGTTGTTCCTTCAGAACCAAGGAAGTCTTTCTTTAGTACCTTAGTCCTTTCTTTGTCTGGATGGTTTCCATGAACACTAACATAATCGCTGAAATTGTCCATACCTTAACAATTGCAAGTCTCTATCATCCGTTACCATTTTGTGGTGATTCCTGATGTTCACAAATATTCATATACACTATATATACACACAAAAACGCTAACACAAAAAAACACACAATATAAAAATACCATGAAAAGGGAGCTCAATGGATAGCCAGAACAAATAATCTCAATGAATAAGCTGATTTGATAAAGCCCAAAAATAAATAATTCTAAGTAACCTCGGAGCAAAGAGAGAATCTATAAGTATCCCGGTTAGACTTTTTGGTCTGTTCAATCCCATTCGCCAGTTTAGGATTAGCCTCTTTTACCATCTCCATTTACCACTTTTTCCTAGATCACTGATGACTCATGCCCATTCTGCAATCCTTTTAAAAGTCACCCTTGGAAATTTATCTATTTACCTTCGTTTTATAATTTTAACCCATCCTAACATGATGGCACACAAGAATTTTTTATGCTACCAATTGTCTTAATTTCCTCTTCCTAATCTTTTACGATCTACGATCTACAACCTATCTTGCAATTCTCCCTCTATCACTATATGCAGAATTTCCTTTGTTGTTAAGGATCATGACTAGATTAAAGGTTTAAAGGCCGCTCATGAATGGCAGAGGCAAGGGACAGTGACATTGCCCCTAGCAAGCAGGATAATACCCTAGAGAATGACCATAAATCATATGATCAGTGCCCAAGCGCCCTCTCCACATAAGCTAGGACCAGGGAGGGCCAGGTAATGGCTGCTGATGGCTCAGCAGGTAGACCTATAGGGTCCCCCAAACCACCCATCTTTAACTCGCAAGGATGGTAAGGTTGCACACACTAAAGGAACTAACGATTTTGAGCGAGACTTGAACTCCCGGCTGGCAATCACCCGGCAGATACGTTAGCAAAAGCTCGACATCACCCTCTTTAACGAAGCTTTCATACTATCTGATAATGTTGTCTATCATCCATTCTTTAGTCTACATGCTGAAGTCACCGCGTGCCACAAAATTATTCGAATGTGCTGTTCTAATGTTAAAAACCAAGCAAAGCAGTGTCACTTCGCCAGACCTGGCTTGGAGAGATCTTGCCCTTCTTGCCCTGAAAAATGGCTAACGTTCAAACACTCAAGACATAGTTAGGATGGTGCGAATGTGAGGAAGAAGGATATTACGGAAATCAGGCAAAGAAGTGCAATAATGAGTGGAATATATATTAAGGAGAGAGAGAGAGAGAGAGAGAGAGAGAGAGAGAGAGAGAGAGAGAGAGAGAGAGAGAGAGAGAGATTGAATAATTGATTTGAGATTTCTGGCATCCTGACATCTAAGGACATTGACGTCGATATCGTTTATTCTAAATAAAAAATAAAAGAATGTTCAATTAAAACTATAGAAGCAAAGATGTCCTTTTAAGAGTTAAATATCTTTCAGAAGACCTACTTCTGAAATAAAGCTAAAAATACCACTAGCATGGTAGGACACGCCATGTCCAAGAATCTTGGCAAGGATGAACCTGCCATCTCACCTCAAGCCTCAAACAGATATCTATATCTATATCTATATGTGGGGCATTCGGTCAACAAATGCTTCACTGTCAATGGTACCAAACAGTCGTCGCAATATGACTGGCATTGGCCAGTAAGCAGATATTCATGTATCAACCAAGTGTGACAAATGCAGAGACAACAAAGAGTAGTCTCCCACTTTTGGGGTATCATGTTATACTTCCAGGGGTGCATAAATTTGCTATTTCTCACATTTTATTATCAATTAAACTATCACAATGCTGTTGCCATTTATTAGAAATCCAATTATCAATATTGGGTAAACAATCATCACCAAGAATGGTATGCCTTCTCGGTCGCAATTCAGCTGCAGCATTCTTGCCAGCAAATCTGCCTTCTCGTTTCCAGACACACCTACGTGTGCTGGAACCCAACAAAATTGAATTCCTATACCCCTCAGTCCATTAATAAAAAGCCATTCTTAAATCTTTAAAACTAAAGGTTTACTCGAATTAAAAACTTCTAAAGCTTGAAGGACACTCCTTGCATTACTAGAAATGACAAAATTAACCCCCTTTTCCAAAGCTATTTTTTCATCAGCGCTAAGTATGCCGTATAGTTCAGCCGTAGATATCGAAGCTGTTAGAAGAAGTGCACCTCTACAATTAAAAGCATTCCTATATACTCCAAATCCAACGTTAGCATTGGATTTGGAGCCATCAGTATATATAAAAGTCGATTCCTTATGTTCTGCAACATGTTCCATAAAAAGATACCTGGCTTCTAAGTCAGTCATATTCTTTTTAACTCCAATAAAATATTCACAAAAAATAACTCTGGTAATTTCCATGGAGGCGTTAATGATACCTTAAATGGAAGCACCTTACTTCTAGCTAAATTAAGACTGTCAATCAATTGTTTGACCCAAAAACCATAAGGTTGAGGAGACTTTGGGGTGCAACTCAAAGTATGATGTTTGCTTTACAAGGCTTGCAGTCTGATAGGCTAAAGAATTAGGGAAGTATTTGCAACCTAACTCAATACCGAATAATAGACAACTTTCGGAAATTCTCCAGCGTCAACAAGGAGGCTTGGAATAGGTAAAGTTCTAAATGCTCATGTTGCCAATCTTATACCAGTATGGCATATAGAATCTAAAATCCTTAGTCAACTTGGGGTAGCTGAGGAGTATATCTCACACCCATAACTAATTTTTGAAAAAAAATTAAGGCTTTGCATAACTTTAAAAGAGTTTTGCGGTTTTCCCCCATGATGTATGGGACAAAACTTTTAAAGCTTCAAAGCATCAAGACATTTTGCTTTTAATGATTTTAAGTGAGGAACCCATGTCAACCTACAATCAGATTTCAAGCCTAAAAACCTAGCTTCACTTGCACATGGGATCCATTGACCTTTGATATACATATCAGGGTCTGGATGTACTCCCCGAATATGACAGAAATGGACAAACGTAATTTTGCTTGTCGAAAACTTAAACCCATTCATATCGGACTACTGAACAATTTTGTCAATTGCTAGTTGTAGTTTTCTCTCAACCTTTGCCATTCTAGCTCCAACAAATGATATGGAGAGATCATCTTCAAATAGTATTGAGAGAATATCTTGAGGAATAACAGAGGATATCCCATTAATTGCTAGTGCAACTAGGGTTACACTTAGCACACTACCCCGTCCTGACATCTCTTCTCAGATAGAGCTTCCCCCATTCTCCCTCGAAAAAAATCTATGTGAAATGAATGATTGAATGAACAATGGTAGCTCTCCTCGTAATCCCAAATTATGAATGGTTTTAAGTATACCATATCTCCATGTAGTATCATATGTCTTTTCAAGTTAAAAAAAGACTGTTGCATGGTGCTTTTTGGAAGCAAAGGCTTCACAAATAAAGACTCAAGATGTATCAACACATCAATCGTTGAGTGCATTTTTCTAAATCCACACTGAATAGGTGATAAAATACCCTTCTTTGCAAGATACCACATCAGTCTTGCATTGACTATGTTCTTCACGATTTTACATAAATAATATGTCAATGCAATTGATCGATAGTTTGCTGCTAAAAACTTGTCCTTACCGGGTTTCAAAAAGGCTAAAATAATGGCTAGTTCCAAACACTTGGATAACTATAATCATGCCATATTCTATTTGTAATGCTTGAAATAAATAACTTTGTGTTAATAGGTACATGTTTAATCATTGCAAATGGAATTCCATCGGGTCAAGGGGCTGTGTCATTACAAGTAGCACGTGCAGAATCAAAATATCTTTCAGTAAAAGGTGAATTAAGGCTGATTCACACGACCCGTTTTCTTTCTGACAGGCTGGCTATCGGTTAAGCGGCGTCTAGCTTTCTTAAGTGTAATCAAATGCAACTGTTCACATGAACCATCAGGCTGACGGTGGCCCTCGGTCGTTAGCCGTCCGAGTCGGCTCGGCTTTCTTTCCAAGAAACCTCTGCCGGTTTGACGGCTGTTAGCCACCCGTCCCAACCAACGGGTTGATGATGTTTCTTGTGAATGAGGACCTGTATCGCACCCGTTCGTTTCGTGGCCTACAACTCCGACTTTTCCACATAGTATAGTCATAGAAATTAGTTAGTTTGTTGTTGACACCATGTATGAGAGGTTAATTGAACTTTTTCAATGGTATGAGATGTTTGACTTGGCAAACAAGATGTATAAAAATAATTTACATAAAGAAAAGATATGGAAAAGGACTGGAGAGGCATTAAATAAAACAGGTGAGTTTATCATAATTATAATATTTTTGGCATGGTGCATAAAGTATAATGAAGTTGCATTACTTATTTTATCGACACAATTATCAACCAACATCTCGGTGTCATAAAAACCGCGCGCGGGTGTGAACGATACGGAACGCCTCGTATGAATGTACAACATTTTGACGGCGGTTAGCCACTGGCCATCCTGGCAGGAAGAAAACGGGCCGTGTGAATCGGCCTTTATATGACTCTTCCCTTCCTGTTGCAAAATTTTAAATTTTCTTTTCTTCAATGCTCCTATACTGGTGACCAGGAACTGATACACACTTGCATGACACATTTGAGAAATTATCAGCCATTGTATTGCTAACGTCATTTGCTTCAGTCACATACTGACCATTCACCTTCAACACTGGTGGTGGGTATGGGGTAAATGCGCCTGCCTTTTTTATTTTTTTATTTTCCTCCATACAGAAGATGGGGGACAGAAGATGGGGGTGTTCAACTGTTGACTGAGGAAACAAAAGATACCTAAGACTGGCGTCTAGCTTCTATCATGGCACGACGGAACTGTGCTCTACATTTTTTTTATTTTATCAAATTTTCCTCTGTACGGCATCTACGCAATCTAGTCAAAGATTTTCTGGTAGCTCTGTGCAAGGCAGTTAATTCTGAAGACCACCACGGGACTGTTCGTAGTTTGAATAATCCTGTAGTTTTGGGAATCGAATTGATTCCTGCTGTATGGAGAGTTCCATTCAGAAAGTCTATGGCATCATCAATACTTTCAAACTGTTCTTCACTCCCCTCGATTTCTCTTAGCTCATGAAATTTAACACAGTCTGCCTTGTCAAGGCGGACCACTATTGGTGTTTATAATGACTGGTGCATGATCACTAGTATGCCAATAATCTAATCTCCTTCAATCGAAATCAAGAAGGCAGTTAGAGCTTGCAAACGAAAGGTTAATGCAAAGCAAGGTACCTGTCTGAACATGGAAGTGTGTGGGCTCTCCTGTATTAAGGAGTCTGACATCCTCGTTTTCCACACTTGATGATATAATATTGGCCCTGGTGTTTGCTAAAACATCATCCTACAAAGGACGTCTACCATCCAAATCTCCAAGTAGAAGAAAAGGTTGAGGGAGCTGTTGAATCGCCTCTCCTAAATTATCATATGATATGTTATCATTTGGAGGCAAGTACAGAGAGCAAATTGTATAATTTCTCCCTTTATCAATCTGTACAGCCACTACTTGCAGTGTTGTACAAATAGACAAAAATATTTGGGGAACATCTCGACGAACATACATGAGACTTCTGCCATGGTTCCTTACTCGGTGATCATATGGTGTCCTATACCTATAGGACGCTATATATATATATATATATATATATATATATATATATATATATATATATATATATATATATATATATATATATATATATATATATATATATATATATATATATATATATATATATATATATATATATATATATATATATATATATATATATATATATATATATATATATATATATATATATATATATACATCTTACATTATTCTAATACATACAGTACGTGATCAACTAATATAATTACAGAAGTGCAAGTGCAACTTGCAAAGGAGTTTATTTTTTTTTTGTGTGTGTGTGTATAAATCATCAGGTATCATGGATTTGAGGGCGATAGGCCTGCAGTCTACCAGTTCCAATCGGGTCAAGATGTATTCCAGCCCAGATTTTGTGCTTCTAACTATTCTGAACTTGTCCGGGGTCGAGGTAGACCCTACAAAACTTTAACCGGGTAAAATGCCAAAAAGCAAAGTTTTCACGTAATAATATATTGTGCAATAGTGTTGATACCTGTATAATTTGTGATTGTTGGAAAGTGCGGGTGGATAGTGTGCCTACCACGTGCATGTTAGTAAGTTTAGCTGAGATGTCGCATATTGCCATTTAGTTAATTTTTCTCTGAATGGTGAATGTTGAAGGAATTACTCCCCATTGTCTCATCTCCTTATGGACAACCAGTTAGTACCTTTCAGGGGTTTCTGTCCCTTCAAGATGTAAGAGTAGTTGTACCGCCAGGCCAGGCGCCAGCATTAACCTATCCTTCAGAAAGGTAGTAAGTGTGTGGACCTTTCACCTGCAGTGGACGGAAACTATTGGCTGCAATAGTACATTCCCAATAAATCAGCAAAGTAAGTACACAGACGTTCATTTTGTTTGCTTTTCATGTAATTGGTTTTTTTTTTTTTATTCATAACTGTTTCTTCATATTGATACCTATCTATAATTACGTTTAATATTTATTTCTCTGATAATATATCCTTCATGTTTATAAATCTTTATGTATTATTATTATTATTATTATTATTATTATTATTATTATTATTATTATTATTATTATTATTACAATTGATAATAACTATATATAATATAATTTTATTTGACTTTTTATTAGTCACAGAATTTGTATTTGATATTCTTTTACTTGTATTGGGTACTGATTCTATTTTTCTCTTCTACGGGTATGGCATCAAGTTTGTGTTAGAATGTGAAGGTCGTTATGCATTACATGTGTAATGTCATTGCATACATAAGGAAGGACACGGTCAAGGTACCAAGAGGATGAAAGCATGCATCTGTGTGGCACCATTCGGCAAAAACCTTACATTCCAATGAAACTTTGGGGAAAGGGTACTACCCCTCAAGGACTATGTGGCCTTGTTAAATTTCGAATACAATTTAACTTTTCTGTAACAGCAAGTTTGTAGAGTTAAGAAGGTGGTACTGTTGAGTTCCTTGCATCATGATCCGTGCAAGTTAAAAAAATGCGAGACATACGACTCGACGAAAGGGATGGAGACACCTTCGACCATACGTTTGCTATTATATCTAATTGTATTGGTAAGAAAGAACGCTGCCCACTGCGTCTCTTTTACTGGATATTGAATACAATTATATTATATTCTTATAATATCTATTCGAGCATGTCCTTCTCCTAGTCCATGCCAAGAGGAGCTTTCCCCTAGGAGAACCCCACTGATTTGCGTGCTCCCCTAGTCAGTCATCAGTTCTACACGTCAACCAACTTTTCGAAGCCACTTCACATGCTCATGGCGGATCCCTTCAATTTGATTTGATTTAAGTCAAGACCTCCGCTCCCCTGTGGCTACATCAAGGTCCCAAAAATTTTTCGTTGTTAAAGCGGCCCACCCTAAGACAATCACAAGAAAAACACTGGTTCTTTGAGGTGTAGGGACCTGTTTGCCAGAATCAAACTGTCTTGTGTCGCAACTGTACTTGATGGTCAATGTACGTAAGTTGCAGAGTGAAACTTTCTTTTCATACTACTTGTTTACATAAATACAGTAATTTCTAATTGAGATAATATCGCTAGAGAGCTATGGGGTCATTTGGCTGGACAGGCAGTACTAAATTGGAGACTTCTCTCTGGTTACAGTTCCTTTTTCCTTTGCCTACACATACACCGAATAATCTGGCCTATTCTTTACGTATTCTCCTTTGTCCTTAAACACATGTCAACATTGAGATTACCAAATAATTCTTCTTCATCCAAGTGGTTAACTGCTGCACTCTAATTGTTCAGTGGCTACTTTCCTCTTGGTATGGGTGGGAGAGACTCTTCAACTACGGCAAGCAGCTCTTCTATGCAAGGGACACTTCAAAATCAAACCATTGTTCTCTAGTCTTAAGAAGTGCCATAGCCTCTCTACCATGGTCTTCCCCTGTCTTGGGTTAAGTTCTCTTGCTCGGGCACACTATTCTATCTCATTACTCTTCCTCTTGTTTCTTTTTAGTTTTTATAGTTTATATAGGAAATATCTATTTTGGTGTAATTGCTGTTATTAAAATATCTTATTTTTCCTTGTTTCCTTTCCTAACAGGGCTATTTTCTTTGTTGGAGCCCCGGGATTTATATCATCCTGCTTTTCCAACTAGGGTCATAACTTAGCAAGTAGTAATAATAATAATAATAATAATAATAATAATAATAATAATAATAATAATAATAATAATAATAATGCAAAATGCATATCAGCCATTTTTTACATAAAATATTGTCTTCTTTTACTTCGAATTTATTTAAATTTCAACTGAATTTCTTTTTTATAATGTTGATTCTATAGCACTAAAATGAAATCTATTTTTCTTACTATTTTTTGGCAAAAATACAATAACTTTTATCATTAAAATATTTTATATAAAATATTGCATTATTTTACCTTTCCGAATTTATTTTATTTTATGATTATTTTTTGTCAGGATATTCATTATACAGTTCTAAAACATTATTGAAACATCCAGGAGGTCAGCATAGATTTATATTAATCCACAAATATTTGGATAAGTAAATAACACGCTGAATTGCCATATCCCTCCTCCATTTCAGGTGGCAGATTTTGCAGTACGATTTTTGTGGTCTGGGTCCATTATCTTGACATAGTTGAAGGGTAAGGTGGCATATCTCTACGTATTCTTATTCTCCGTAGATGTTTTGATATTCTGATATATTTCTATGTAGAGGTATAATATCTTATAATAGATAGAATTATGTCTATCAAAGACTGTACAAAAATTGCCTTAAGATTTGACCCCTTAGAGAACATTAAATAACTTCTTAGCTCACATTTTCTTCCATACTTCAATTCCACGATTATATGACTTGATTTTGCATAAATTGTACCCAGTGATTATTTCATTTAGGTACCCAAGAATGCGTTAATTTCTGACAACAGTTTCAGCAAAAACCCTGACTCATCTTTTTTTCTCCTTTCAGATTATGAACTTTATAGGTTCGAACCCCTTTCTGACTGTCATAAATTATTCCTCTACTCTTCAAGGAATATCTAAAGAATTTAGTTTTGTATGTATGTATGTATGTATGTATATATATATATATATATATATATATATATATATATATATATATATATATATATATATATATATATATATATATATATATATATATATCTGTACTTTATAAAAAATATTTATGTAGTCTTTTTTCGTATACTTTTTCTTATTTGTAACGAATATTTAAAAGATGCATGGGCTTTCTTTAGCTTTTCATACTTTTTTTTGTTTACAATTCTTCGAAAATTTTTAGCCATTAAAGATGAAGATTGATGCACAAATAGATTTTTCATTTTTCCATTTTCTTCCGACGTACCTAAATAAGTTGGCAAAATAGCGAAATCTGTTCAGGGTAAATCATAAACTGGGTGCACAACACTAGAAAGCAATGAGAAATCCATTTAATAATCAATTGGAAACACGCTAAAATAAAAGAAACATGACGAATCACGAAGTGATTGTATATGTAAAAATAGGTGACGTCTCTGGTGAGATTGTTTTACAACATCATTATGAGGGAAGAAATAACAGCATAGTTAGTGCAGATAAACAACAGTGATCAGTGAATTTAACGCTATATAGTTACAAGATACAGTTCATTAGGGAATAAAATACGACATGGATATGTAATGAATTATGGAAAATGTGCGCATAGACTCTGAGATAGTGACACTCTAAGGGCTTATCTTATAATTATAGCTTCCGGAATATATGAGATCCCACTACTATTCTCTCCCCCAACAGAACTCGCATAAGTCAAGTGGAAGCCAGAAGAACAAAGAGATCTGAGGATAAAATCATTCATGTGATGCAGTGCTCTCATCGCGCAGATCAATGACAATGCTTAATGAATTCGAACACATCAGATCATAGCAGAAGACCAAGAGATAAAATTGACTATATAATAACCTGTTCTTATTGTAAGGGGGATTTTTGTCACAGAACTACTGAAAAAAAAAATACAAATGTTAAGATTTAAAAATTCAAAACCAAGACGGTTTTCACAAAACCAGTGATAAAAGTCATTTTAGTTAAAGATGTAAGTGTTAAACAAGTTGAAGTCAAACGATCATAGAATCATGATGTTAGAAACAAACTTACTTGAACAATCATTATCTTATCAATGGGAGGCCATCTATTTAATCATTATCGAAATGATTCAAATGACAGAAACGATAAAGCCTATTTCAGAGCCGTTCGAATGGCGCAAGAATTATCTCTTCTATTGGATATTAAGTGTCAGCAACTCGAGTCACTGCCGATGTGAATTCAATCTAAAAAATATCGCATTTTTTGTGTGTGAGGGGTTGGCCCCCCCCCCCCCCCCCCCCTTTTTTTTTTTTTTTAAAGACGCACCCTAGAAATTTCAGATCTTTAACATCTTGGTTTACTTATTTTACATTCGCAGTCACTCTGCTTTCAAATTGAAGGCCATTCCGAACAATTCTTGCCATATTTATTCACATTATTATCATTTAATTCACTATTCGCATATCGCGTTTTCTCGTTTTCTGCTTTTACCGTTATATCAATATTCTTATCCTTACCATTTTCATAGCTTTAAATTATAGCAAGATAGAGAAGTACATATACTTGTTTTTACTGAAGAATTTTATTGTTTAAAATTAAACACTGTTCAGTTAGGGTCCTACAGTTCTCTTTATTTCATTCCATAGAGACGTTTATACATCCACAAACAGGAGTCAATTCAAATAACATCGGACAAGCATATTCACTTAAAAGCAGACTGAACATTATAGGTGTCCGTTGGGTGACATTTTCTGTAACCAAGCCACTGAAACCATTTTATAAATACTCTTCACTAAAAAGCATTTTAATTCTACTGTATAGTTGGTCAGCTCTAGAGTTTAACGTCTCATTTGAGACATGTTTAGTTCAGATCTCCTTAGTGAAAATAAATTACATCGCATTTATTGAAACGGCACCCTATTCCTGGCATCTAGTCTCAAGCATGGTAATATGACCAAAAATGAAACGATAATGCTAATTTTCAATACATTTTTAACTACTATGGCATAATCCAGTTATTTGTTTTGTAATTATATGAATGCATATTGTAAGTACTCTGGTGGTATCGAATCGATGTATTGTTTGCATTTGTCAACGTTATTGCATTATTAAAACACCATTAAAGCAACTTTGCACGTTCATTTCTTTACAATAATGATGAAAAATATGTTAGATATTTAAGTAATACCAGTAGTACTAAGACATTTATCAAAGAAAACAGTTCATTACAAAAGTTTTTTTATCTAACATTTTTATAAAATCTTTTTGTGTTGCAAACACGTACTTGCACACACACACACACACACACACACACACACACACACACACACACACATATATATATATATATATATATATATATATATATATATATATATATATATATATATATATATATATATATATGCACTGCATATGTGTGTGTCTGTGTGAATGTGTGTGTGCACGTGCGTGTAAGAGAGAGAGAGAGAGAGAGAGAGAGAGAGAGAGAGAGAGAGAGAGAGAGAGAGAGAGAGAGAGAGAGAGCATGGTGTAAATAACAGATTGTTCGTATCGGATACCTATAATGATGAAAAATATCTTAGGCGGTTCCTAAGAAAAGGTAACCGGATGACGTTAGGAAAAAATCAATGACGATTTATGAACGTTTTCTATGAAGACATTGTTTTATTAGTATAGTAGGTGTAGGGAAAGATTCAGTGGAAACATAATTATGATCCGATATATATTAGGTAATTGATGAAAAAAAAAAAAATAAAGAAAATTGACTAAAGTCGCACTAAATCAGGAAGGATTATCTCGTAGTGTTTTCGCAAGTAATGGAAGCTACTAAGGTGATTTATATCACATCAAAGATGGTAACTAAATATAAGGCAATACTAATGGTCAATATCGAAACCGATTTAAGTTTTACCTCTCTTAGAGCTGGTCTGTTACAAAGAGGCTTCAAACTATAGTCGTAAACATAACGCCGATTTAAAGATTAAATATGAACACATTTCTGTGTATAACAAAACAGGTATTCGATAGGAAATAAAATTATTCCAAAATATACAATCTGAACCTAATAACTAGAAAATACATTCATTTTTTGGGCTCATGTAAGATCAAAAATTACATGAAGGCTCTAAAATTATTATTTTACATGCATGTATGCACGTTCATGTGAACAGTTTCTCTTGATTACATAGGGGCGCCTGGAAAAGAAAAAAGAAAAGTCTGTGGTAAACTAAAATATTGAATCAAGGATGTGTCAATAGGCACCAAATGATCACATAAACAGCTGTATTATAGACAACCAAATGGTTCCTTTTGTATACACTCACACCATAATACACTCATTGTGGTTTTTTATATCTCTCATTTTTTCCATATGTATGTGTCTCATACAACTTTTTAAACTTACTTTCCAATTTTACACACACACACACACACACACACACACACAATATTCAAATGCAAACTCTTTATCCATACATTTTACTACCAGCTACCTTTCTGACTTTATGCATCAAAATCCTACTATACAGCCTTGAAACGGGTGCATGACAGTATTCTATTCTTTTCAACTTTACCTTTATTTCTATGACCTTCACCTTTAGTTTGCAAGGGGAATTATGCTTCCCACTTCCCAATCATGATCTTTCCTTCATCCAATAATACCTCACGCATCTTGGTCAGCCACTCAATCATGATTTCACTACCGTACTCCAGGTGGCTTTCTATTTCTGTACCTCTTATCGGTCCTTATCCTCCACAGTTTTTTCCTTTAAAGACTCTCCAGCTGACACTAACACCCACCCTTGCATTAAATCACTTAGATGGAACAGAGGAGCGGTTCCTTTGTTCCATAATCAACATACAACAATTAATGCTCGATCTGTCAATCCTGGATATCATTCTCTCCAGACTGTATTTATTACTTTGGTAATTAATCTGTCTGAATTTGTATTCTTGCAGAACAGCTTCTTATTCTCCTTAAAGTTCTCACTCGCTGTCTCCTCTTATGTATAATGTGTCTTATTTTTTTCTCTCATAACAAATCAATAAATGTGCTTATATTCACATAATCAACCATGGGAAAACAAATGCAGCATCCATTCACTCTGTTGAATACCCTTCTGTTCGTAAACCACTTTAAACTTAGGTTACAGCTAGATTTATATTACGATGCATTCAGATTTATGAGAAAAATTCCCCAAACAACTGACCTCCTCATGATGGATTCCCCATAATCCATAAATGTGAGGCATCCCTCAACAGTAAAAGTGTTGTGAACCTTTTTACAGAATAAGTGGCATCATCCAGGCCGAGCCATAAATACTCTGCTGCTGTTGTGCGTCCTAATAAATCAAAGCGTGGCTGCATTGGCTATCCACTCCTCATTTTGTCTTTTTATCGGCATTTTGAAAGGGTGATCACATGTGCCACTGGGTACGAGTTAGATTACCGAGATACACTAAACAGCATGTTCAAATTCATTAGTATTCAGTCGTTTTGGGGTTATTCAACGCGTATACTGTACATACTGCATATATATATATATATATATATATATATATATATATATATATATATATATATATATATATATATATATTCGAGTGTTCACATGAATGTATATCTATCTACACAGTAGGTGGCAGTATAAGTTTTTGAATTTGTGACAAATCTGTGATATACTGCATATACGTACACAAATCACACACACATATATATGTATATATATATATATATATATATATATATATATATATATATATATATATATATATATATATATATATATATATATATATATATATTCTGCATATATATACACACACATATATAAGTTCATTTCTAAACTGGAGCGCAAAATACTGTACATATGAATGTGATTATGTTCATAAGTGCGCGCCCGTGCCTGCTTAGTTACCAACTGTTATGGAAAATCTTGTTAAATAAGAGGAATATAAGTTGATTTCCAAACTGCTGTGCAAATTACTGCACATATGATTGTGAATGTGTTTTTATGTGTGCGGCCGCGTCTGCCAAGTTTCTAACCGTTATAGAAAATAATGCTAAATGAACTCTTGGCAACAACCTCTGCCTTTTTGGGCTGAATTCCATCCCTCAATTCATTCATCGATTATGCTATTAATGATTTCATTGGATTTGATATCAGCTGAGAGAGAGAGAGAGAGAGAGAGAGAGAGAGAGAGAGAGAGAGAGAGAGAGAGAGAGAGAGAGATTTATGGGTTTTCGGCATTAAGCCTCGTTCCTATTCATTATAAATTAGAAGAAACTGCGTTGGAAAAACCAAGTGCTAAGAATCTGTGCAGTGGGTAAGAGCATATTTTGTGATTATATTTTTGTCATTTAATATGACACACACATATATATGTATGTAAGTATATATATATATATATATATATATATATATATATATATATATATATATATATATATATATATATATATATATATATATATATACACACATATATATATATATATATATATATATATATATATATGTATATATATATATATATATATATATATATATATATATATATATATATATATATGTATGTATATATATATATATATATATATATATATATATATATATATATATATATATATATATATATATATACAGTTATTTGTTTCTTTGTTCGTATGTATGTACATTTACTTTCGGCAACATAGTTATATCTGCTTTTTGTCTCTTCCTGAAATAGTTTAGGAAAATTGTGGATATTACATAGCCTATACCTTTTCCACATGAGGAGAAACGTGGTATCATATATCTGTATAACGCTGTCCAACCTTTTACAAGAACGTCATATCTTGTCTGAATGATATATTGTAGAAGATACATTATACTTCTGTTCATTTTTTTTTTTTTTATCAAGAGGTGTTGGAGATTAGTTAAAATGGCATTGTTACTTAAAAGAAAGTAATATTGTTTTTATGGTTCACTAAAATTTGAAAGACTAGCAATATAAAAAATTACTAAAAGCTAGAAAACTCTAATATCCATTAAATTAAACTAATGGACTTAAATTCTTATTTCATGTTTCTGGGTGGACCGTTGATAACCACAACTTATTCAATCATTTCCTTAAACGGACTATCAAATCTAATTGCAAAAGCTTGAATAAAAATGCGCATTAATTAAACGTTACTAATTACAGTATATCCATGCTCAAGTGACTCCATTTCGGTTAGAGCACGCGAGTAGAAAGGCCTTAATATAGTTGTCTTGATTCCTGTAATGAACGATCTTTCTGGGACCCTATCTCTTTTAACTCATATATTTAAACTCCGTTAACACATTTTTTTTTCTAGTCACAGTCTATAGAGGCTGATGGTTTATAGTGTGTGGTTTTGGGTTGCATCTAGCTCCCTTTGAAGTCAATCACCTTCCTCACTATATTGCGCTTTTTCAAGTAACCCGCTCTTTTGCACTAGTCCTTGCACTTTGACTCCTATAGTCTCGAGAATCCTTTTCAACGACTAGGTATTGCCCCTAGTGCCCCTATGATTATTGTCACCACGTTTACCTGCATCTTCCATAGCCTTCATAGCTCAATTCGCAGGTCCTTGTACCTTTCTATTTTTACTCTCCCCTTGTCTTCCATTCTCATCTATGAGTGATACTTTTTTCGTTGTCTTGGCAACCAGAGTGATGTCTAGTCAATGCAATTGTATCCCCCTGCTAGTTTGTATACAGTAGTCCCAAAATAGTTTAGCCTGATCATTTTCTTCCACAACTTGAGGGTGATGTTCGAACCATTTGTTGCTGCACTATTATTATTATTATTATTATTATTATTATTATTATTATTATTATTATTATTATTATTATTATTATTATTGACTAAGCCACAACATTAGTTGGAAAAGTCCAAGGGCTTTGACAGGGAAATATAGCCCAGTGAGGGAAAAAAAGAAATAAACAAATAACAAGAGAAGTAATGAACAGTTAATAAAAATATTTTATGAAGATCAGCAACATGGAAATGGAACATTCATATATAAACTAAAAAGAAAGACTTATGTCAGCCTGTTCAACATAAACCTCTATTGCATGTTTGAGCTTTTGAAGTTCTTCCGATTCAACTGCCTGATTAGGAAGATAATTCCACAACTTGGTCATAGCTGGAATAAAATTTCTAGAATACTATGTAGTATTGAGCCTTATGGTGGAAAAGGCATGAATATTAGAATTAATTGCATACGAGCAGGAT
Source organism: Palaemon carinicauda (assembly GCF_036898095.1). Lineage (NCBI taxonomy): Eukaryota > Metazoa > Arthropoda > Malacostraca > Decapoda > Palaemonidae > Palaemon > Palaemon carinicauda. The sequence goes on along the minus strand of NC_090732.1, from coordinate 95,651,393 downwards.
GGTGCTGTCTGGGAAGATGGAAATTCAAAGGATGGTCAAAATTAAGAAAAAGCTCATTCAACATGCATGAAGAACTAACTGCACGACAGTGCCAGAGAAAAATATCTCAAAAAGAAATTTAATAGATGGCAAGTTCTTGTCTAACAAATTAAGATGAGATCCAGCAGCTGAAGACCAGACACAGGCCATTCTTTTATCTTATTTATAAATTAAATGTATTTGAGACGTGGAAAAGCTATCCAGTTAAAAATCTAACCATCAACTCATAAATCCCAAAGAGTAAGGGAAATTGATAGTCCTTGATCAATTTCATAGAAATTATTACAGTTATTCTCCTTTCAGTTCGCTTGTCTAATACCAGCAACTTAAAGTTGTGTGATTCATTACTAAAAGGTTCTCAAATATGTCATTGAAAGGTGAGCACTGCAATTACCTACAGTTTTCATCAATCAAGAGTAACTTTTTAATTCCAAATGCTGTTCTCCGCTTGTTGAAGATGAAGAGACAATAGCGACGGGTCAGTGATGATCACTGGCAACATTATAGTAATAAAACTTTAAAATCTATGTAACTGACCAGTGATTTTTATAGGGATAAAAGAAAAGTCCACCTTAATTTTGACGTTTTCCCCAATAATTTTCCCATAAGAAAATAATCAAATTCTTCCTTGAAGAACAGCATTACAAGTTGTTTCTCTTTGAGAAGGAAAAACTGCTTAATACTGATTTTGACTTTTTGGTAAAAAGAGTATAACTTTTCAAACTCCAAATCCATTATACAGGTCACATAAATCCTCATCAATAAATAAAACCACACCTCACGTAACGACCTACAAAGAATTATAACATTGATAATTACTGTAGGCTTTCATGTAGTTAAACATTTCAATGTAAACATGTAAAATAAAAAATGACTGAATTTCAAGCATCCAATAAGAAAATAAACATAATATTCATTATATATTGAAAATTAAATTGAAGAATCCAAAATGGTGGAATTCAAGCAAAGTACTCTGAAAATATTGCAAAATCTATACCACATTAAATAAAAAGCTCTCAAAAGACAAGAAAAATACTGCTGTGATAATTAACTGACAACTTAATTACTTAGTAAAGGGGATTTCTAGTACAAATTGTTAATAGGCTGCATTCATACCGTTCAGAACCCTGATATTGAGAGGGTAGCACATAACTGGCATCCTTAAAAGCGTTGGTCCCCTGCAAGTCTCGCTTAATAGATCAAATGAAATTGACTTGGTCAATGAAGGTCGAGCAATCAATGCATGCAACATTCGTCAGCCGTTTCATGAGTAGTTCTCCTGTATCAACCAGAGCTTCAGGTAAGATAGAAAGGGAACGTGATTACTTCAAACTGCAGCACGATTTGTTCGTTGTTTTAGAGCTTGTAATCGCATCGAAATTTCTTCTCGATGGAGCGTTGATTAATGGATTTTCTTCTGCTTGGGAGAATTGTATTGATAGCTTTTTAGAGAGATACTCATACTTACATACTTCACTGGAATTCATTATATACATGGCATCTACGAGTTAGTTAAATCTAAGCAAATATGTTATTTTTCCTATGGCACTTAAAATAAACACCCTTAAGAATACATCTCAACCCCATAAACTCGTTTTCTCAAATTTAGCCTTTTCAAATACAAATGTCATATTTGGCCATTATATACAACCTTGGTAAA
>NC_090732.1:95637194-95644694 GCF_036898095.1 Palaemon carinicauda | reverse complement strand
TTTTTTTTTTTACATTGCAGAAATGTACACTGCTTTCTTTTTTGTCAAGGAATTTAATCTTGAATCGCTTTATTTGCTTAAGCCATCATTTCATAATCCTTAAACTTTTCATTCCCTGTTCGTACCCTATTAAACATTTTCCATTGACTAGGAATACATCCTTGAATAGTTTATACTCCTTCCACTTCTGTCTTCGATACTAACCTATTTTCCATTAATTTCTTTATTCTTACGTCAGTCTCACTAACATTATTTGTTATGATTTTATTTAGTCTCATTTTTCGTCATTAATTTCCAAGAAAAATCGATCATATACGTCTCCCCTACTTTTCATCCTTTCTTTTCCTTTTAATCTGTAATAAATCAAAATAGTCCAACAAACTTTTTGCTCCTTAATATTCTCCTTCCCAAGAATACTCATAATTCTTTGGAAATCATGATTTCAAGCGATCAGGTATATTCACAAACAATTCTAGAATAGTCTCTGCATTCGTATTTACGCCAGTAACAGATCTTTCTCCTTTAATTACCTTTGTATTCAGAACACCCTGGGCAAATATACATTCATAGCCTAATCTAAAAACCAGACAGCACCGACTAAGAAGCTCCCCAAAACACTATTTCTTAATATCATCCCTCTCCTCTCCTGAAACATGTGCCCTTACAGTCAACTTTTCCTCCTGAGAGAGAGAGAGAGAGAGAGAGAGAGAGAGAGAGAGAGAGAGAGAGAGAGAGAGAGAGAGAGAGAGAGAGAGAGAGGGGGGGGGGGGCTCGAAATTAAGATGTTAGTCGGATGTTTATTGGCAATAACATTTGAAAGGCACATCCGACACCTGGCAAATTGCTCTGGGAAAAGAATGACTGCCAAAAAGAAAGACACAAGTTGCAAAAACATAATAACAATAGATGTAACAATATTGTAGCTGTTACTAAAACTGTCATGACTACATCGTGGAAAATTGATTTTACAACATTGATTTTATAACAAATATGAGCACTATTATATAAAGATTACCATAATGCAAGTATTAGCAGCTGGACAGTTTCTCTTAGAAAATTGATATTGAGCATTATTCCTGTATTTCTTTAAATATATTACTAGTTTCAAACAATTGAGAACTTGAATCTGGCTTATATGGAACTATTTAAGAGATTTTACGGTATCCTTTGCGCTATGTGTATTTGATGTCAAATAACCGAGAACAAAAGTAGTTGCAAAGGTCATCAAAACTGCTGCATGAGAGATGCTTACCGGCAAAATATTTGAATGGTACACCTAGTATAAATAACATTTCTCTGGGGGAAGGCAGAGTATTATTGAAACTTATTAATAAATAGGAATACAGACAAACAAAAAGAGCGTGCATGCAGACAAAGCAGAAAAAAATATAAATAATGCTGACTTCTATTTCAAGTCTAAATTCGACTAATCTAGTCCGATCGGGGAAATGGAAAATTATGATGACAAGAAAACCTACTGTCAGGCAGTAACGTAATTTTAAAGTAAAATTTTGTTGTTTTGCCTTTTTGCACTGATGGCTTTCATTTTTATTTTGTTTACAATTTTGTAAAGCTAAATTAAGTATTTTGCTGTTGGTTTTACATTAGAACATATATTTTGGTTAAATGTAGTGTTTAATTTTCTTTGGTTTAAATGTAATGTTTAATTTGCTTTGGTTGAAAAAGCTTAAGTTTTGTGGCGCCATCTATTGAGTGCATTTTGAAGTGCGGCCTTCCTCAGTATTTTTACTTCCTTGGCAAATTTTTAACTCATTTATTTTTCTTTGTGGTGACTGGGAGTGTTGTAAGGAGAGGTGACTTGTGACTCTCCTAAAGTATTCTCGAGAGTCGAGTTCAAGGCCGTTGAAGACTCTGGAGCTGCTGATCTGCCTTGGATAATATATACAATTTGTCATTGAGCTGCTTCTTAATGTGGAAGGCAGTTTACCTGTGAAGCTACGTGCGAGAACAAGACTTGCAACTGTGATTCAAGTGTTCTACTGCTTAACCTGGACATTGGCAGTTTTGTGTAGAGTAGGGCTCGAGAGCCTTTTTCATCTTGGATGGATATATCTACTGTATCAGCACCAGAGTGGTCTTGTTGGAGCAAGTAGGGAGGCTTCTCTCAGGTAAGAGGAACATCCCCTGTATTTTGTCGAGCCATAGACTGAAAGTGAATATCCACCAACGGTTGTGAAGGGCTGTTCTACTGATGAGAGTAACTACTTGTGGCCATATTTTTGAGCAGCAGATGGACTCGTCTATATTAGTACCGGTCTGTGTCATAGGACCAATATATTTGTGTATTTAACTATTGTCAAAGCTAATGAAGGTTTAATATGAGTGTTGTAAGATTATGTACTTTAATATTAAGGTTTAGATTGTGATATAGGTAGGATTATTGTTTCTTTTTGTATGTTCTTCCACTTCTTTCCTTTCTATTTAGTAATAGGTTAGCGTGGTGGGTAAAGGCTTTTGGATACCTTTACATTAAAAATTTGATTTCCTCACTATGAGTAGGGTTTAGTTTTAGCATTAGGTGACTCATTGAGTTAATCGATGGCATATTGTAAATAATCAATTTATTACTTTTTGTGGGCCATCAGTGTTAGTACCTTTATTGTTGTAATAAATATTGTGAAATTTTTGCCCTTGTCTTTCTGGTTTGCCTCGTTCCTACTGATTTGAGTTTTTGTCACTGGATTTGTGAATAAGATAAAAGAACCCGTTATGGCTTCCTTCTAGAGGGAGTTCGTAACATATTTTGGCGACCGTGACAGGATCCAGGACAAACTCAATCGGTGGTGCGAGTTACCAGACTGTGCTCTGGGTGAGATTTTTCAGTATTTATTTTTGTTGTGCTTCACCACCTTCCTTCTTTTCCTTTTCATTATGTCTGATGTAGAGTTTAACCCTGCCGAATTTTTGGCTTCTGAGAATTGTATTAGGTATTTGAGTGCTCTAACTAAAGGAAATTTGAAAGCTTGTGCTAGGTCGTTAGGCATTTCTTTGACAAATAGGGAATTGAAAATGGATGTATATAATTTGGTAAAGAATAGGCTGTGTGAACTTAAACGAACTGCAGATGAATTAACTAGTGAAAGCATGAGTGAGTCTGATGTAGAAGGGGCTCCGGGATTGAGTCTTTTTCAGGATCCGTCTCAATGTGGACTGATTTTTGAAGGGTATGGCAGTCTGCCTGATGGTAAAAGTCAGACTGAGGGGGTTCCTCGTATTGATAATGTGTCTCCAGCTGTTCCTACTCGTTCGGTCAAAGGAGAAAATAAGCCACTAGTTAAGGATTTCCAGAACATGTTAGAACTAAAGAAGTTAGAGTTCGAGGAGTTTGAGAGAATCAGAGCTCATGAGAGAACGATGCTTAGCATGCAGTTAGAGCTGGCCAAGATCCAGCAAGGTAAGAAGTGTGAGAGTACCCGCATCCATGAAGATATTGGGGAAAAGTTTAGCTTTGGGGATGCTCTAAAACTTGTACCTTGTTTTACTGAGGAGAATGTGCCTGAATTCTTTAAGGCTTTCGAAAGGGTTGCTTCTAGGTTGTCTTGGCCTAGGGAGGTCTGGACAGTGTTGATTCAATGTCGCTTACTGGGCAAGGCTCAGAAGGTTTATAATGCCATAGAGGAGCAAGTATCTCGGGATTATGAGAAAGTGAAAGCTTTGATATTAAAAGCTTATGATTTGGTTCCCGAGGCCTACAGGCAGAGGTTTAGGAATTTTAATAAAACCCCGAACATGACTTATGTGGAGTTTGCTCGTGTAAAGCAGGAGCATTTTGATGATTGGCTCAAGAGTCGCCAAGTAACTACTTTGGCGGCTTTGAAAGAGTTGATATTGATTGAAGATTTTAAAAAATCGTGTGCTAAAGATTTAAGAGTTCATTTAGAAGACTTGAAAGTGACTTCTTTTCCCAGAATTGCTCAGTTGAGTGATGAATATATATTGACCCATAAGGTTGGTACTGAGAACGTCAGGGGTAATTTCCCTGTGGTCAAGGGTAACTGGGAGAGTAAAAAGAAAGTGTTTGTTAACCAAAATAATTCTAATTGCCAGGCTTACTCTAACTCTAGAGCAAATTCCAATTTTCAGGTAAAAAATCAACCAAACTGTAATCCTAGTGGTAATTTTGTAGATAGGAATCCTGCAAAAACTAATAATGCTCATCCTAGTCGTACAATAACAAGTGGTGTGGGAAGTAGAACCTGTTACTGGTGTAATAAGACAGGACATGTCCAAGCTAATTGTTTTGCTCGTCAGAGGTATTTACAGAGGCAGACTACTTCTCCTATTGCTGTGGTGAATAATGTTAAGGCTTCTCAACAATCTGTAGAGAATGAAGAAAATGGTAACAAAGGTAATAAAGAGAATGATTCCCCCATGTGACTGTCATTTAATAAGTATATTTGGCCAGGTAAGCTGAGATTTGAGAAGGAAGTTATAAATATAAAATTTTTGAGGGATACAGGTGCTGCTCGATCTTTATTGTTAAGAAGTAGGTTACCTCTTAACGTGAAGATCGCTAACTATATAATTTTAAGTGGTTTTCCGGACACTGTTGTGTCGGCTCCTGTGGTTGAAGGAGAGATTGACATATTGGGTGTCGTAAAGAATATTAATCTGGCCATTGTTGATAAACTACCTATACCTAGGATAGATGGTATCCTAGGAAATGACTTGTGTAATGTGGAGGGACAAGAATTGTTTCCCATTTTAACTTTAAATAAATTACCCATTGCTGTAACTACTCGCTCCCAGAGGAAAGGGCGTAACCTCTTGATGGACGGAGAGGATTTACATTTAGACCCTGTTCAAGTAGATGTAGCAGTAGGAAGGCTCGAGTCAGTAGGAAGTAGTGGTAGTAGTAAGGTAGTTAGAGCATGGAATAGGGCTGATTTTATAAAAGCTCAGCATGATGAATTTGATGTGGAAATAACTGAGGGGGATGATATTTCTAAGCCATGTTTTGTATCGGAGAGAGGATTATTGTGTAGATTAAGCCGTTCTGCTCTTATGGAATCCTCAGAGTATCATAAGCAGATTTTGGTACCTAAACAATTCAGAGACGAATTGCTGCAGTTAGCTCATGAGGATCCTTTCTCAGGACACTTTGGGGTAACAAAAACTTTTAAGAGATTAACCAAGCTTTTTTGGTGGCCTAATATGAAAAGGTGTATTAAGCAGTTCTTGCGAACTTGTGTAACGTGCCAGGTCATGGGTAAACCTAATCAGGTATTGCGAAAAGCTCCATTAAAACCCATCCCTGTAATTGGTGAACCATTTTCTGAGATTGTCATTGATGTTGTTGGTCCTTTACCTAGAACTCAATCGGGATATATGTACTTATTAACTGTGATGGATAGGGCTTCTCGGTTCCCAGAGGCTTTCCCTCTTAGGAAAGTAACGTCAAAAGCTGTCTGGGAAAAGTTAGTAGAATATTTTTGTCGTTATGGGTTACCTTGTACCATTCAATCAGATTGTGGTACTAACTTTACTTCCAAGTACTTTAAGGACAGGTGTGCTGAACTGGCCATTCAGCACATCACCAGTGTCCCATACCATCCTGAAAGTCAAGGGGTTGTGGAAAGGTTCCACCAAACCTTAAAAAGTATAATTGGCAAGTACTGTTATGAAAGGGAGAGTAGTTGGGATAAGGAACTACCTTATGCGTTATTTGCAATAAGAACTCACCCAAATGAATCGACTGGTGTTTCTCCTTTCAGATTGGTGTATGGTCATGAGGTTCGAGGTCTTTTAGAAGTGTTATTTGAAGTGTTGATTGGGGGACGAAAACAAATTCAAAATCTTAATATATTTTTATCTAATTTGAAAAATAAATTGAGTGGTGCCTGGAAGTTTGCCAAAGGTAATCTGGAAGCTTCCCAGGCTAGTATGAAAGCATTCCATGATCGTAAGGCAGTTAGTCGTTCTTTCGAATCTGGAGATCTGGTTCTGGTTTTAGATATGGACCCTGATAGTTTTCTGAAACCCAGATTTAAAGGTCCATGGAAGGTAATAAGAAAGGTGTCTGACTTTAACTACGAATTAGATTCTCCAGGTTCTACTAGGAAGCGTAGAATTTTTCACATTAATAGGTTAAAGAAATATGAAGGTAGAAATCTAAGTCCATTAAATATTGTTTATGAAATGCCATGTCCTCTAGCTACTGTATTTTATGATAACGTTGATGACCATGTACCTGTAGATAATTTAAGAACTAAGTTTGAGATTTTTAATAAGGCAAATGTTTTGTTGGAACATCTGGATGAAGTCCAGAAGAAAGATTTGTTATGTTTGATAACAGCTTTTCCAGAAGTGTTTAGAGAGGCTCCAGGGCTTACTTCATGGCTTGAACATGATGTTGAGGTTGGTGATGCTCTTCCAGTAAAGCAGGCTCCTTACCGCCTGAACCCAGAAAAAGCCAAAGTAGTCGAGAAGGAGGTACAGTATATGCTGGACCACCATCTTATTCAACCCAGTTCAAGTCCTTGGAGTTCTCCTATTGTTCTGGTAAAGAAACCTGATGGCAATTATAGAATGTGTGTTGACTACCGTAGGGTTAATCAGGTAACAAAGAGTGACAGTTTCCCTCTTCCCCGGATTGACGATTTAATAGACCGAATAGGTAATGCCAAATTTGTAACGAAATTAGACTTATTGAAGGGTTATTGGCAGGTGCCATTGTCTCGCAGGGCCCGTGAGATTTCGGCATTTGTCACCCCCAATGGGTTATATGAGTGTAAGGTGATGCCTTTTGGTTTGAAAAACGCAGCCTGTACGTTCCAGCGCCTTATGAATAGAGTGATATGCGGGCTGGAGGGTACCGAAATATATATTGACGACTTGGTGGTATATAGTCAGGACTGGAAAACCCATGTTGAAAGGTTAAGAAAACTCTTTCAGGTTTTACGAAAGGCTGGTTTGGTTGTAAACATCGATAAGTGTGAGTTTGGTAAAGCTGTAGTGACGTATCTGGGTCATGAGGTTGGTTTGGGGAAGGTTGCTCCTAAACATGCTAATATTGAGGTTATAGCCAACCTTCCTCAGCCGCGTAATGTCCGTGATGTCCGCAAAGTTCTTGGCATGTTAGGGTATTACAGGAGGTTCCTGAAGAATTTTGCTGACATCGCCCAGCCTTTAACTAATTTATTGAAAAAGAACACTAAGTTTTTGTGGAGTACAGAATGTGAAAAAGCATTTTCTAATTTGAAATCGGTATTAGTCTCGGAACCAATTCTTAGCTCTCCCAATTTTAATAAACCTTTTATTTTGGCGGTGGATGCCAGTGACGTGGGTGTTGGAGGAGTTCTGTTTCAGAGAGATGATGAGGGGGAAATGCACCCTGTATCTTATTTCAGTAAAAAGTTACTCCCGGCTGAAAGAAGGTATTCCACCATAGAGAAGGAAGCTTTGGCTCTGGTGAAGAGCGTAACCCATTTTTCTATTTATTTATCTAGTTCTCTCCAGGTTGAAGTGTTGACGGACCAT
>NC_090732.1:95614694-95629694 GCF_036898095.1 Palaemon carinicauda | reverse complement strand
AACATTATCTTACTTTTACTCGTATTCATTTAAAGACCTACTTTTTTGTTTTCTCTATTCATATCTTCTATCAAAATTTGCAGTCCCCCCTAATTCACTAAACAGAACTATGAAACCTGAAAATCTTAAGTTGTTAAGGTATTCCCCATTAATATTAAATCCCACATTTCCTTACTTCATCTAGGGGATATGGGGTCTCCCTATCAATCGGGATTTTCTCACTACATGTAGTTTTTGTATTGCTGGACTTGCCGTATAGATATCTTCATGCATTGTAACACATTCATATATATATATATATATATATATATATATATATATATATATATATATATATATATATATATATATATATATATATATATATATATATATATATATATATATTGGGCTCAGGCCATGTCGTCCTGATGGAAGTTCCTAAGGGGTACCCTCCTAGGGTATATTTGACTACAGTGATATTCCCAGAGAATTTTACCTTAAGGTATCCAGAATTCTTACTGCTGGAGCGAATATCCCTAAATAAATCTAACAGGGATATCACATAATATCAGAGGACATATTCTTGACACGCCACATAGCTATCTTCATCCCCGAACAGTATTAACGCTTCGAGGGGTTACAGTGGCAAGAATTTAAAAACGAGAATGAAAGGAGAGCCATTCATAAGGTATCTCTAATATCCCATTTCGAGTGTGTATATGACGATGACGGCAGCTCCATCTTCATTCCTTTTCGTGTAGCTCTACTACTCGGTGTTTTCCCTTGTGATCTCTCGTATTTTTGGATATTATTCAACATTATGTTGCTTTCTCCGGCCTCCTCTGCCACTGGAAAGTTGAGTATTATAATTTTACTTTGTATAAATGTAAGCTCTTGTCGTTTTGAATTAAATCAAAAGTGATATTAACGTAAACAAGAGCTGTTGCCTACCGGAGGCATCCTGGATGCTGTCGCTTACTATGCATGGGTCGTTTAGTTATCCAGAGCGACGTTCCCAGTTATGCTTTGATAAATCTAGCTATTTAGCTCCTCTAGGAATTCTTATATGATGCCGTTAGTTTTCAGTTTCGGCGATTTAGGTAACCGATCCTGCCCTTCGCGAGGCTTAGTAGCCTAGGCGTCTGGCCCTAGTACTTTCATGCATGATATAAGATTTCTGAGTGTTATGTTATTGAAGCTATAGGCAAAAAATTTTATACAATGTAAGATATTGTTAAATTTTCTTCTCCAAGATTATATACGAGAGAGTTTCGATGATTTTTAAGTAATCGATTCTCACCGCGCCTAGGCTAGTAGCCTATGGGGCTTTAGTATACTAGGGCACATCCCCATTTGTTCTTTTCCCCTCTGAATAATATTCAGGTATAACTATACTAGGATATTTCTGTCCTAACCATGTAACCAGAGTGACTGGTTTTGGGGTTTGGGGCAGAACATCGGAGTATTAAGTCTGTGGTCTGCGTCTTCCTAGCATGGAGAATGAGTTTTCTTTGCTAGGTTAGGTGCAGATGCAGGAGGCTTTGCTTCCCTAGCCCACATCTGAAGGAGTCTGTACGAGATGATTCCTTCTACTAGTGGTCTAGCAGACTGTCCTGTGTCGTTATTTTCGGGCTGGAGAATGAGTTTTTCTCCGTTGCCTGGCGAAATAACTACACTAAACTTTGTTCTGGTATGGAGGAAGGTAGCAAGTATTGCCAACCTTCCTCTCTAGTAGACAGACCCTAGGTTAGGATGAGCTTTCTTAACCGCTCAGTATGTCACATACTAGAGTAAAGTTTACAGGACCCTTATCCCTTTCCTCCCTTCTTTCATAGTGATGGCCTAGCCATCACATCTCTTGGCCGCAGTCCTACATCTGTACCTAGTGTAGGTTAGGGTGTGGGACCGGCTCAGCTCTCTGCCAGCCGGCAGAGACCCCTTTTTCTTCTGCAGACCTCCCTTGGTCTCCCTTCCATGTCTGCTGGTAGAGCCCGGCAGGCTTTGGATATATAGGAAGCCTGAATGCTACATTCTCCCCTTCCATATGTTCACTCTTTCCGGGTGGAAGGTTGTACGGCAAGGCCACCTTATAACCTTACATCCATACTGTTTCTCTTGTTAGTGTATTGTACCCCTAGCCCGGCTGCCAGCTTAGCGGCCGGCAGCCAGGTAGGTGGAATTCTCTGGTTCATAGTCACTGCCGACCGGCATGGGTATCGCTACCTTTGCCGGCCGGCAGTAGAAACACATCCCGAGATCTGCCGGCCACTACAATTAGCGGCCGACAGCCGGGTGCTAGTGTTTTCAGTTTTCCGGCCGCCATACATTTGCGAGCCAGTGTTCTGCCGCCCATTAGTTAAAGGATGCATACCTTTGAACTATAGTAGGGTGCACTACAGCATGCGATGTACAGTAGTTACTATATTTGTGGTGTAGTGAACACTGCATTGATAAAACTACAGTATAGAGTTTGTTATAACACTAAAGTTCTTCCAACATCCTTAATGTTATCTTGTACAACCTTTTGTTGAGATCGTACAGTATATAGAAAGTGAGTTCTTTCTGTATTCATTCTATCCCGTATATTAAAACTTTATTTCAAGGTTTGAGTTACACCTTAACTTTCCGCTTAGGAAAATATATAAGGTATTCTAGAATAAGAATTAACCTTAGTTTTAATATCTTGGGAGGTTACAGCCATTGGCTCGGCAGGAAATACAAGTATGTGTCTTTCCTTCTTTCCTTTCTAGCTTTACTGTATAAGCTACATTTATTAATAATAAGTGAAAAGCCTTCATTTGATACTCATGGATTTTCTTCTCTTTACAGGAGGACCATCCGAAGTGCGGGAGTATGTTCTGTAATGTCCGCAGCAATAACTTCTGTGGACATGAGTTATGCAGGAGGCACGCAGCATGCGCAGTCTCCAAAGGTAATCTCCGGTATTGGGACCCTCAGGTATGTACTATATGTTCTAACCTGATTACCGAGGCATTTGACACCCCTAAGTCGGCGGAGTCAAGTGATGCTGCTAGGGAAAAGTTGTGAACCTTGGTGAGGGGTTTTCAGAAAAATACTTCAGGCCCCTACCTTCCAAGCGAGAAGATGAGGGCCTACCTTTTCCCTAAGGCATCGGCTGATGCAGTCATTCCTCAGCCTCATGAGGAGATACCAACCGTCCAGATTCCGGTAGATTCTGAAGTCTCGGCCGCCCTCCAAGACATCCAATTGGACGATAGGATGTCAGAAATGTCGGATTATACAGAGAAGGACCTTCTGGGAGAAGGTCAGGAGGAGGAGCTGACCCAGGCTCCAGAAATAGAAGAGGAAGAAATCGACGAGGTGTCGGTTACATCGGTTCCGGCCCCAGAACCTGTTCCCTCCACATCGTCTGCTATCCCAGGTGATCTGGGAATGACTCTTTCTTCTATTGTTCAAATAGTTCAACAATTACTAAAGAAGAATGATGAAAAGGAAGCTGCGATGAAACTGGAGATACGTAGACTCGCAGCATCACATGGGCCCCAGAAGCGACTCAACGTGAAGGATCTTCCTTTGTGCTCGGATACCAATCCTTGGAGGTATGCCGAACACATGCCAATGACAACCGGGAAGATTGTTATATCGGAGAAGTTGGGCTCAATTCCCCTTGAAGACGTGGAATTTTGGCCCAACAAAGACTCTTACCCGGACTGCTATGTCCGTGTTAGGAAGGAGCCAGCCTCAAAGGCGGAATCAGAGCCGAAGGAGGTCATAGTTTTTTACCATAGTAAAGCACAGGCGTTACTAGCGGGCTCGATGAAAGAGAGGGGCTTCACGAGCTCAAAGGTGCCAGCTTTGAGTAAGAAGCTTCCCTCCTTTGTGGCCTCTCTAACCAGAGCCTTTCCCTTCATAGAAAAGGGATATAAGGCAGCCTTGAAGGCGGCGGAGGCAGGGAAACTATGCCCCTCCTTGGAGGAATGCAAGCCGTTATCCTTGACCTTCCCCTTGGACCAAAAAGACTGGAAGGACGTCCACCTTACCTTCTCAGTCGGGAAGTTGGAAGCTGATATTGCCGAGCGTCAGTTTGGTGAGGAACTTCCAAAGCTGTCGGAGTTTCTCTTGCACACAGAGCAAGAGACGAAAGAAAGACTTGCAGCATCGATGTCGTTGCAAACGACGTTAGAAATGATGGCAAGTGACCCCAAGAAACAGGACATGTTCATGGTAGTGGCCAAAACCCATCTGGCCACAGTTACGAAGGATCTCTATAGCTTTATTAAAGCGAGGAGAGCCTGTAGAGAGTTCGTGTTCGCCTCGGCTGCGGTGAGGCACGAACCGAGGAAACTGATCTCTTGCATACGGGGGTAAAGACCTCTTTCCCAATGAAGTAGTTAAAGAGGTAGTAGACAAAGCTGCCACGGTGAATAGGAACCTTCTCCAAAAGAGGGGCTTAAACCTTAAGAGAAAGTCTTCTCCGGATGAGGGTCCATAACCCAAGAAGAAGAAAAAAAGGCCTAGGCTATCCTGTCGACCGGCTAAGCCCTACCGACAGCAACAACAGCAACTTCCTGCGACCGCTGTGCCTCAGATAGTGGCACAACCTCCAACCACGTACCAGTTGGTACCTCAACAAGTGGCGACACAGTCGCCGGTTTTTAACCCAGCTTTTGAAAGGCAGACTTCTTCCTTTCACTCAAAAGCTAGAGGAACCGCCAGAGGTTCTCCTAGACGCCCTTCAAGGGGAAGGAGATTCAGGAGAGGACGCGGTCAAGGAGGCAAGGCCTCAGGTCCACAACAGCAGAAGTGAGATGCTTCCAGTAGGAGGTAGACTACATCTATTTAGGGATCGTTGGACCTTCGATCCCTGGGCCCACAGCCTAATAAAGAATGGACTAGGTTAGAGCTGGAATAGTCCTCCACCTCCATTTCCTCAGTTCTTCCAACACTCTACCCCCGTTCTGGAAGAATATGTCCAAGAACTCTCAGAGAAAAGAGTAATCCAAAAAGTAAAGTCCATCAAGTTCCATGGAAGGCTGTATTGTGTTCCGAAGAACTCGGAAAACTCAGAGTCATTCTGGACTTGTCGCCACTCAACAAGTTCATAGTGAACTACAAGTTCAGGGTGCTCACACTTCAACACATAAGGACCCTACTGCCCAAAAGAGCATACACCGTCTCCATAGACTTGTCAGACGCTTATTGGCACGTTCCAATTAATCGTCACCTCTCCTCCTACCTAAGGTTCAAGTTACAAAGAAGACTTTACGCCTTCAGAGCCATACCATTCGGGCTAAACATAGCCCAAAGGATTTTCATGGAGCTTGCGAACGCAGCCGTCCATCAATTACGCCTAAAGGTGATCCAAGTAGTGGCCTACTTGGACGACTGGCTGGTGTGGGAAGCATCCAGGACAGAATGCATGCAAGCCTCTAAGATAGTGATCCAGTTCCTGGAACATCTGGGATTCAAGATCAACATCAAAAAGTCTCGACTATCTCCAGCTCGAAAATTTCAGTGGTTGGGAATCCACTAGAATTTGGAGTCACATCGACTTTCCATTCCTGGGAAGAAGAGGAAAGAAATAGCAGGATCTGTCAAGAGACTATTGAAATCCAAACGGATATTAAGACACGAACAGGAGAGAATGCTGGGCTCTCTACAGTTTGCTTCCATAACAGATCCAGTGCTAAGAGCACAGCTAAAGGATGGAACAGGAGTCTGGAGAAAATACGCATGAAACGTGCGAAGAGATCTGATGAGACCACTACCGATTCGACTGCGAACGCTTCTCAAGCCGTGGTCCAAAGCCAAGCAAATGTAGATATCGATACCTCTTCAACCTCCTCCCCCATCAGTTACTATCCATACAGACGCTTCAAAGGAAGGCTGGGGAGGCCACTCTCACCAGAAGAGAGTCCAGGAAGCTTGGTCCAATCTTTTCAAGTCATTTCACATCAACTCTCTAGGAGCCATGTCAGTACTTCTGACACTAAAGAAAGTTTCTCCTCATCACTCGACCCACATAAGATTGGTTCTAGACAGCGAGGTGATAGTGAGATGCCTGAATCGACAAGAGTCGAGATCGCCTCAAATCAACCAAGTGATGTTGGCCATATTCCGTTTGGCAGAAAGAAAGAAATTGCACCTGTCAGCAGTTCACATTCAAGCGGTCCGCAACGTAACAGCGGACGCTCTATCCAGGTTCACACCGATAGTCAGAATGGTCCCTAGATGCAAGATCGTTCTCCTTCATCTTGAGTCAAGTCCCAGAACTGCAGATAGACATCTTTGCGACGAAAGACAACAAGTAAACACATCATTATGTGTCCCTGTAACAAGGATCCGCTAGCGGAAGCAGTGGATGCTATGTCCCTAGATGGAACAGATGGTCCAGGATTTACCTGTTCCCTCTGCACAACCGTCTTTTGAAGGTCCTCAACATGAGATCCTTCAAAGGGAAGGCGGCAATAGTGGCCCACAAGTGACCAAACAGCATTTGGTTCCCTCTGGTATTGGAACTACGACTGGAGTTTGTACCGCTACCGGATCCAACCCTGACTCAGCGAGTACAGAAGTCGACTGTCTTCGCTTCATCACAGAAAACCCGGAATCTGCATCTCATGATTTTCTCTCCCCAGAAAAAGCTGCGGGATATCAAGACACAGTATAGACTTTTTGGAGAAATCTATGTCCAAATCTACCAGAAGACAATATGAGTCATCATGGAAGATGTGGGTGTCTCTTGTCAAGGCGAAGAAACTAAAAGAATTCTTGATAGACTTCTGTTTATTTTCTTCATTCACCTTCATGAGTAAGGTTTAGCAGCCAACACAATATCAACGTGCAAGTCTGCCTTGACAAGACCGATATTATACACCTTTCAGGTCGACCTTTCTAACGACATTTTTAATAAAATCCCGAAGGTCGATGCTAAGCTTAGACCTTCAGCGCCTCCAAGATCCATTTCATGGGCACTAGATAAGGTTCCTCATTTGCATCAATAATGAATAATGAGGAGTGCGCTTTGAAGGATTTAACTCAAAAAGTTATGTTTCTGTTTGCACTCGCTTTGGGGGCTAGAGTTAATGAAATAGTGGCTCTCTTGAGAGAGGAAGGCCACTTTCAGTTCTTGAAAGGGGGAGAACTGAATCTGTTTCCAGACCCAACGTTTCTTGCCAAGAACAAGCTACCCACCAACAGGTGGGGTCCCTAGAGAATCTGCCCTATGAAGGAAGATGCATCTCTATGTCCAGTGGAGTGCTTAAAGGTCTATCTTCGTAGAACTCAGATTTTAGAGGAGGACAGCTGTTCAGAGGGGAAACCTCGGGTTCAAATTTATCTCTGAAACAACTAAGGGCAAAACTCACCTATTTTATTCGCAGAGTAGATTAAGACAGTACACCCGCAAGTCATGATCAAAGGAAAGTTACCTCTTCCATAAAATTTCTTTAATTATATGGACTTTGAACATCTTTGTTCGTACACTGGCTGGTAGTCATCCAAGGTGTTCTTTATGCACTATGCGAAGCAAGTGGAGCAACTCAAGAGGTCTGTGGTAGCAACGGGTAGAATTCTTAAACCTGCTATTTAAATATGCGAGGAACAGTGAAATTAATTTGGGACGATTAATTAAGAGGGTAGGTGTGTAGTCACAGACTGTAACTACACACTGAGTGATAGGCCGCTAACGTGTCCTTACGAACTGTTCCATTGACTTTGGTGAACTAAGCATAATACGGACACTTGTGCCAAGAGTTTCTTACGCTAGTGTAAATAAACAATAATACAGACAGTATCAATATTATTAATAATTTGATTAAAGTGGCAAATCTGTTTCCTTTTAGACGAAACAATATTTTCTGTTTACTGTTTTCTTTATGCTTTAGTGGATATCATCCACATTTTATAAATTTTATAAATGTTGACTGATATATATGTTCATTAAATTTTTAATAAACTAGTTCATAGTGAACCCTGCGTCTTATTCGCCCACACTCATTTTATTAGAAATGTACTGTGCATTAAGTTTAAAATATGGATAATTTTAACATGGAATGTCTTTTAAGATTGTTCCTTTCTTCAAGCAAAAAACCACTTGCTTTAACCCTTCCTTAGGAAGGATTAACGTTGTACCCTAAGGGGATTGTGGTAGAGATGCAAAATTTGTTCCTATACGGATACAACTGTTATCCGATAGTTTAATAAGAGTAGACACACGGGGGAGATGTCAGGAATTCATACTGACATTGGTGATTCTTATACAAACTTTGCTTTATAATGTATAGGGGGAGACCAGTATACAAGCTTGTCCTTTTGTCATCCATAGTTAATATGTACTCCTCGAGACTTTTTCCAGAGTCTAGTACGACTCTTCCCTGTAGGGGGCAGGAAGCACTAACATAGTTCATGCTTAGATGAAATGATGTATGACGGTAACATCATAGGTCTCTAGGTCTAGACGGACCAGGAAAATTCTTTCTTGAGGGTACGGCACCGGTTGAGAATCCACAGATACAGTAATGCTCTGGTAAACTTCCATCAGGACGACATGGCCTGAGCCCAAAAAAAAAAAACAGATTTTGAGCAATATTTTTAGCTCCATGATGTTTTCAGTAATTCCTTTTATTTATTCCATGCTTGTATTATCATGTAGCGTTCTCTTCTCCTTTCTAGAATGTATAATTTTAAAAATTGCTCTCTTTCCCAGTTGTCAAGGTCCTTAACTTCTTCTATTCTAGCAGAAAAGGACCTTTGCACACTCTCTATTTGTGCAATATCCTTTGGTGGTGTGGGTACCATATCACATTGCAGTACTCGAGTGTACTACATACATAAGTTTTTTACAGCATAATCATGTGTTCAGCTTTTCTTGTTTTAAAGTGTCTGAATAGCATTTCCATTTGTGCTTTACATTTAGCCAACAGTGTTTCTATTTGGTCGTTGCATAATATATTCCTGATTAACATTACACCAAGGTCCTTAATTGCTTCCTTGTTTGTGATTGTCTCGTTATTAGGTTCCCTGTATGCATATACCATTCTTTCTCTGTTTTCATAGTTTATTGATTCGAATTCATCGGCGTTAAATACCATCCTATTTATCTCCGCCCATTCATATATTTTATTAAGATCTTTGTAATGAGTTCCTTTCTTCATCACAAGTAGTTTCTCTACTTATTCTTTAGTCATCGGCAAAACTTCTCACTACAGAGTCTTTAACATTAGAGTCTGTCTGAGATCATAACGACAAACAGGAGTGCTGCTAAAATCGTACCCTGTGGCACACCAGACATTACCTGAGCTTCATCTGATTTCTCGTCATTTGCAACCACTGTCTGTTCTTTTTGTAGTAATTCTTTTATCCATTTTCCTGTCCTTCCTCTAATATTATGCTTACTCATTTTTTCTCTAATATATTATAGTCTACCTTATCAAAGGCTTTTGCAAAATCTAGATATACTACATCTGTGTCTTTTTCATTTATCATATCTTTATATGTGTTTTCATAGTGTGCTATCAGTTGGGTTTGTGTACTTTTCCGGGCATAAAACCGTGTTGACCTATATTAAATAATTTATTTTTAACCAAATGATTCATTATTTTCTTTTTTTATTACCCTTTTATACACTTTCATAATATGTGATGTTAGACTAACTATAATTGCTTGCATCTAGTCATGATCCACTTTTGAAAATAAGGGTTATATATGCTAATTTATGTTTAACATATATCTCGCTCATATCTACAGTTTGTCTTAGCAGTCTTGCAAACGGCTTCTCAATAGTGTGTGCATTTTTTTCAACAAAATCGCTGGAACTCCATCTGGCCCGGGTTGCTGATCCATTTTTAATTTCACTTATAGCCTGTACAATATCTGCTTCATTAATATCTATATCCGTTATATATTCACTATTTTCTTCTCTCATTTCTGTTTCATTATTCTCATTCTCAATTCTTGGCGTGAATTCACTCTTATATTTTTCTCCTAATATGTTGCATATTTCCTTTTTTTTTATTAGTTAACCATCCTTCTATTCTTAGACGGCCTATTTCTAATCTCCTTTTATTCATCTTTTTTTGCATAGGAGTAAAGTACTTTAGGGTTTTTTCTCGATATTTTGAAGTGTCCTTTCTTCTAAGTCCCTTTTTTTCATTTTCTTTCGATTGTATAATCTTTTGTTCTTCCTTTTCTATCTTACTTTTTATTTCCATCATTTTCCATACATTTTTTTCTTTTGCAAGACATTTTTTCTACTTTCTAATTTTCTGAAATAAGATCATTCTGTCTCTTGGTATGCATGTATGCTGTTTATTTTTTTTTTTTTTTTCGGTACATATTTTTCAACAATTTTCTCCAGTATTTTGTACAATATATCTGTATTTACCTATATATTATCCCTTACTAATACATTTTTTCAATCTTTGTTCAATTCTTCATTTCTGACCATTTTATATTCTTACCATAGAAATTATATTTTCCATATCCTTCCCATCGTTTTGTGTTTTGTTTATCTCTGTGTTCACTTGCTTTGGAATGGACTATTAATTCTATGGCACTGTGGTCTGAAATTCCCGTGTTATACACTATTATTTCTTTAACATAATTCACTTCATTCACAAATACTAAATCTAGGACATTGTCCTTTCTTGTTGGAATGTGGTTTATTTGTTGCATATTATGTTCTAATAGCATATCTTGAAGCTTTTCAAACTGTCTCTTATCTGCTGCGCTACTATTACTCTCTTTTCTATATGTATATATATATATATAACCGTTCTTTCCAATCCACGAAAGGAAAGTTAAAATCTCCGGACAGGAGTATATTCCAGTCTCTATGGTTTCTACATATATCATCTATTATTTTCTATTATTATGTCAAACTCCTTAGTATTTGGGGGTCTGTAAACTACAATATTAACTAATTTTTCATATTCAAATTCTACCGCAATGAATTCACATTCTGTGTTGTTGTATTTTTCAGTCTTTTCCTTGATTTATTTCTCTTCCATATATTGCAGTTCCCCCTTGATTCCTATTTGTTCTGTCTAATCTATATGTTTAGGAACCCTTTATCTTGGGAATACCATGTTTCACTTATATTTAATATATCTATTTTTTTTTCAATTTGGGTTAGTTCTTCTAAGAACTCGATTTTCCTTTTAGAGTTACTCGTGACTAAACCCTGTGCATTCATCACTATTATAGTTTGTGTTTCATCCCCATTATTTAATATTGGCAATAATATGGATTCTCCCATGCTTCCTTCCACTTCTGTTATGATGTTCTTTTCTGCATTTCTAGGAATTCTGCCATTAAAAAATCCAACTTTTCTATTATATTTGCTCTTTTTCCTTCATATGTATTTTTGTGTGTATACCTGCCATTATCCCCATATTTGCACCAACGCCTGGCATTATAGATGCATTCTTTGTAGTTGGGCTCTAATTGTGCATATTTGGGTTGAAAGGCATCATATCTTGGGGCCTTTTGTGCATAGCGCGGCATATACTCAGCTTGTTTTTTTGTTTCTTTTTTTTTGTTTCATTTTTCCTTTCATTTTTGTATTCTGTTTGTTGAGTTCTCTGACTTTTATTCATGGGTGCAAGATGCATATATCGACAATTTTTGTTGAATTTGCATCCTTTTCCTTCTTTCAGGTTTTTGCATATTTTTTTATGTAAATCTCTGCATTCGTCTCCATATCCGTCTAAATACGCAAATTTGCCATATATTTCATAATCATGGCATATCTTTGGATGCTTGTAGTAGCATCTTTCGCCAAATCTGCAATTGCAGACTATATCTTTCTTTTCTTTTTTTTCTTGTTCTTTTGTTCTTGCTCTTCCCTAAAAGTATGTATGTCCGGGTAGAGTCTTTTGGGTCTACTATTTGTTTCCATAGGATATTCTATTTCTACCTAAGTATGTTGTAGAATGGCATCATATGTTGTATCAATGATTTCCTCTACATCCTTATACATATCCTGTTCATTCTTCTTCTTCTTCTTCTTCTTCTTCTTCTCCTTCTTCTTCTTCTTCTTCTTCTTCTTCCATTAGCAGATTCAGTCTCGACTTAATTATATTTTCTATCCATACTAAGCATGTTGAGCAGAATACCTTTGTGTCTTTAGTTCTCATTTTTTGTTGCACTTCAGCGCAATTAGGATGTGTTGGTACATAGCATACGTCGCATTTCCTTAATAATTGTTGCAGGTTAAGAATACTGTACCACATCTTACATGCATTGCACCATTTTGACATTCTTTTTCCCAACCCATCAATCAGCACATTCACCATATTGGACTTTTTATTGTTCTTGAATGGAATGTGCTGATTGATGTAAATTATCTTTATAAGTCTCTTTATTACCTGGATCTTCTTTGGAATTTCTTCTATTATTTTGAAGATGTTTTTCATAGACTTGCTCCAGTTTGTTGGATCATATTGTTTCAAAATGTTTGAGAATATTTTTCCGTCACACTGGTTGGAGCTATTTGTGACCTCTGTTACCAGTAGATCTAGTTCTTGTTGTGCCAACTCATGGAATTTACTCTTGCTCTTGCTGATTGCAGCAAAATCCCTCTAAGCCTTGTTTGTGTTAGAGGCTGCCATCTTGTTCAGATTTTTAGTATTTCACAAGATTACTATCCTATGCCGACGTTTTATCCCACTCTTCCGACCTCAAACTAATCACCAACTATTCACGAAAACTTGTATCTATATTGCACTCGATAGGATTTTGTTATTCGTGTTAAATCATCTGATTTTCTCGGATCACAAAATGAGACTCACTAGTATACCGTAACGCTCACTCACTGTAACTATCTTATGTTCCAAGTCTTTAATAATGCGCCAAGTTTCTGATGCAAAAATTAATACTGATACAACCATATGATTAAATACCTTTATTTTTAGAGGAAGTGGCGACTGACCTTTCATAATCTCAATTTGTTTACAAAATGCTCTCCATCCCATGCTTGTATTTCTTTTAATTTCGGCCTCGTGTCCTGGGAAAAAAACTTACTTTCTGTCTAAGTATATATAGTCATTAACAATCTCTAGAGGTTCGTCAGTAACTCTTATTTGCCGTCTCTCTGCATCTTAATTGAACATTAACTTAGTTATACTAATATTCATTTTCAGTCCTACATTTTTGCTTTCTATATTCAAATTTTCTCTCATCATATGTAATTCCTCCCACGATTCACTTAAAGTACTATGTCATCTGCAAATCTTAAGTTGCTAAGGCAGTCCCCATTAACATTGATTCCTACATTTTCCCAATCTAAATTCTTAAAAAATTCTTCTAGGCATGCTGTGAATAATTAAGGAGATAGGGTTTCCCTGCGTAACTCCCTTCTCAATCCAGATATTCCCACTATCTCTATGTAGTTTTAGGATTACTGTACTTCCTGTATTGACATTTTCAAGTGTTCTAACTAATGATTCACCTATTACTTGGCTTTGAAGGGCTTTCATTGCAGCTGAGGTTTTGACAAAATCAAAAGCTTTTACATAGCCTATAAATGCCATACATAGTGGTTTGTCATATTCTGTTGATTTTCTATTTCCTGTTTAATGACATGGATATTGTCAGCTGTTGAATATCTGCCTACTTTTATGGTTGATCAAAATCTAGCTAACTTTCTATTCGTCCTAATATGATTTTTGTAAATATTCTACATATTACGGAGAATAAACTTATTGGGCGGTAATTTTTCAGGTCTCTTGGGTCTCCATCTTTGTGAATGAGTATAATGATAAAGTATTTCCAAACTGTAGATATAGATCATCACTACAATGAAATGTCCTCCATCTATTAAAAAATCAATATCGCTTGGCCAACTTCTCCTGCTGCTTTGGTTCTTTTCATACCTTTTAATGCGTTCTTTACTTTTCCCCCTGTTACGTTTGGTACTGGTTCAGGTGTTTCCTTATTTCTATTGGTAAAAATATTTCTTATATCACTGTTGTATAGCATTGTATAAAAATCCTTCTGCAATTTTTATCACTATATTTCTATTGTTGATATTTTTATTTTCGTCCTATACAGCAAACATCTGTTGGCGTCCAGTTCCAAATCTCCTTTTAAACATTGTGAGGCTTCTTCCTTTCTTTAGTTTTCCTTAATTTCCATCTCTTATATAGTAAGTGTATGTATATATATATATATATATATATATATATATATATATATATATATATATATATATATATATATATATAGCTATTAACATTTACCCCAATAAATAATATTAATACCCACACAGGGTGTCTCATTTTTATTCAAACCTTAATAACATAAAATGAAAAGAACGTTGACTTGTATACCTATTTGAGAGTAGATCTAGCTGGTAATTATAGGAAGAAAGAAATAGCTATTGAATAGGTTGAACGAAAATGTAGCAAAACCTGTGGAAAATGTTCAAAATGAAAAGGTTATCACAAAAACATTAGGGTTGACTTTTCATTATAGTATGAACAATGTTGTAAAGATTTATGGGTTCTTGTTTACTTATTGTACTGGAAGTTACTGCAATTTTTTTTTTTTTTTTTAGAATTAGAATTGCGTGTTTATCTGTTTAGGGAGGTAGAACGATGTTTCTAGTTTGATCTGGATTTTAGAATTTCAGTAGAATATAAATAGAGAAAAAATCATGTAAAAAGAGAGAATCAAAGGCCTTCACAGAGAGAGCTTAAAATCCCTTCTTAGTCTTTATCTGTTACTACCCACTGGGAGCCTCTAAGGATTTATTTTTACTTGTGTTTACTGTGCCTGACGAGTGAGGGCTACAACAGACATTGTGAATGTGTAGATTATTATTCCAGTTTTGTTAATGAATTCTGTCAAATTACATTAATGTGTTTTGATCTTTCTGGCATATTTAAGGATAATTTCCACTCAAAAAAAGAAAAAAAAAAAAAAAAAAAAAAAAAAAAAAAAAAAAAAAAAAAAAAAAAAAAAAGGGGAAAAATCCGTTCAGTGCGCAGACCTCCACCAAGGCAGCTCAGTTCCCTCTACAGTATCATACCATCT
>NC_090732.1:95587194-95609694 GCF_036898095.1 Palaemon carinicauda | reverse complement strand
TAGGGAGTCATGATATCATCGACCTTGTTGGAGAATTGCATAGACCGAACCATATCCTCATCCCACTCTTGCAACATTTCTTTCGCCTCCTTCATATGGTTGCAGAACTTGGCAAGCCATTCTAATGTTAAGCCCGTTTCTTCGACATTTTCTTGGGTCTCTTCCTGCATTTCACTCTCTTCTTCACTGGCCGATTTCGTCAGGTCTTCTAGGTCTGCGTCAGTTAGTGGCTGGGAATGGCAGTCCAACAACTCGTCGACGTCTTCAGTCGTCATGTCGCCAAACCTGTCACCTCCAATTATGACAGCCAACTGCACAGATTTGCGTATTGCAGAGTGTTGGATTTCAGACGGAGTAAATCCCTCGTTGTCGTAAACAATCTGGGGCCACAACTTCTTCCAGCTCGCATTCACGGTTGCAGGTTTCATCTCTTGCAGTGCCTTCTGAATATTCTTCAGGCACGTGGCTATGGTGTACTGCCGCCAGTACGCCTTCAAGTTAAAATCTTCATCCTCATCATCTTGGGCAGCATCCACACACGCAACGAGGTTCACCAAGGTATTCTTCGTGTAGAGGGCCTTGAACGCCCTGATAACCCCCTGGTCCATCGGTTGAATTAATGACGTGGTGTTGGGTGGCAGGAACTCAACCTGAACGCCCTCACGTGACAGGTCAGTTGCGTGTCCACCAGCGTTATCCATAAGGAGAAGGATCTTGAATGGCAAGCCCTTCTCTAAGAGATATTCACTGACTTGCGGGATGAAACACTGGTGGAACCAGTTGGAGGTCAGCATCTTCGTAATCCATGCTTTTGGATTATGCATCCGGTACACGGGAAGGAGATTCTTGTTTTTATTTTTCAAAGCGCGAGGATTTTTCGACTTATAAATAAGCCCCGGCTTTAGCAAAAATCCACCAGCATTGCCACACATCACGAGGGTAACGCGATCCTTGAATGCTTTAAAGCCAGAGGCTTTGGCTTCTTCTTTGAACAGGAAAGTTTGCGACGGCATTCTCTTCCAAAACAAGCCGGTCTCATCCATATTAAAGACTTGTTTCGGCTTGTATCCACCTTCGGCGATAATATTCTTGAACGTCTGGTTCACGTAAGTTTCAGCAGCGGCAGTGTCAGCGGAAGCAGCCTCGCCATGCAGGGAAACGCTTTTCAGGCAGAAGCGTTTCTGAAACTTCGCAAACCATCCTTTGCTGGCGGAAAAACGTTGTTTCTGACGCTGGGAATCAGTGGATGTCCCTGGTTGAGGTTCATCTACATCATCATCTTCTTCAGCATGGTCGCCATCGTCGTCTTGAGGTTCCTTTGCCGCAAAATTCTCATACAAGCTCAAAGCCTTTGTTTGGATGGTGTTCGTATCCAAGGCTATGTTCTTCTTCCGGTAGTCGGCAATCCACACAGCTAAAGCACCTTCCATGCGTACCATCGTTTTATTACGCGTGGTAACGACTCGCTCCGCTGATCTGCTAAAGGTGATTGCAGCCGTCTTTCTAATGTTCGCCTAGTCCTTCTTGATATAGCGAACGGTGGATTCATTGATTCCAAAATGGCGGGCTGCGGACGCAAAACTTCTACCGTCTTTTAACATATCGAGAAGCGTCACCTTCTCAGCAATCGTCATCATCCTTTGGTGGCGTTTAGGCTCACTACCAGCCTTAGTAGAAGCAGGACGCTTGGGAGGCATTGTACAGTAGGGTTTAACAGAAAGTTCAACAAAAAGTTCAACTTAAAACAGTCACGCACAGCACAGATTAAAGTTCACAAACTTAACAACGTCTACACAACGATACGGCGGGAGAGAAAGTGGCCGCGAAAACCTAGATGCTGGAAGTTGGAGATGGGGGCAAAACACCAATCACAGGCTAGATAACAAAACTTGAGTTCTGACTCGTCATCAATCAGCGCTTGAACCAATCACAACCGGTCTTATATGCTACGTAGGTTACCAATTCAAAGTACAAGATACCTTGCGTGATACTGTACAGTAATAATAATGATAATAATAATAAATAATGATACTGTAATAATAATAATAATAATAATGATAACAATAATAATAATAACAATAATAATTATAATAACAACAACAATAATAATAATAATAATAATAATGATAATACAGCTTTACGTACGCTATTTTACACTTTTGTTGTAGGATGTGTGTCTCTCTCTCTCTCTCTATCTCTCTCTCTCGTACGCTTATTTGAAATGTGATTTTTGCAACAAAGAATATTATTGGATGCAGTACTACGTACGTATACATACAAAAGATTCATGGAAAAGAAGCACATCCATTACATTTGTAGTACAGTAGTAGCCAACAGCAGCCTTACACCATTCTAATATGGTATGACTGCATCTGATTTGCGTTTCATGTTCGATTTAATTTTACTACGTACTGTATACAGTACTGAATTATCGTATGATCACATTCTCTTTTCGTGTTTTATTTCTTTCTGTGCTTAATTATATGTCATATGTAATGCAATGAACAATCAGTAAGAGCAGATATTACTAATTACAGTATTAATGGAATTACAAGTAACGAAATATCGTATTAGGGGTCTTCAGATATCGCGGTATTTTCGAAATTTCCGGAAAATCCGCGATATGTATATATATATAATTTCCGGAAAATCCGCGATATGTATATATATATATATATATATATATATATATATATATATATATATATATATATATATATATATATATATATATATATGGGTTAAGAAAAAAATCCGCGAAGTGGTGAATCCGCGATGGTCGAACCTCGAAGTAGCGAGAGTTCACTGTATGTATATATATATATATATATATATATATATATATATATATATATATATATATATATATATATATATATATATATATATATATATATATATATATATATACACACATACATACATATATTATTTCTTTAGAAAAAAAAAAATGATTTTTTCAACCCTGCTTTAAGTTGGCCCATTTCTGTAATATCCTGAAATCTTCATGAAAATCTATCAATATCTTGCTATAGCGAAGAAGCCTTTAAAAATCCTTGATCCAGATGCTGCTCCAGATTAGCGCCAAATTCTGATCACGTCTAAGTTGATCTATTTCTGACATATCCTGAAATATTCATATAGATTCATCTCAATATCACAATAGTCAAGAATCCTTCAAAAAAACGCGAATCAGATGGTGGCCCGGATCACTGCCATGACATAACCCCAACTAATTTAGTCCATTTCGGATATATCCTAAAATTTTCATAAAAATTTATCCAAATCTTGTAATAGTGAGGAATCCTTTAAAAATCATGGATCCGGTTCACCGCCAAAATCTAATCGCTTCTGAGTTAACACATTTCTAACGTATCCTTAAATTTTCACAAATAATTATTCAAATTCTAATAATTGTGAAGAATCCTTTAAAAATCCTTGATCCGGATGGTGATCCAAATCACCGCCAATATCCAGTCTCCTGAAGTAGCCCATTTCTGACATATCCTGAAATTTTCATAAAAATTTAACCAAAATCTCCTTATCCGGATGGGGATCCGGATCACTGCTAATATCTAATCACTTCTGCGGTAGACCATTTCCCACATATCCGGAAATTTTCATCAAATTTCATCCGTATCTATTTGAGTTAGGTTGGTGACAAACAAGCAGACAGATTTGAAAACGTAACATACTTGGCGGAGGTAATTAAACATGCTAAATGCAAATAAGAGACAATATGTAGAATTAATAGATAAGAATTCATTGCACGGCACAAATATAATGAGATAGCTGAAAGGGGAAAAAATCCTGATGAAAAGAGTATTTGGTAGCAATTCTAGAATAAGATAATATATCATCGTATTATAAGTAATTTTCGTTGTTGAAATTGGAAGAATTTGGTGATGGAATATCTCTAGCAAGAAAGACATTGAGTGCAAGGTTAAAGTTGTCAAAGTTTTCTTAATTTTTTTCGACTTTAAACCTGCAGTCAAAAGATAAACTTGGTACTGACTCTAAAATTCTTTTTCCTCTAAAGACATCTCTCCGATTTGAAAAGCAGATTACATATATATACACACACACCTCTATATATATACATGTGTATACATATATATATATATATATATATATATATATATATATATATATATATATATATATATATATATATGCCTATATATATATATATATATATATATATATATATATATATATATATATATATATATATATATATATATATATATATATATATATATATATATATATATATATATATATCCTTCCTGATTGGGGATACCTTAATGTGGTGAAAGGGTTTCTGGGTTTGTGCACTGCCGTAATTAGCAGAGATGTACTAGTCAGGGGCACTCATACTAGGTTAGGTTGGTTTGCTGTAAGCGATTAGACAAAAGTCTGTCCCCATCACTAGTACGCACTGGCCAGCATGGTAAATAAAGATGACCAAACACCAGGCTTGAATAAAGATATACCTGAGGCCTTTGTCCTCCAGTTTTGTTGTTGTTTTGTATGTATATTCATGTATGTATGAACGTATGTATGTATGTGTATGTATATATATATATATATATATATATATATATATATATATATATATATATATATATATATATATATATATATATATATATATATATATATATAGTAAAACCCTAATTGACAAGTAACTCAGACTAGGAGCATTTTGGTATGCGAGTATGAAATATCTATTTAGTATGCAAGTAGTATTTTGGTCTGTGATAAAAAAATTCTGTCTGTAATTGCCTTTTTGTGGAAAATATTAATGAATCTAGAACGGGCTGTACAAAAGAGTCGAGTAGCACCCATACGTCAACCCCATGGTGTTATGACATTTTACACCATTTTCTATGGCACTTGCTTACATAACCACCTTTGCCCTCATATTCAGACCTTAACCATTTTACTTGCTCTGCAGTACTCATACCAACATTATGTTACCTTGCGAATGCCTTTAGTAGTATTTTCATATAAAGCTGTTATCGCTATTGCTCACCCTCAAGTCGCCAGTAACAGTACAGTACAGCATCTAGACAATGCCTACCAAGATGATCAAGAAAGATGAAAAGACGATGATTTAGTTAGATGTAAAAAAAGAATATTATCGAAAGCACAATAATGGGATGCGTCTGGCAGACCCAGTATACGTGTGGCAGACCTGACGGGAATTTACAATCATACAACATCCCAGGTAAGCAAAATACTGAAGAAATGAAAGCCAATTGAAGTGGCAAAGGGGTTTCTTGCATTGCAAGTTAACAGCCATGTGCTCGAGATAATATTGAAAACTTACTTCTTATATGGAACAATGAGAAGCAGTTAGCAGGAGATACAATAATCGAGAACATAATATATGAAATATCGCAGTTTTTATATACTGACATTGTTAAAACTTAGCTAGGTACGTCAGTAGACAAAGAAAAAGAAACATTCAAAGCTAGCTGTGGCTGGTTCGAAAACTTCTAGAAAAGAACAGGCATCCATAGTATTGTGCAACATGGTGAGCTCCAAGCTCTGATGTGAAGACAGCAGAGAAAATTATTTCCAAATTTGAATGGTTTGTTGACTCTGAATCGTACATGCCTCATCAGGTATTCATCTGTGACGAGACGTGTATTCTGGAAAAGGATGTCCAGGAGGACCTATATTACTACAGAAGAAAAGGCAGTTTCAGGTCATAAACCCATAAAAGAATACCTGTTTTTCTTTCCTAATACCAGTGGGGATTGCAATATGAAACCTCTCCTGGTGTATCACTCGAAGAAACCACAAGCTTTCTAGCAGTGAAAGGTCTAGAAGAAGCAACTAAATATTATGTGCAGGTCGAAAAACAAGGTTTAGATGAACCATATTTTTTTTTTTTTTTTTTTTTTTTTTCGTGGAATGGGTCAATGAGAATTTTGGTCTTGAGGTCAAAATTACCTCATGGACAGGACTCTCCCATTCCAAGCCTTTTTGCTTATCGGATGCTGCTTCTGCCATCTTTTAGTCATTAACGATAACTTGATGGAGGAATTCAAGTTTATAAAAATCAAATCCATGCCACCCAACACTACTCTAATTCTTCAATTCACAATTCAGCAGGTAATCTCTAATTAGAAAAAAAAAAAGGTTTACTCAAATATAATGTTCCACCAATATTTCGAAGTTACTGAAGGGACAAAGGTCACCCTCTGAGAGTTTTGAAAAGAACATTTCCACATTGATAAACCCTGGGAAGGGGTCACCAAGAGAACCCTCAAATTTGCTTTGAGAAAAATTGTGGCCTGAACGTCTTACACAATGTGATTTTGAAGGGTTTTATCCCATGCATGAAGAGGCAGTTGATGATAAAATTGTGTCCTTTGACAAGACCGTAAGGTTGGAGGTGGACATGGATGATATCAGCAATCTTTTGTAGCATAGCAAGCAGCTGACATCCAAGAAGCTGTTGGAGTTGCATAAGTAGCAGCAACAAAAGGTGGTGGAAGACCACATTTGAGGAGTAGGAGGGACAGGCTTCTTCCTTTCAGTGAAATAAGGAAAATGTTCGAAACCCTGCAAACTGTTTTAGAAAAATCTCATAAATAAAAGTTTTTGGCAGGGAAATCAGCGAATCTATTGAAGGAAAATGCAATTTTCCTACCATTTTAAAGAAAGGACAAAAACAGTCGTCTCTAGGTAGGTTCCTGATGAAAGTTGACAATAAGACTGTGAAAAAGATAACCAAGTATCAAAACTATGTAAAATCAGTTATACAGTTAATGATAGTGAATGCCGCTCGAGAGAAAGAAATCCCAATATTTTATCCAAAGTTCCTATGGATGAGATCCTTCTTCCAAGCAATTATCTGCTCCTCCGCTTTTTCTTCTTTCGTCTTTGTTATGCCAGCACTGACACTCCTCAAAGATAAATTGTAAGATAATTTCTCAATATTTTTATATCATATTTTGAGTTATTAATTTGCATTGATTTTTCTTATGCTAGAAATGATGATTTGCTTTTTCTATAACATTATAAGCCTTTATATATAAGTGTATGTTAATTATGGATATGTGTTTTCCCTTCGTTTCTAATAGTGAAAAAATCTCTTTGGTTTACGAGCATTTAAGGTTACGAACTTGTTCCTGGAACGGATCACACTCGAACACCAAGACGACATGTATATATGTAATATATGTAAAATTACATGTTTAAATACATGACCTAGGAGGTCAATATGGAAGTAGGAGCGAGTGTGAGAAATGCCATAGTCATGTCATAACCAAGATGCAAATGCCAAACCTTAGCAATGTAACATTTTTATGAAGAGTAAACACAAATACAAACCGTGAGAAAGAGTTGTGTCTCACCGGATGCAGGTGTCTTCCTCTATTAATGTTTAGTTTACATTATGTAAACTGACTATACGATATCTGTGATATTGATATTTTAGCCAGTTCCTAATAAGTTGTCATACGGAATGGTCATCCGACCAAACCATCTACACTCCTGTGATGGAGATGTTCATAATTGTTTTAAAGGAATAAATTATTTTAAAGTTAACTTACCTAGACTTACTTGAAGATGTAACCTACCAAGTCTAAATATTACAACACATTGAAGAGACATTTGATGGGATCCCAAATGTGTGTTAATTACAGTACCACACCAACATATATATATATATATATATATATATATCCATACACAAAACACATATATTAACCATGAGATGAAAAATTTGTTCTAATGTATTTGTTGTTTGACACTCTTAATCTATACGATCATTAAACGTTATATCTCCTTAATCTTGCATATAAACATATATACATATATTGTATGCACTGTACAGTACATGCATAAGTAGATGTGCAAGAATATATCTATTTTGCGATAAGGCTACTCGAACGTCCCCTTCTCTCTCATAGCAACTACTTGTAATAGTGTACCAATGATTAAATACCTTATTCACAGATACTATTAATAGGATCATAATGGATTTCACTCAATAAGGGCGCAAAAAAGGTGGGAAGGAAGAGAGAAAACGATAGATTAACGAGCTATGAACATTTGCGGGTATAAACTGGCATAAAACGACCATAAAGAGACGTCTGTGGAATGACATGCCTGAGGCCTATACTCTGCAGTAGACTAGCAACGGCTAATGATGATGATGATGATATATATATACATATATATAAATATATATATATATATATATATATATATATATATATATATATATATATATTCGTATCGTGATAACGTTAGAATGCAAGAAAACCAAAAATCTATCAAATATTGTCTTAACTTCTGGCTCATAAGAGGAATGATGGTGCGGAAGGGGTTGATACACATTTAGTTTTTGTGATATATATATATATATATATATATATAATATATATATATATATATATATATATATATATATATATATATATATATATATGTATATATATATATATATATATATATGTATATATACACTATATATACATATATTTCTGTGTATGTGTGTGGCTGTGTGTGTAGGTGTGTGTGTATTTATATAAACACAACATCGGAAGATATAGTCAGAAAATAAGAATATTTATCTGCTCTTTCTTTTATTCGATACCAAGGTGGTTGGATAACCGAAACATAACATTATGCAGGTTCTTTCTCTATTAGTCTTTTAATTGCCGTACGTCCCTTCCAAAAATTCTCACATTAAATAGAATTAATTCCTTTTCAGCGTTGTTCTGGTACGTGTTCTTGTTTCTTATTCTAAACCATAAAATTAATCTTTTATAAAATGTATTTCAGAATTTATATTCTCCAATATTGGTATAAAATCGACAGAAAACATAAACATTGGTCAACATCTTTTTAAAAGTAGAATTCGCTGTTTTGAAAGTTACCCTTTGTAACTTTTTCAGTTTCGTTCATTTTTTCATTCTGGTCACTTTTTTCTTTTTTAAATGAAGCTAGCTCCAATTAACCGAGACCTCCAGCATTCAATTAGTAAGTTACATTTTTTAAACCATGACAGAATGTTAGAACATTCGATTTTAAGATTCGGTATGGCTATTTCTCTTTCATAGCATAGTACATTCTACTTAATCTATTGTCTTTCCTTTATTGGTTATAGTTCTTACGCAACCGTTTCATAATCTTGATTCATATTTTTCTGGTTTCAATTGAGTCTCGTTAAGCCGCCCATTTTCAATGAAACTTGGCAACACAGTTAATTTTCTTTATATTTTCCTATGTCTTAAAATGGAAAATTCTAAAGAATTTTAGATATATAAAAATATACGCTAAATATTTCTTCCGGAATTTATTAAGGCCAGCTTTGATATGGTAGAGATCGAATCATTTGGATTGATAATCTCCTCACTTTTAACAATGAAATAATCAAGAATTTCCAGAATGGCATTTTCTGAAGGGTTGCTTAAAATTCCAATCGTGATTAACGATGTCATTCTAAAACTATAACTTATATGATCATGTATGGTAAGATTTCATTTAATTTATCGGAATCATTTTCACTTATAAGTTTTGCATATTTTTACATCTCTCATACTTATTTACAATATATTACGGCTAAGCAACGAAATTGTCTTACTATCCTAGTTGCACGAAGCAAGTCTAACTTTTCCCCCAATACTCGCACTCTTGAGATTATCTCGTAGGTTATCATATTGTTGTTATTCCTTTCAAAAGTTCATAAATCTCTCCACAGTACAGACTAAAGCAAATCAAATGTAACATGTAGGCCTATTAATGCGTAGATATATTTCCACCTCCTTTCTAGGAACAAATATGCAACGAGGAACATTACTAGATAATGATTCAAGAAGTTATTCAACTTTTCCTATAGATGAAGACTCCAAACATAAGTTAGTTTGTAATAGCCTCTTGGCTAAGGAAGATATATGTATATATGGACGAAACAAGAGGGAAAACTGTCTAGGTTGAATGCTAAAAACATGTTGCAAATAAAAAAAGTAACAGAATTGAACTGAATGCTTATGGTTTCTAAAATGTACTTTTTGGCATATTTTTACAAGGTCTCAATATTCGTAATAATTCAGTTTTGATGATTTATCATTTTCTATTTATTCAAATTTAAATGTATAAAGACTCAAGCTGCTTCTTCATTTACAATCGTTGTAACTAGATTCACGTAACTAGCTTATTCTAATTCAAGGTCTATTTTGAATATGACTAATACTACCCCTACTACAGCCATTATACCTACTACAGTTGTTACTGCCAGTAGTTTACGACTAGTCTCGATCATATAAATATCCAGGAGATTAAAAATTTTGTAAGCAGTTCGCAAGCACTATGCCATTTTTGATACGTCATGTTTGTTTATAAATAGTAATTTCATCTATGGAAATATAAACTAAACTACATTTGCTACATATGCATATTTACTGCATTATATGGTGTCGACCCGTGCTCCGAATCACTTCGTTCCCAAAATCAGGACTATATTAGTTAAGTAATGAGATTACACTTTAATCTAAAGGCTTTGGTGGGGAATATTTTGATACAAATATTTTTGGAAACTCCGAAATTAATTAATCAAAATTCTAGCATGTAGTTTATCAAATTGCCAAATGTAAACAGCTTTAGTAGAAATTTGTAAGTAATCTCATTTTGCACAAATCATTAAATAGGCTTAGCTCTCTCTCTCTCTCTCTCTCTCTCTCTCTCTCTCTATATATATATATATATATATACTATATATATATATATATATATATAAATATATATGTATATATATATACAGTATATATATATATATACACACAGTATATATATATATATATATATATACATATATACTGTACATATATATATGTATATATATATATATATATACATATATACTGTACATATATATATATATATATATACACACACACATACATATATATATATATATATATATAATTACCATGATTTGTCATGCTTCATCATTGCCATTTCCATTATTGCTATTGCTGTCATTCAAATATTAATCTTCGGAATTAGTTTAGGAATTGGTTACAAATACTCAATATTTTAGAGAACGGCTAATGGCAATATTCATTTTCTCACTGTGGTTCAATTACGGAGAGAAGAGGGTTGCTATTTTGTGGTCCGAGAGCTCAGAAATTAATGCAATACTTAATTCTCTGGGGAAAATGACGTTAAGGTCATTTTAAGTTGATATTTGAAGCATTATTTATTCATTTTCTCTCTCTCTCTCTCTCTCTCTCTCTCTCTCTCTCTCTCTATATATATATATATATATATATACATATATATATATATAAATATATATATATATATATATATATCTATGTATATAGGTGTGTGTATGTATATATATGCATATATATATACACATATATATGTGTGTATGCATATATATATATATATATATATATGTAATAGTTAGTTATTACATGTTTAAAACACATGACGTAATATGTCATTCTGGATGAAGATGCTAGCGTGAGATTTGCTGTAGTCAGATAAAATCATAACAGGATGTATTTTGCATCCCTCAGCAATGTAACATTTTTCTGAAGCATCAACACAAATGCATACCGTGTGAAAGAGTGTGTCGTCACCGGATGCAGGTGTCTTCCTAGACGAATGTAAAGTTTATATATTGTGTTTAAATGCTGAGACAATAAACATACGATATCTGTGATATCGATAATTTAGGCAGTTCATATCTATACTTCACCTGAATTCGTCATCCGACCAAACCAGCTACACTCCTGTGATGGAGATGTTTAACACTGTTGTTTTCAGAGAATAAACCATTTTAAAGTTACAATGCTGGACTTTATTTCAAGACTCAACATCTCAAACAACACATATTCAATGTGTGTTAATAACAGTAGCACACTAATATATATACATATATATATATATATATATATATATACATATGAGATTTGAAGAAAATAATTTGATTGATATACCTGAACCTGATGAAGATCTTGATGTGAATTCTGCCCGTTTGATGTAGAAGCTATCATTAAAAAAAAAAAAAAAAAAAAAAATCGGGAGATGGAAAGCCCCTGGTTACGATGGGATATCTGCTGAGATGATACTGGCTGAAAATGAAGTGACTCCTAGAATAGTTACAAGATTATTCTGTAGAACGTGCCATGAAGAGGTAAAACCTGATAAATAAGAGTTAGGAGTGTTTGTGAAAATGGCAAAAAAAAAAAAAAAAAAAAAAAACTGACTGATCGCAATAATCATAAAGGCATCCCACTTACGTCAGTTGCCATGAAAATATACATGCTTATTCTAAAGGGACTAGAGAGGAAGACTGATGAAAAGCAGAGAGATTAACAAGCAGGATTTTGAAAAATGAGGAGGTTATACTGACCAAATTTTGATTTTAACACATGTACATGTGATGTGCAGAATGTATAAATCCACTTTTGATGTCATTTGTGGACTATGAAAAACCTTTGATAGTGTGCACCGGCCAATTTTGTGGAGAGTCCTGCGTCATCTTAAATATGTAAATTTGATTAAGTCTTTTTATGAGCAGAGTAAGGGCAAAGTTAATATTAGTGAAGTCCTATCAAATGAATTTCCGTTGAAAAGCGGAGTACTCAAAGGAATGTGTTGTCATCTATGTTGTTTATGCTCCTCGTGGATTTTGTAACGCGAAAAACAGTCGGAGATGGTGGAGAATTATTGGACTTGATTGGTAATAGGAAATTAGCAGACCTAGAGTATGTTGATGATGCTGTCGTTATTAGCAGAACACCACAGGATTTCCAATGCTTGCTTACCAGAATGCATGAAATATCACACGAGGTTAGGCTCAAGATAAATAGAAGAAATGCAGAGGTAATGAAGATCGAATATGCAATGGAAGATGAAACATCATTGGAAGGAGAAAGGATTATTGAGGTAGAATCATTTAAGTATCTAGGAACTAGGATTTCCAATACATGGTCTTTAGAGTTTAGTGAAAGATTAAGAAATAGTA
Organism: Palaemon carinicauda; assembly: GCF_036898095.1. Lineage (NCBI taxonomy): Eukaryota > Metazoa > Arthropoda > Malacostraca > Decapoda > Palaemonidae > Palaemon > Palaemon carinicauda. Next base: position 95,596,688 of record NC_090732.1, on the reverse strand, counting down.
AACCAATTTGGAATTCAAGTCGCCTAAAATTGCATATCAAAATCAGGCTATATATTAGTTTAGGGAGAGCTGTGTTACTGTATGGATATGAGTCCATACAGATTTAGTAGATTTGAGAACAAAGCCCTCAGAAGAATATTAGGGGTTAAATGTCAGGAAAGGATTAGAAATGAAACTATAAGAGAGATTACTCGAGTGCCATATGTGAACGAGATCATGATGAAAGGTAGATGGAAATAATTTGGTTATGCTCTTCGCACGCCTCAAGAGAATTTAGATCACCAAACGTTTAACAGGGCTCCATAAGGCACTAGAATTGGAAGACCCAGACCTACATGGTTGAGAACTATGAAGCGTGAAGTAGGTGGTGATTAATGGAGAAATGTCGAATTAAAAGCTCAGGATAGAGATGACTAACGAAATCTAACAGAGGCTTTTAGCGTTAATAGGCGTAGGAGATGATGATATATATATATATATATATATATATATGTATATGTGTGTGTGTGTGCATGTATATGTGTATGTGTGCACACATAAACAAACTTTAATGTTTATACATTTTAGAGATACGCTTCATAGATCATCACGTAATTCCTCAAATAATTATTATGCATCACTTGATATAATTTTTCTTTTGCTTTATAATTTCAAGCGAAGCACATTTTTATATCATGATGACGGATACTGTAAGAACATTTAGGAGATAACCCGTATTTTCTAGATTTAATAATTCAATTTCTCAAGGCTTCCTAAAACACAGCTTTACTCGGGCCACTACCATTATCTTAGGATTTCTACCTGAACGATAAGGTATTGACCATGAGGATTTCATTGAAATCATTAAAAGAATATTAACCTTACGGTGTAATGATAGCAATACAAAACGCAGGAGACGAAAGTAACCTTGTGCTGACTTCGATGACGGAGGGAATAATGTCTTCGACCATCTGCTTGTCAACCTGTTGTCAGTTGCCCATGTTATAGCGAGGCATGTAGCTATAGCTCATATATGAAGTCCAATATCCAGTAACATTTCAATTTGTTCTATTGTTATTATAACGAGGCATAAAGCTATATCTCATGTAAAAAGTCCAATATCTAGTAACATTACAATTTGTCCCCTTGTTACTATTTCTCCCAACTGATGATTCACGATTTACAGAACTGGACTTTTAAGTGTGGTGGTTTGAGGCATTACATTTGTACAGACTATACGTCGGTCGCTTTGTGAGTGGCCAGAAACACAACACACCTATACAGACTACAGGCTTTCGTGGTATTTATTGCACATAATATGTATCTCCTCTACAGCTTTATTATCGGGTCGCTATTTTTTGTGAGTCTCCTCCAGCTCTATCAGTCATATATCATGTTTTCCACTGCATTGCATAGGTTAACTGCTCAAGATTCTAAAAGATCAAATGGTTTAATTCCCCGAGTTGGCACAACTGCTTGAATGCCTGATTAGTTGGATCCTTTTTGAATAGCTTTAGTGTTAATAGCTTCCCTTTATCAGCAAATCAGCTAACAGAGAATGCATGTAGGCCAAATAGGTGTTGTAGAACCACTGCCCACTTATTCCAATCTTGTTTATATCTGCATATCGGGTGTGACTCTGTGTTCCAAATTTCCAGTATATAGAGACATCCATGGTGATGTGAATGGCAAGGCTAATGACGAAGACATCAGTGACCTCTAAGGAAAAGATGACTGTCTTGTAGCTATCTCTTACTGCTTGTTTATTATGGAGAAACCGGCAGGAATCAGCCTCTTTTTTACTTTGACTCGAGACTGGGTCCTTCTATTTATCTTCTGTTAACTTGAAACAATATTTTTGCATGTATCATATACATACTTGTCCTTTAACTTTTCTATGTACTTTGAGAGTTTTCACTAGTCTGTCAAGACTTCATTAGTGAAATCTTGTTTGAAGATCCCGACAGGAATTTCCTCCACTGCTGCACAAGATTTCCACAAGCTTCTTGTAGTGGAGATCATTGTCGGTACCTCGGTTGACTCCTTCGATTGGAGCGGTAAACATCAAAGTCAATATCAATTCTCTTTATTTGTCCTCTTTCATGAAGCATGCAGGTAAATTCCAGTTTTCCCACCTGTCCAAAAGTTTTGTTGCTTCCATCCAGTCTCTATACCAAGCCGATCCTGTCAATAATGGTTGCAGATAGAATTGGGATCTCTTCTTCTGCAAACCAATTCTTCTCTAGTTCTCTAGAAGGACTACCTTGTATGTTTTCCTTAGCATATCACCAGTATTTGTCTATGTCATAATGGGCCTAGGGGGTGGGTGAGAACATCCTTCATATTCACCGGCTAGCTTCCAGCAGCCAAGTTCATGTGGCTGACAAGGTTCCTGTCTGCGTTTTCAATTCCTTTAGAATTCCTCATGCTGGTCCTCACTTAACCTTGCTTGTAATCCTTGTTATGGCAGTAGACAGACTGATCAGGTCTTCCTCTTCTGGAGACATGGGGTTAAGCCTGCTATTTTCCATCGTATCTGTCAGGGCCTTTACATCCCGCTCATCCTTCTTCTGCCTTTCAGTTTGGAAATCAGGATAAGTTAGTTTTGAACTGCTCCCTCCCATCTCTTTTCATAGTTATTCAAAGTATTCACTTCTGTGCTCCTGCATAATATAATACTTTTTGATGGCATCTGGTTTGAGATTAAAGCCTTTTGCCATTATGATCTGGGATGATGTGAAGAAACTCACCAAACTTGGACTCAATCCTTTGGTGAAGCTCTGTACTTTATCCACAGCAAAGTTTTTCATTAATGCTGCAAGATTAGAGATAATATTGGTCATCATAAAACCTTTGAAATACCCAAAACTTCTAATGGGTGTACTGCTGCTAGAGAATTATGGGGGTCCTTCGACTGGCCAGACAGTACTACATTGGATCCTTCTCTCTGGTTAGGGTTCACTTTCCCTTTGCCTACACATACACCGAATAGTCTGGCCCATTCTTTACAGTTTCTCCTCTATCCTCATACACTTAACAACAATGATTGAAACCTAATAATTCTTTTTCACCCAAAGAGTTAACTACTGCACTGTAATTGTTCATTGGCTACTTTCCTCTTGGTAAGGGTAGAAAGGACTCTTTTGCTATGGTACGCAGCTCTTCTAGGAGGACAGTTCAAAATCAAATCATTGTTCTCTTGCCATAGGCTCTGTATCATGGTCTTCCACTGTCTTGGGTTAAAGTTCTCTTGCTTGAGGGTACACTCGGCCACACTGTTCTATTCAATTTCTCTTCCTCTTATTTTGTTGAAGTTTTTATAGTTTATATTGGAAATATCTATTTTAATGTTGTTACTATTCTTAAAATATTTAATTTTTTCTTGTTTTCTTTCCTAACTGGGCTATTTTCCCAATTGGGGCCCCTGGAGTTATAGCATCCTGCTTTTCCAACTAGGGTTGTAGCTTAGCAAGTGGTAATAATAATAATAATAATAATAATAATAATAATAATAATAATAATAATAATAATAATAATAATAATAATAATAATAATAATGAGTTCACTGTATAATTGACTAACTGCTGTCTCATAATCACCTTTATCTTAATCATTGATAATAAGAGCACTATTCTCCTATGAAGTTTCGCCATGTGTGTACAATGCACAGTACAGTAGTACATGTGGTAGCGTGCCTCAGCAGCAGCAATATCTCTGCAAATAATGCCAAGATCTCTCTCTCTCTCTCTCTCTCTCTCTCTCTCTCTCTCTCTCTCTTTTTGTAGGTGCTCTGATTTACACGACGACTTGTCGAGTTTCCTGTCATTTGTCGTATGTGTTCTTATTTATGACAAGATATACACTTTGTTTCATTTGTTTTCGGCTTGCGCAACCAACCTTTGAATGACCACCACTGGTAGTCTTTTTTCATGTTCAATGATGCCTGCTAGTGATTTCTTCGTCGAGAAAATGAAACAATATTTCTTATGATAATTGTGAGCTAGGATCTCTCATTCAGGCGAGTCTTTAGCTAACCCCAGTATGGGATCATGTTGCCGCAATTGAGCTGCCTGTAAGAGAGTTTTCCAAGAGTAAACAGATTTTGATGTAATAGGGTTGTCAGCATTATCTGAACAACGAATGATGCAATTTAGCCATTGGTGCTTTGAAGGCGGTTCCATTCAAGGGTGTTTAGTGTCCATCAATTTGCTCTTTCACATATAATAGATAACAATATCGATTAAGAAACATTCTCTGGTAAGGGTTAAGATGTAAATAATATCAAGTTTTTATACTCTTCAAACGGTGCACTGTTTTTTGGGGAAAACTATATAAGAAAAATATACCTTTCGAAAATGAATTTCCTCAAAAATAAGCCAAAAAGCTACCAACATGGAAAGGCTTTCGATGAGATTATGTATGAAGAGATAATCAGAATAGTAAATAACTTGAGTGAAATTCTAAAAAAAATTTGACATTTCAGAAAATGTAAGCTTACCAAAATGTAAATTATCCACAATATCAGGATTTTCATGACATAATTTGCTGTTGAAAAGAAATGGTATGAAACTAAATCGTATTATATGAAGACCTTTATTTTCTTAAGTTTTCTTTTATTCTAACTGCATACAAAGAGCTTTCAAGCTGCATCTACACATTTCATTACAATAAATTTATTTCTTAAAGCATATTTTGGATTCACAAAAACAATGTATCTCCCACCTCTGCATTTTTGCCATAAGACTGAAATCTCTCTTAACGGTCCATTGAATCTCGAGATTTTCCTTATTTTCCGCGGCCATTCTCCCTTATTTCTCTAAAATCCCATTCTCATTCACGGCTCTCAATCTGCCCCAGTTCTCTGTGAAAGATCCTCATAAAGCAGCGAAGAATGTGAAGGAATCTTATCCCGTCGTTTTCAGAAATAAATCTTGGGAAAGGAAAGACTGCTGGGAAATAAATTTAGGTTAGAATATGAAAATATTTAGGCAATCCGCAAGCCAACTCTCTTTTTTTCTCGTCCTAAAGTATGTCTGCTGGAAATGGATAAATGACCAGTTCGGATTAGAGAGAGAGAGAGAGAGAGAGAGAGAGAGAGAGAGAGAGAGAGAGAGACTGGAAAAAAAGAGTACGTAAATCCAAGTCTTTCAACATTTTGGCTCACGATGGATGCCATAGATGCTAACTATTATCTTCTGAATTTTGGGTTTTATACGAAAAACCTTTTGGTCAAGGTTGGCGTTTATATTTTTTTTTTTTTTTTGTAATATTCTAGAACCTTTTATACATTTTTTACTATTCTTTGCATTATTTTTATCATGGGTTTTGGCTCTTTTTGAATCATGTATAAAATGTAGGAGCCTGCATATATGATATGTTTTGAACAGCTGCAAATAAATGATGTTAAAGAATTATATGGTTACTACTTCAACAACATATTTCGGTGGTTGTGAAATACCTGAAATACATTTTTAAAATGGAAAATTTGCTTAATATTTTATCGTCTTTACGTATATGTTTATATTTACTCCTCCATATTGATTGTGTTAGGATTTCGGGTGGAATTTTAATATGTAACATAAGTAATATATAAATATATATATATGTATGTATATATATATATATATATATATATATACTTATTTATACAGTAAATATATACACACACACGCATATATATATATATATATATACTTATTTATACAGTATATATATACACACACACGCATATATATATATATATATATAGAGAGAGAGAGAGAGAGAGAGAGAGAGAGAAATTCTGTCTTCTTTACATATATGTTTTATTTACTCATCCACATAAATTGTGTTTTAATTTTAAGTGAGATCTGAATATGGAACTAAAGTAATATATATATATATATATATATATGAGATACATCTTGGACATTTAAACGTGTTTTACATATTCTAATAAGCCATATAATTTTGATATACTAATGCCTGGATTCTCTTACCGACCTCGGAATCAGAGCCCCAGGCGGAACTACTCAAGGACAATAGCTTCTAACCGGCCGGGAATCGAACCCTGGTCCAGAAAATTTGTAACATCAGTGACTTACCACTTAGCCACGAAGAAAGATTAAAGTCAATGACATTTCCTCTGTACCTCTACCTGTCGAATTCATTTTTTTTTTTACTTAGAATTTAAATCAACCCATTTCACCATCATAGCTAATTTGTATGTTTGTTCTTGGCATTCGATTGATGATAAATGTTGTACATTTAGACATGTTCTTCATCTTAAAAAAAAAAAAAAAAAAAAAAAAAAAAAAACCTATACTTTGATACGATAATGTCTGAATCCTCTTACCAATCTCGGGATCAGAGGTCCAGGCAGAACCATCCAAAGACAATAGCCTCCGACCGGCCGGGAATCGAACTTTAGTCCAGGAAACTTGTAACAACAGTGACTTACCACTTAGCCTCGAAAACAAATAAAAGTCAATGAAGATTCTTCTGTACTTATACTGACGTATTCTGGTTTTTTGTATTTAAAATTGAAATCAAACCATCTTCACCATCGTAGCTAATTGGTATGTTTGTACTTGGCATTCGATTAATGATTAATTTTTCACATTCAAAACTTGTTTTTCCTATTCAAATAAGTCATATGTTTTGATACATTAATGTCTGGATTCTCTTACCGACCTCAGGATCAGAGCCCCATGCGGAACCACTCAAAGACAACAAATTCTGACTGTCCTGGAATCGAATTCTGCTATAGGAAACTTGCAACAACAGTGACTTACCACTTAGCCATGAAGAAAGATAAAAGTCAATGTCAACTCTTCAATACTTATAGCTGTCGAGTTCTGTTTTTTTGTATTTAAAATTGATATGAAAACATCTTCACCACCGTAGCTAATTGGTATGTTTGTACTTGGCATTCGATCAATGACAAATTTTGCACATTTAGACGAGTTTTTCATATTCAAATAAGCCATATATTTTGATACATTATTATCTGCATTTTCTTACCGACCTCGGGATCACAGCCTCAGGCGGAACCACTCAAAGACAATAACTTCTGACCAGCCAGAATCGAACACTGCTCCAGGAAACTTGTGGAAAAAGTGACTTACCACTTAGCTACGAAGAAAGATAAAAGTCAATGATAATTCTTCTATACTTATACCTGACGAATTCAGATTTTTTTTTATACTTAGAATTGAAATCAAATCATCTTCATTATCGTGGGTAATTGGTATTTTTGTACTTGGCATTTGATTAATGATAAATTTTGCACATTTAGACGAGTTTTTCATATTCAAATAAGCCATATATTTTGATACATTAATGTCTGGATTTTCATACCGACCTCAGGATCACAGCCCCAGGCGGAACCACTAAAAGACAATAGCTTCTGACCGCTCGGGAATCGAACCCTAGTCCAGCAAACTTGTAGCAATGTGACTTACCACTTAGTCACGAAGAAAGATAAAAGTCAATGACAATTCTTCTGTGCTTCGGGTTTTTTGTACCTAGAATTAGAATCAACACATCTTCAGCAGACATTAATGCATCAAAATATATGGCTTATTTGAATATGAAAAAGACGTCTAAATGTGCAACATTTATCATTAATCGAATGCCAAGTACAAACATCCCAATTAGCTTCGATGGTGAAGATGTATTGACTTTAATTCTAAGAACACACACAGGTATATATATATATATATATATATACATATGTATATATATATATATGTGTATATATATATATATATATATAATGTATATCTATATATATATATATATATATATAATATGTATATATATGTATATATAAAAACATATATATATATATATATATATATGAATATGTATATATATGTATATATAAAAACATATATATATATATATATATATATATATACACATATATATTTATGTATGTATTCATTTAACGACAATTGTGTACTTCAAAAATTGTTTTTTTCTTGCTTCTTATAAGAACTGTTTTCTTCACGGCTGAACGATTTGTCGCCAAATTATATGTGTTTTTCTGTCTACCATGATTGTGGACGAATTGCTTTTCGTAAACTTGTTGTAATTGACGCAAGAATACAAAGTATTCCAAGATATATATAAATTATCGTCTCATGACCACCCCCTTCCAGGTTAGAAGTAAAGAGTGCCTACCTTAAAGAGTCATCTGTTGTTGAACGAAACCTATCAGATAAGAAAACAAATGTGCGTTCATAAAAGAAAACATGCATGCTTATATACATGCATTGTCACATACTTTGAATAAATATATATATACATATATATATATATATATATATACATATATATATATATATATATATACACATTTATGACTGGACAATAACGTCATGACAAAAGCCAAAAGAAATGTGGCTTTTACAAACTTCTCTACCGTTAAATTGTGAAAGATTTTAATTATGGTTCGTAGTATTGCTCTGCCTTCATTCGTTAAGCTCTAACGCTTCACTATTAATTTGTAATTATCGTGCACTCGCTTGGTACAGGAAGTTATAGACAGATGTAATTAAAATCTCATTTACGGGATGATTATCGCACATTACGCATTTTTTTAACTAATTGCAGCAAAAAGAAAACAGGTCCCATTTTATCTGACTCAATTTAATGTATCCATTTTTCAGTTATTGCTCAACTAGAACAATAGTGTTTCTCAAACTGTAATTACTTAAAAGTACAGAAAGTTTTTTTGGATTTTCAATTAGGTGAATTAAACTAGCGAAGCAACTCTGGTACTAGCAGACCCATACAGTAACACTCTTACCGTCTATGTTTTTAATATTTTATACAGCTCATATCTCTCTAACATTCATAAGAGCTACATGATGTCTTAAAACTTCCGTTACGTCTGAATCTACATTTTCATGATATATATGGATGATAACCTGTCAAACAAAATTTGACATCATTCCCTTTATTGAAAAATGTGCACTCTTCTTCATGGCAATGTCACCAATAATACGATCTTCAAGTTTAGCAGATGTTGCTTACCTTATTTCTGATTTTCTTTATTTATGTGCATATTCATATAAATTTATTTGTTTGTTTGTATTTTCATCGTCAAACTTTGTTCTTATTTTACTCTAAATAAGAAAAATCTGTTTTCCAATAGCTTTCATAACAAGGTAGTGACGTCTTGCTTTCTATGATTGAATTGAAATTTACAATACCTGCCATCACTTCTCCTATGGTTATACTTTTACTTTGGTCCACGTTTCAGTACTTTAGGTAATGTCAGTAAAAGTTATAACGTAACTATGTGATGTTATACCCAAGAAAAGTGGTTTGAGTGTTATTCTTTAACGTCACTAATCTGTAAAGGCAAATAACTCTTATTGCCAAAACAGTTGTAGATTTTTTCTTGTGCATCAACAGTACATTATAATTTGAACAAATTTAACCAACGTAATCGGGTTGTGAAAATGTTTAAGGATTAACTTTCGTTAAAAGCCTCGCTCTCTGTCTCTTCTCTCTTTCTCCTATCA
>NC_090732.1:95577194-95582194 GCF_036898095.1 Palaemon carinicauda | reverse complement strand
ATGTCTATAACATTAGTTTTAGATTCATGCATGGAACTTTTCAGTTTTGGGGGCAAAACAAGATGTAAGAATGCTCTTTGTAAATTAAAAACATCTTGCCTGCATTATGCAGCAGCGTGCAAATATTGATCAATCGGTGACATGTGCAGTAATGTCTGATGTAGTTATAAAGATTCCATGTTTTTAAATTTTATTTTCTTGATTTGTATACTGGAGCTTTAAGAAAACTGTTTTGCGTTGCCTACCAGGTGATTTATGTTTCGAATGCAAACTACATCCTAATCACATTTGTTTTTCAGGTTAACTAGGATTATGTTTAGACTTATCAGCTTTTGACTCTATAGCATTGTTACATTTATATTTTGTCTCGGTTTCATCTTTTTCATTGTACATAAGGTATCATACACTTGGTTGTGAAGTCAACTAAGTATTTGACATTACATATGTTAATACAGAATCATATTTACATGTATGTCCATAATTTATTTTCGTATTACATTTTATTTTTCATTTTCTTTATTAATTGTTTATTCTTGTTTTGTTATTTTTTGGTCCCAGTGATTCAGGTTAATATTACTGAATAACTAATGATAGTGTGTCATCATCATAATTATGTGGATACAATTTTGTGTGACATATATGTTTGGATAATTTTCATGAGCATTTCAAAAGTATTGCTACATGAAATAGAATAGTAATTTTATTAACAACAGTTGAATGCTATTTTTTCAATTTCGAATAACTACACTCATATAAATCTATGTGGGAGTAGTGCGTGTTAACATGAAAACCAAGAAAAGCAACAATATACATACTGGATTTGGAATTATCATAATGGATATTATAGAAGTTGAAGGTTTTCGAATATGATAAGCAATATAAAATAAACATTTATGTTGAGTTTAAATAAGATGGTATTGTGCCACACATGTTTCACATACGCCCGCACACTATAACGGTATTATTCCTTTTTGGATATCTCGTTCTCCCCCTCAATGTTAACAGAATCTGTTTAAGCTTGCTTTTATACACATAATTCTGTTTGAATTTTTGTGACATTTTTGTTGGGAAAATTTTGTATATAAATGTGTTATCTGTTGAAATAAAGATAGTTGCACCCCTCTTGCCTCTCTGTTATGACCTAACAGTCCACTCGCACAATTCGTGGCCACGGAGTGACCAGCTTCGTCCCGCCTTCCCCCCTCACTGCTGTGTCTTACTGTTTGATGATGCCGCCTTCCGACCCTGAATCTCTCTACCGCCCTTCGTCAGTACAGGGGAATTTGCCTTGTTTCAGTATGCCAAGGTCCAGTTCCGCATTAAGGGTAGTGACCTGTTCAATCACCAAAGCAGACTATGTCTTTTCGGCAATCCCCGAGGACAATTTACTGAAAATCTAAGATGGACTTTGCGACCAAGGGGACAACCCAATAGTGTACGATGCCCTCAAAACATACCTCCTGGAGTATTACTCAACATCACAACCTGCCCCGTATAGCCAAGCTTTTTCATATCACTTAACAACCATTGGAGGACCAAAAGACTTCGCTCACCTTCAGGGAAAGGATCAGTATCGCTCGCTTGAAACCTGCTGCAGACGGCTCTCTTCGGAAGGTGAACCTACTTTGCGCCCTTTGGGTATGATGCCTATCAAAACCTGTATGCGCTGCCATACTTGATGTCGATATTTTGCCCATGAAAGACTCAATGATCAAAGTTGACGCCCTTATGGACAGTCACTTCACTACCTTCAAGACCTCCATCAACGCCTTCACTCCTGACGAAGAGGACAACTATTCAACATCGACCGACGCTGAAGTGAATATGGAAGGACACAAACGACTACCACATGAAATGTCGGAACGGCGACAAAGCCACCCACGACACACATATGCCACCACTCACCAGCACCCAAACCAACCACCTTTACAGCCATATACTGACGACCATCTGAATCAGTTATGCTACTACCACTCCCGATTTCGGGCTGCTGCAAAGAAATATGCGAACTAATGTGTCAATGGCCAAATAACATGTAAGTAAACCATTGCTTGTGGCAGTGGCCTCCCCTGTCACTAATCTTCTCTTTTTACATGATGCAGATACGGGCAAGCGATTTTTGATAGACATGGGTGCTTGCTGTTCTCTTCTACCAAGCCCACTCTCCAGGACACGATGTAGTCTGTCTGTGTAATCCAGCTGGCTACCGCTTGGTAGCTAACAACAGATCTGTGATCCCCACCTGCGGGTACGAGACCCTCACATTATCGTTTGGAATTGCCAAAGATCATTGGAGGTTTCTCGCTGCTGACTTCGCATTACCAATCCTTAGCGTGGATTTCCTCTCCCATTTCCACATCCTTGTTGATGTTGTTCAACGACGGTTAGGCAACGCAGGCTCTTACTCGTCAACACCTCTTCAACCAACCCCCTCTTACCTCGCTCTTCACATCAGCATATCCACGGAGGCCTACGCCAACCTCAATACGTCATATCTGGAAGTCTTCCATCCAGAACTCTCTAAACACACCCGGTTCCCGCCAAACATGGTATTTATCACTATATCAAGACGACAGGACCCACGTTGCTTGTCAGATTCAAGCACCTGGCACCGGATCGTTTGGTATCTGCTAAACAAACGTTCGCCGAAATGGAAGAAATGGGACTTTGACAAAAGACCACATCGTCCTGGAAAAACATGGATCCTTCCTTCCATATATAGATTATTGGTGTCTGAACAGGCAGACAGATCTGGATCACTAACCCCTCCCAACCATCACTGAGGTGACCTACCACTTGCATAAAGCAAACGTTTTCTCCTCACTCGACCTCCTAAAGGGGTATTATCAAGTGCCTATGAACCCAGAAGACATCCCCAGACTGACACCACCACCCCCTTTGGTACATACACCTTAAATTACTCCAGTTTTGGCCTTTGTAATGATGGGGCTACTTTTCAACGCCTAATGAATGCCATCTTAGGGGATCTCACCTTCAGTGTATGTAATGCGGACATCTTGTGTTAACTTCTTCCAAAGGGGAACACCTCCGTCACCTACACATTGTGCTTGACCGCCTGCAACAGAACAGCCTTGTAATCTGTGTACCTTGGGATTCAACGAAGTATCATTCTTTAAGGCACTGCTTCACTCCTGAAGGAGTTCACTACCTCTCTGAGAAGGTTGCACCCATTCAGAACTTCCCCACTCCCTCGACCTTCAGAACAATGCAAGAATTTTTGCGGATGATCAACTATTATCACCGTTTCCTGCCAGCCGTCGCTGCCACACTTGCTCCCTCTACACTTCCTTCAAGGGCAAACCAAAAGACCTGAAGTGGGGTTTCCTTCAAGAAGCAGCCTTGGGCAATGCAAAGAATGCCCTATCAACTGCTGCTGGTCTCACTTTTCCCACCCCATATGCTCCCCTCCCTCTCTCCACTGATGCCAGCAACATCATACTGGTGCAGTACTCAAGCAGGTGGTCAATGGCACGTCTTCACTCGACAAACCAATGACTGGTCGGTCCGTCAAATCCAACATCTCTCCTTCGTGCCTGAATACAATTGCACCCATCAACACGTCCCTAGGAAAATGAATCCCCTTGCCAATACCCTGTCAAGAAACACATTGGCTGCTATTCACCCGGGATTGGAATACAATGCCTTGGCAGAAGCCAAACGTAAAGATTCAGAGCACCAAGAATGTAGGACATCCTGCACATCCGTCCATTGGGAATACATCTCTCTCAACGATTCCAAAGCCACCCTCCTCTATGACGTAACTACTGGTAGACTTCGACGATGGATACCTGCTCCCATGTGCCGGCAGGTGTTTGATTTAATCCCTTGCACCGATCTACTGCATAGATACTGAAGAAGAAGTTCATATAGCATGGCAATACTAAGGATGCTAAAGATTGGATTCTAGTCTACTTCATGCCAAACTTCAAAAGTATATCGACAAGCGGATTCGGGAGTGGACACCTTTCCTCAACGTTAACGTCATTTTGCCCACATTAACATCGACGTAGTAGGTCCCCTACCCACATCACAAGGGCATCGTTACCTGTTTACCGTCACTGACCACTCCACTCATTAGCCTGAAGCTATTCCCATGCAAACTGCAATGTCCGCCTCATGTACACCTGCCTTACTCCCAGGGTAGATAGCAACATTTGGTATCCCTGAGCTTATTACTTCTGACAGGGGAACCTTTTTCACCTCTCAATTGTGGACATCATGAGTGAATCTCCTGTGCATCACTCTACATCAGACAACCGCCTACAACCCTGGTGACAAAGGAATGGGTGAACGTTTTCATTGCACCCTCAAATCAGCTTTAATGTCTCGCTCCAAGGACATCAGTTTAGAAGATACAGTTTTGCAAACAGAAAAAAGGGATTCAGAATACTCAAAACCTTAAGAAAACTTTGTTTTCCAACTTACACTAAAAAAAATCCTAGGGTTGCCCAAATATCTGGAAATCGGAATTGTCTATATATATATATATATATATATGTATATATATATATATATATATACACACACACACATATATATATATATATATATATACACACACATATATATACACACAAATATATATATATATATATATATATGACAAAGTACAGTTAGATTAACTAATAGGCGTTAGACTACGTTGAAGTAGCTTCTATTGGCACGACAGAAAAGTAGATTTATTTAGTGAAGAAAATGGCTTAGAAGTCTCTCTCTAGATCTTCGTGATGAAAGGCACTGCTTGTGTGGGGAGGCCCGGTGGCATATACTTTCGATGGCTCACATATACTGTATGTGTATGAAGCAACTTATGTTGTGAAATTGATCCAAGATTCAGCATTAAAAGCATAAATATGCAGAAATGTCTTGCTCTTAGTGGAATGCAACTGGTGGTTGCAGATATTCACTTAATTTAGCTCACTTCATCAAGTTTAGTAAAGGGTTTAAGCCATTTTAGGTCATAGTATAATAACTTGAAC
>NC_090732.1:95552194-95572194 GCF_036898095.1 Palaemon carinicauda | reverse complement strand
CACATTGCGGAACCCTTGAAGGTGAACTGCTGATAAATGCCATCTCTTCTTTTCTGCCAGGCGGAAGATTTGGGGCGATCTTGAGCCTTGATGATTCAGACATCTCACTATCACCTCGCTGTCCAGGATCAGTCTTATATGAACTGATTTGCGAGGGGAGAGTTTCTTAAGCGTCAGAAAGACTGCCATGGCCTCCAAAATGTTGATGTGGAAGGTTTTGAATAGAGAAGACCAAGTCCCTTAGACTTTTCGTTGAGGCATCCATATGGATGATGACTGAAGGTAGAGGTGGTTGCAAGGGTACGGTCCTCTTTAGGTTCTTGGCCTTCGACCATGGCTTGAGAAGTGATCGCAGTCGAGTTGGTATCGGTCTTCTTAGATCTCTTCGAGCGTTTGATGCGTATCTTCTCCAGACTCCTGACGCATCTTTTAGCTGTGCTCTTAGCACTGGGTCTGTCACTGATGCAAACTGGAGAGAGCCTAGTACTCTTTCCTATTGGCGTCTTGAGATCCTGTCGAATTTCAGTAGTATCTTGACAGATCCTGCTATCTCTCCCCTCTTCCCTGGGGGAATGGAGAGACGGTGTGACTTTAAGTTCCAATGTATTCCTAGCCATTGAAACTCTTGAGCTAGAGATAATCAAGACTTCTTGACGTTGATCTTGAATCCCAGATGTTCCAGGAATTGGATCACTTTCTTGGATGCTTGCATACACTCCGTCCTTGATGCTGCCCACACCAGCCAGTCGTCCAGGTATGCTACTACCTGGACACCCTCTAGGCGTAGTTGTTGAACGACTGCGTCTGCAAGTTTTGTAAAGATCCTTGGAGCTATGTTTAGTCCAAAGGGCATGGCTCTGAAGACATACTTCCTCTTTTGTAGCCTGAATCCTAGGTAGGAGGAGAGGGGTCGGTTGATTAGAATATGCCAGTAGGCATCTGCCAGGTCTATCGAGATTGTGTACTCCCCTTTTGGTAACAGGGTCCTTATGTGTTGAAGGGTCAACATCCTGAACTTGTTGTTTTCTATGAACTTGTTGAGTGGCGACAAGTCCAGAATGACTCTGAGTTTGTCTGAGTCCTTCTTGGGAACACAAAACAGCCTTCCTTGGAATTTGATGGACTTTGCCCTCCTTATCACTCGCTTGCTTAAAAGTTCTCGGGTGGATTCTTCCAGTACGGGGGTGGAGTGTTGGAAGAATTGAGGAAATGGTGGTGGGGCTTCCTTTCACCTCCATTCAAGTCCGTTCTTGATTATGCTGTGGGCCCAAGGATCGAAAGTCCAACGAACCTGAAAATGTTGGAGTCTTCCTCCTACCGGAAGCATCTCATTGCTTCGATTGTCCGGAGGACTTGCCTCCTTGACCGCGTCCTCCCTTATCTCCTTTACCTCTTGGGGGGGGGGGGGTATCTAGAGGAGCCCTGTTTAGACCCTCTACCCTTGGGACGAAAGGTAGTGGTCTGCCTCTCGAACGCAGGGTTAAACGCTGGTGACTGTGCAACCAGCTCCTGAGGCATCATCTGATAAGTTGGTTGGGGTTGAGCCCCCATCTGGGGCACCGCAGTCATGGGAACTGTGGGAAGTTGTTGTTGTTGCTGCTGTCTGGCAGGGCGAGAGAGCAACCTGGGTCTTTTAGCCTTCCTCTTAGGCTGGGGACTCTCATCCGGGGAAGACTTCCTCTTCACAGACATGCTCCACTTCTGGAGAAGGTTTCTATTCTCCGTGGCAGCCTTGTCTACTACTTCCTTGACCACTTCACTCGGGAAGAAGTCTTTTCCCCAGATATTGGAAGCTATCAGATTCCTGGGCTCGTGCTTTAATGCAGCTGAAGCAAACATGAACTCCTTACATGCACGTCTGGCTCTGACAAAGCCATACAGGTCCTTGACCACAGTAGCCAAATGCGTTTTGGCCATTACCATGTTCATATCCGGGGTTCTGCTATTGCTTGCCGTCACCTCTAGACAAATCTGGAAGGATAGAGAAGCGGCAAGTCTTTCCTTTGTCTCTTGCTCCCTACACAAGAGAAAGTCAGACAGCTTAGGGAGAATATCTGCCTCCAACTTCCCAATTGAGAAGGTAAGGTGGACTTCCTTCCAGTACTTCTCTTCCGTTGGCAGGGCTAAAGATAAGGGTTTACACTCATCGACTGTAGGGAAAGGTTTGCCTGCCTCTATTGCCTTAAAACCCTTCGATGTAAAGGGAAAGGCTAGCAAAACTGTAGCAAGAAAGGTGGGATGTTTCTCGCTAAGGGGTGACACTTTCAAATTAGTGAAGCCCTTCTCCTTCAGGCTACTTGATAAAAGAGCCTGAGCTTTCTCATGGTCAAGTATTATGACCTCCTTCGGTTGTCTCCTCCTTGGATGTTGGTTCCGCCTACAGACGGACGAAGCAGTCTGGGTAAGACTGAAAGCTGGGCCAGAATTCGACTTCCTCAATGAGGACAGCCCTCAGCTTCTCTGACATGAAGATCATGCCGCTGGTAATAGGCATTTATTCTGCATGCCTCCAGGGATTCACATCAGAGCAAGGTGGAAGATCTTTAACGTTGAGTCTCTTCTGAGACCTACGGGACGGGGTGAGATGGTCCATTCTTCTTTGCCATTCAGCGTCCCTTTCTTGGTTTTGCTTATGAAGACTCTCCATCATTGCCATGAGACTGGCCATTGCTTGTCTCATGTCATCTGGTGGAGGAGCCAAAGACGAAGAGGGTAACGGTTCTGGGGCTGGAACTGACGAAATGGACTCCGATTCTACATCACCCTCTTCTTCTTCAGGAGCCAAGGTGGACTCCTCTTCGAGACCTTCCGCTAGAAGGTCTTTCTCGGTGTCCTCAGACACCTCCGACATCCTCTCGTCTAGGTGGATGTCCTATATCACGTCGGAGACGTCCGTATCTACGGAAATCTGGATGCAAGGTATCTCAAGTCGAGGCTTGGGTATGACAGCTTCCACACCCGCTTTTGGAAACAGCAAGGAGCGTGTCCGTTAACTAAGAAGGTAAGGTCCCGTGGCGTTCTTTTGAAAGCCACAAACCCATCTGGGCAAGTTACTTCGTGCTGCATCCCTTGACTATGCTGTCTTGGGGTCATCAAAAGCCTCGGTAACCAAGGCCTTGCAAATTTTGCAGTCCTTGTGGTCCCAGTACTTGAGAGGTTCCTTGGAGATGGCGCAGGGAGCATGAGCCCTGCACTCTTTATGACCACAGAAGTCCTTGCTCCTCACGTTGCAAAAGACTTGAAGGCACTTGGGATGGTCCTCCTGTAAAGAAAGGAATATTAAATGAGTATGCGGTAGTTCATCTCACCTGATAAACTATACAAAATATTATCATTAATATTTATGCATTATAGCTTACGATAGACAAGCTAGAAAGGAATTAAGAAAGAAACATACATGTGTTTCCTGTCCAGCCAATTACTGCGACCTCCCCCAAAATTAAAACCTTGAGTTTTCCTATTCAGGAAACCCAAGGGAAGAATTCTAACCTGTAAGGATAGATAAGTGTAACTTAACACTGACTTTTCCCAAGGTGTTAATAATGTGGGTAAATTGTAACTGATCATCTATCAGTATGTTGAAAGAAATTTTTTCTTTCAATATATGATTGGTCTCAACAATAGACTTTGCAAGGATACACAGGGTATGTTGGAAAATAACTACTGTATAATATATACTATAGTTTTCTGTCTACAGTATGATCTATACTGCAAATATACTGGCTACTGTATAAACACATACTGTAGTTTTAGCAGGCATGTTGCCAGCTACGCTAGCACCTGGCGGCACGATACACGCCGGCTGGGGTAGTACCCGGCGGAACCGGCCCAGCCGGCATCTCGCTGGCTGCTGGGCACCTAACCGGCCAGCATCTGACGGCTAGTTTAGTACCTGGCGGCACTAGCCGATGGAGAGAGAGAGAAAGTATGGAGTGAAGGGTACCTTATCAAATATTTAACAATAAATAAGGGTGTAAGTACTTAATCTTACTGCTTTCCTCCAGAAGGAGGGTTCAAATGGAAAGGGAGAAAGTATCATTCACGCTTCCATCCAAACACAAACCGTTGCCGGTCACTGCCGGCCGCTGGTATGTGGAGGGCAGTCCAAGAGAGGACTGAAGAACATTCTACAGAAAAGGGTCTCCCACCGGCAGCCGGCCAGCCGGCACAGCTCTCCACAGAGCCTTGCATCCATAAGGGAAGGCTGAGATACTAAACAGCTGCTATGTAGGAGCCCCAGCCGGCCCCACAACCTGCTGGCAAGCAGCAAGATTGTAGGACAACGGCCAAAGGATTGCGATGGCTAGGCCATCACTAAAGGACAGAGGAGGCAGGGAAAAGGGTCCTGTATTGAAACTCTGTTTCAATATCGGCGCTGTCCTAGGGTCTGGCAATAGAGTTAAGGGGAAGGCGGCAGGCATGCCGCCACCTCTCAACATAGGAGAAACATCGTTTCAGTGCTGGCACCATCCTAGGCGGCAGAAGAATGTCTATTCTTCAGCCTAGGGTCTGCGAGCACAGGACTAGTCTTCTAGACCGCAGGGGAGAAGGTGGCGGCCTCCTAGGCCGGCCGCTGCGGCTGAGGCCAGCGGCTGAGGCCGGCGGCTGAGGCCGGCAGAGGAGTGACTACTCACCCTGCCGGCCGGTCACCAGCAAATGACTGAATACTCTGAGGTTCTGTCAAAAACCCAAAGTCGGCTATCTGCCGGCCAGGGAAAGAGACAGAAAACACTAGCCTAGTCAAGCCAGAGTGTCTACTCAATGGCAAGACCAAGATAGGGTTGTAGCCTATGGCTGCACTCAGAGGGAAGAAGGGATTACCCTTAAATCTCCACTAGAGCGAGTATCAATTTATATAATAATTCTAGGAGATATCTATCTCCGCTGAATTGATAAAACGATACACGAGGGTAAACTGGGAGCATGTATGAAAATATATTAAAGCACCTAGGCTAGTAGCCTAGTGCCAGGCGAGATTCGGTTACTTTAATCGCCGAAACTCTTTCGTATACGATCGATGAGGAAGAGGAAATATATGCAATCATTATATCTTACAAGTATGAATTGCCAAAATAGCTTCATATTTAAGTGCTATTACAACTAGGAATGTAGTTCTATATCATGCATGAAGGTAAACTAAAGTGCGTAGGCTAGGAAGCCTAATGTGGGTGAGGTTCGGTTACCTAAATCGCAGAAACTGTAAAGAATACAATCGACATAATATATAACTTCCTAGAATTATATAACTGAATAGCTTCGTGAATATTCATGCTATTAAAACTGAGAAAGTCATTCAGACTAACTAAATAACACATGCATTATGAACGACAGCGCCCATGGCGCCTCCGGTGATCGGCGAAGCTCCAACTCTTAAAATTAATGTAATTTCACTGTGTGGCAGGAGCTAATATTTATACACTGTAAAGATCGAATACTCAACTTTCCAGAGGCAGAAGAGGCTGGAGATTGCATGATAAATCCAAAAAACCAAAGCGTAACAAAAGAGCAACAGGGAAAATCACCACGCGAGACCGCTACAACTATAGGAATAGCCCGCTGGGTTGACATACAGCACCATCTAGATACTCGTAGTAATACGGGAGGGAGGGTAACCTTGATAATGGCTCCCCTTCTATTCATGCCACTTTCCCCCTCGAAGCGAAAACGCTATTCGGGATGAAGATTGCTATGTGTCGTATCAAAATATACGTCCCCTGATTTATGGGATATCCTTAGGAGAAATTTTAAGGATATTCACGCCAGGAGTTAGAATTCTGGAGAACAAAGGTAAATTCTCTGGGAATATCACTGTAGTTAAATATCCCTTAGGAAGCTACTTATAGGAACCTTCCATCAGGACAACATGGCTTGAGCCCAAATATATGTATGTATATATATATATATATATATATATATATATATATATATATATATATATATATATATATATATATATATATATATATATATATATATACATACATACGTATACATACTGTATATGTGTCATTGTCAGTGTCAGTGTCAGTGTCTATGTCTGTGTGTGTATGATTCATATGATAGGCTTATAATGATATAAATGTCAGTCTTAATACAGGTCTATACTAAATCAGTTTTAAATCATAGTTGGTCTATGGTAATACCAAAATAATAATCATTTCTATAGGATTTTATCATACAGTATACATTTTTATAAGAGGACTATAAATGAAACAAAAAACTTTAAGCTTATAAGATAGAAATATAGTCATAATTATATCGTTACCTAAATCTTATGATAAACATTTTGGCAATGTTGACTTAACGCTACTTTATGGAATGAGCTAACATGACTATTATAACACTGAGATGGAATTGCGTACATGTGTGTGTGGACCAATGGCTATTCTTGATCAAGTTGACATTTTATTGATTAGTGCCAAATGGTTTTCTGACGTCGTGTAAACATGAGACAATATGTTTTTCCTTTATTTATTATTTGAAATTAGAATGCATATTTATATTTCAATGATGATTTAATTACTTTAGTCTTTAGTATAATTATTCTAAAGTGAAAAATTCAATATCTTTAATTATAAGGCATCTGGGAATGCTTTAATGCAAAATCTCGGGAAAAAACAGATTGGTATGCCGCAAATTGTTATACGTTATATTTGTCATGAAACGAAACAGTTGCCAAATACCGCTCGGTAAATAAGATTATATGGCCTAAATCTGAAACATTGAGAGATCTGATGCAATCAATACTTTATACTGCAATTGTAGATGCAGTGGAAATTAATGTAAAGATAACATATTTACGAAAATAGCAAAATCTCAAAGATGTAATATGTTTGTAAACAATTATTTATATCTTAATCAAGAGAAAATAAAAATTGGCTAGGAATTCCAGTAATGGAGATGAGTCTATCACAATCACATGGCTGCTTATATAACTGAAAAAAAAATGGGATATTGCGAAAAAAATAAATTTGGGTAAAGAAGAAAGTGGGTGGGCAAAGAAAATACATCTCTACTATCCCATACTCCTAACCTTTCCAATTCTTACTTTTAGTTCGGTATTCATCTTCATGGAATATATGTCTCTCCGGAGCGTTTTCAGAGTGTTGATAATCAGTATTTTTGGCATCCTAAGTTCCATCTATTAAAAAATGTCATGACAAATGTTAAGGACAACACAATGTTCTTATGATAGAAGAGTGTTTTTGTGATAATATATTGCTGGTATGAAAGGGAACGATTACATGCGATTTGCGGTTTTTGCTCATCAAACCATCACTTTCCATCTACTAGACAGTCTTAAATAGGTAAGAGAAACTTTACTTACAATTTGCCTGAAACCTGTTAGAAGCGTAAATTTGTTTATATTCCTGGCGGATAGCACCATTTCCAGTTAATCTTTCTACAAAAATAAAGCTTATACTAGTATTCTATAAGTAAGCCAGAATAGGTTGTTGTTTAGGGTCTTTAAACAACTTTGCAGCAGTCAACTCCTTGTATCTGTAATGTTAAGATGATAATATGGAAACTGGGCCAGGTATTCCGTGTTTTGTTTTATAAATGAAGTGGTTAATTATATTTCACTTCTAGTAATTATCCCTATTAAGGGAATATGGCACATTTGATAATATCGGATTCATTACTTAAATAGTAAGTTTTAATTTTCTGTTTTATAGAAACTAGAGTATTCTATTTCAGAAATAATATTAATAATATTTCATTTTGTACATTTACGTTTAATACTGATACTCTTGAAAAACATCCCCTACCATAAAACATCTATTATCAATTAGCGAATTATTTTTGAATACTCCCTCATTTTAGGAAGCAAGTCACGTTTCTAGCTATCAATTGGGTTTGAACAATTTAACCAAATATCACCAGAGTTTATGGATATCCAATTAATACCGTTTATTTATTTTGCCCCGCTACAATCTATTATTTGAATTCTGCCCGGGAATATCCAAAATTTTTTATAACTGATATTAATTCATTCTGTTTTAGAATGCTCTATTTTTCATATATACCAGTTTTACCTCTTTTTTTACCTTTTTATTTATATTTTACTATCATGACAGAATATGTAACATTAGTTTTTTTTCTATATATATGCAAAGCTGCAAAAGTTTCAATGTTTCCAAATTGTTTTCTAATTTCATAGTGTTCGTTATGATTATTTTTTCTGTAGTGTATTAAAGAAAGAAAACCAAATGCTTGCTCTTTTACATTCGTTTCTTCTTCATATAAAGTTTACAGTAAAGTGACGGAAAATGTGTTCTCCTTCTGTCTCATAAAGAGAAGGTGAGGACAAAGGTTATTGAGATATAAAAGAGGCAAGCTCCTCTTAACGACCAAGGAAGCCGTTGAAGATCTGACCAAACTGCTGTGACCAGAACTTACCGGTCTGAAGTTAATGTTTCAAAACTAACTTACACTTTCTCGCATAACATCCTCTTACGATCCATTCGCGAAATAGACGTTAATGGTATATTCATGAAGAGATGTGACGTAGAATAATACTTTTATTCTTTTTATTGAAGATGGTGTGCAGGGATGTCACGAGAATTTTGTCTTTTATGTCTTTAGTATGTAAATTTTAATTATGGGCAGAGACATCAAATCTTGTTGCTAGATATTTTTCTTGTAGTTTTTTATCTTATTCACGAATCAGACCTAAACATTTCTTCCTGTTCGTGTTATATGATAAGGCATTGATTCTAAATCTGCTGCTTACGTTCATGTGTTCTGAATTTTTAAAACTATTTTCTTAAAAATATATATTTGTATAACGCGGCTATTTTCATGACATCTGAAATCAATTAAGTTTCTATAGTCGTTTTATAGTTATAGATTATGTATAACGTCTTTTAGTTTATACAACCAAATACATATAGGCCTATGTCGATCCCAGCCACCAGCCAATCAATGTTGCTATTTGATCGGTTCTGTTTCATTTCCTCCGACAATAGAACACAATTCATAGCGTCTTGCAGGTAAACTTACTCAAAGTTTCGTCCACTTCTTTTATTTGTCTGTCTATCCTTTTATGGAAATCCTCCCAATTCTGAACACTGCACCATGTTTCAGATCCCATGCGATTCGTAATAATTTTCATTGCATTCTGCTGAGCATTTGTATTCTCTTTAATAAGATCTTATGAAGAAAAGAAATACAAAATCAACTGCCCAAAAAGTCCATTGAAACGAGGTATAGAAATATGTTAAAAGTATTTTGAAGCACATAAAACTATATTACGCAAAGGTATCCTTAAATAAAATTCTTCCGTTCCCTTTCATAAAAGCAATGTTCGGCGTCAATGACCTTAGATGTCAGGATGACAGATCACTCATAATCAATCAATCATAAAAGCAATGACATATAAATCTCTCATGAAGTCGGTTTATGAATTTTCATATTCATGAATACTTTCTTTTGCGGGAACATTCCTTATGTAAAGAAATTATGTTTTATGATGGAAATTGACAATATTTGTAGTCATTCTAAAATGAAAATGTCCTTGGATATGTGGATTGATTTCATATTTAGAATGATTTTGCAACAACCAATGTCAGCTCAGTAAAAATTACTACTGTAAACGCAGGAAAATTTCACTTTTCCCTGCGTAACTTTGAATAACTGTTCGTGGTAAATTCCAAATTTGTAATTAAATTTCGGCTCACCTAATAGAAGCTTATGCTTTGTCAAATCATAAGAAAATAAAAAATTAGGAAGTTTCCTTCAGAGACAATAATTACGAGGGACACTTTGTATGTTCGTTCGCTTTGTAACAAACAAAAGGAACCATCGGTTCGTTTCCCGCTGCCCTATCAAGGGCGTGGGACAGAAGGTGGGTCTTTCAAGCACTAATCGTCATTGTGAGTGGACGTGTTTGGGAAAGTCCACAGTGACGACCTTTAGATGGAATTATAAGGTAAGCATCACAGTGTTCTGAGATTTATCGACTTAAGATGGTTGTCAGGGTTGCTTTTTAAATAACAATAGCTAAATAGAGCTGTTAATATGATGAAATATAGAAATGTTTGACAATATTGTGAGGGGTGTGCTTGTTTAACGGCAACGTTCCCCAGTAAGGATTTGTCAGCGGTCCATGAGGGGAGAGAGCCGGACGGTCCTTACAGTGGGAAAGCAACCAGTTCGGTAGGTAAAGGATATTATCAAGAGGTCTTTACAATTTAATGAGGGAAAATAGAGGTCATAAGGGGTTAGGCTAGATAAAACATGCCACAGATCGAATAACTATTTAGTGGAATTCTCTCATGACATTTGATGCCTATTAATGCTTAGTGCATTTTTATTAAAGATTCGATGTATAGCAGAACCAAGGGATTCACCCGCCTAGTGTTATGAAATTTTGTAATCAAGTTATCATACCAGAGGTCTTTATTGGAAATGTTAATGAAAAATGTGTAAAATGAAGGAAATAGAATACAAAGAAATTACAATTACTAGAATTATAGCAATATAGTTTTTCCAATAAAACATTGTTGATTTGAATGTAAATGATAGAGTTTTTCTAATAAAACATTGTTGATTTGAATGTAAATGATCCTTTCTTTGAATGTTTTTTTTTCTTTGATTAATTGAAAAATTGTCACTATGAATTACTTATGTATGTAATATTTCCAGTGACCATCGACTAAGAATAAAATAGGAACATGTCGAAGAGTTTCACTCAAAACCCACAACAGGGATCGAGCCACAACTGCATTCAGTAATATTATTATGTTCACTGGAATAATGATTTTCTTTTAAAACATAAACCTCGGGCAGTTTTCGTGATTACATCTGAATTGAGGAGCACACGCAATGTTTAGATTTCTATTATTTTCTCCTAATACCTTATCACCTATTTCTTTAATTTATTTTCCTTTTACTTTGGTTAGGAAAAAACGGATGTCTTTTCATGTCACAAAACTGAAAGCACAACTACATAAGTAACCTCTTTAAAATTATGATTATGTTCAGATAATCACACTGTAAAGATGTTGGTTATTACAACTAACTTGAAGGTTAACAAAATATATCGTTGATTTTTTTTAACCATCCATCCTTATCAATACTTAAATTTGTGAGTTTTAAAAGACTTATAGTACCAAATTATTTGGAGGGTAATGTGAATTAAGTAATGAAATTAACGTCATCGATTGGGGGTTACATTGCAATGATTGTAATCTTTTTATATTTGTATGCATAGGATTATTACTTGGGAATACTACCACATACTTTCGATTGATTATATTTGTTGTCTGGTGGATTTGAAGCCTACACAATATCATTTGTTTCTTTTATTTACAAGAAATGTTGCTGCACCATACTGTGAAGTCCCTTGCAAAGACAAAGATACAATCAAAGATGAGCGATGGAAGACACTGAAAGATCATTTGCAGAACTGGAATGGGTCAGATAAATATGGTCACCTGTATATCGCTATTGATTGGACTGCTGGCCCTAAGAGAAAATACATCCACAATTCGTGCTGTATAAGAATTGCTTCTTCTAGATTACTTGACCAAACAAAGACTCAAAACGAGAAACGCAAGTTGTCAAAAATGCAGTCTAAATTCTAAAATCTAAAGTCTCTGATATGAAAAAGAAAGTGAAACCATCTTCAATTAATCATTGAGAGTAGATGATATCAAACATGAATCAAATATCACTATTTTCATATACTTTTGTTTAACGCTAATGTATTTTTTGCAGGGAACATCGGTCCAGAAAATGATGAAGAAATAAAAACTAAAGATAAACCAGTTGCTCCTCCTCCAGCTAAGAAAATACATGCATCATATTCAGGTGTTCTATATTACAAGTACCACTGTGTCTGGTGAGGCGATGAAGACACAAAACATCCAGACAGGGGAAAAGGGAAGCTATTCCGAATATGCCAAAGATCTCCTTAGAATACGCTTCAGTATCATCTAGCATCTCTTGAAGATGAGGATGACCGAGAAAAAATGATATCTGTAGTTTATGCGATATCTGGTTTATCTGATCCCTATGCATCTGACATCAGGTAACAACTATTTATGCACTGACAATTTCAAACCTAGCAGTTGTTTGTGTATTTTTTTCGTTGTGTTTGGGGCTATCGAGAAGTGTGTGGATTTAGTCACAAACGTGGAACCTGACTTACTCGCCTGGCTTCCGGAATTACGTTGGCCTGTCTTCGGAACCTCTTTTTCTCCTGTTCCCTCTCTCTAAAATATTCTTTTTATTCTTGTTAGCGGGACCACACTCTCACGTAACTATACCTATCCATGAAATTGTGGCAGCTATGGGACCGAACGCATCAGCCCTTCCCTTTTTTCCATGCATTATCAGGTGTGACAGTGTTTACCTTTTATAGAATGGGGAAGAACTCTGCATGGCAAACTTAGACTGTGTATCAGTGTGCCACACCCACCTTTGTCAAACTAAATTTAACATCACCAGCTGTAGAAGATTAAGAACTATAAATCATTGAAGAGTTCGTGGTGTTTATGTAAAACCTTCGCAGTTCATAAAAAAGAAGTAAATGAAGTTATGCTTAATCTCCTTGCAAGGAGAGCGTTGCAAAAGAGCAGCATTACAAGCAAAGTACATTTGGAGCCAGTCTTCAGTATGTCATCCCGTTTTCCCAGTCCAAAACAATGGTGATGGCAACAGATTGATGGTGCCTGGTTTCCATATTGCACATATTTGCCAGTAGTAGAAAATCTTGCATAGAATTGGATAAGTGCGAGTGCTACAAGACTGGACTTACTGCAAAGCTCTCTACAGCTGCGCATTCTAAAGCTAATGGATACATGAAACATATTGGTATCCATCAAGAGATATATACATTTATATCTTTGGTAGCCATTTTGGTAGTATGGCGGTCATATGGTGGCCATATTAGAAAGATATGTTCAATTTATCTCTTAATGACAATAAGAATGCCAAAATCCGAATTTACAATCATTATATGTACAGTTTGCAGCTTTTATAAGCTTATGGAATGCAACTATTTGAAATATAGAGAAAATTTGCCCCAATTTAGGAAAAATGGAAATAACTTCTATTGAGTTTGCCAGAAGTTCATTTTTATTTATAGGGATAATAAGAGTTCTCGTGCCAGATTTGATTCTTGTATCACAATTTATTCTTTTTTCGCTACACCGCTCCATTATAATTAAGTCTGATGAACAAAAATTTCCAGAAAAAATCTGTTATAAATAGAAATTCACATTCTATTAATTAAACCTCTTGTTCTTAAATATGATAAAATCATAAATAAAGATGCATTCTCAGATTCCGACAAAATGTCTGGCATATTTTATTGACTAAACATAAATTTCTTTGTCTCCCATAGACTACCTTTGCATAGAATATGTTTTATGGTTAAAATCGTGTCACAGTCCCTACACTTAGTGAATTATCAAGTGGTATGCACATCAAAACCTAATAAGTCAGTCTTGTATAACCAATATGCAATCTTACAAAAAGCTCCCCTGTCCCTCTGGATTGATGATTCCTGTGGAAAAATAATTGATTTGATTTCTTTTAAAATTGCTTATTTATTATTCCGCTCTGTTTTCACTTAGTTACTATAAAATGATTTATTGCAGCTACATATTTCTTAATGGGGAATGTTAATATAAAGTTTATTGTTGACTTAGTAGCTGCATCTACTTTTCCATTACCATCAACTCCAACATGACCAGGAATACAGCATATTTCAATATTAATCTTAGTGAATAAAATCATGATTTTATTGTATTCTATATTTACCATCAATTTGGTATACTCAGCCATCTTCACTGAATGCAGCATTAATGATTAATCTTTATCGTTCATCATTTTCTATAGCACACGTATGTTCCCTTACGGAAAACAAAATAGTCTTGCAAATATAAACTATTGACGCAAAACTTATATATTTGTATCAAAGTTCTTTACTGAAATGAGATAAAAGCGAGGTGATTGTGCAGTTTTCGTTTTCGTAAAACAAGATTAAAGAAGCGCCATAGCGCGCTTAGTAATATGAGTAGTAAGAAAGAGAAAATTATGCGTGAAATGTAGTATGAATAGGATGAGAGCTTCGAAGGATACCAATGCTAAAGGGAAGTGAAGGAGGGGGGAGAGTGCAGATCTCTTGGAGAGATCACTAGAGAGAAGAAAATGGACGCACATAACGCTATAGAATGCGCTGGAAATGGCAAAATCAGATAAGAAACTCTGAGCGAGTTTACAGATAGTGCTATCAAAATGTGCAGTGTGTCTGCTTATCAAGGTCTTGCGTAAAGAAAGGATGAATCAATATGAAAAGGGTATAATATAAGATTATCATTGGATGCAACCTTATAGAATTCATTAGTGATCTAGGATTTCAAAGAAAATGAGTCAGAATGGTTTTAATAACTATGATTATAGTAAGGTAAGAAATAGGAAAAATCTTTTTCCATAATGGACAAAATATATGCAACCTTTCAGTATTATAAGACCTACAAATAAAAGATGTCTTAAACAAAATGATTTTAATAAAAATTTTAAAAAAGATGGATTTTTCCTACACTTTAACTCATAGAATATAAGAACTTCCTAGAAATGATGCTTGTCTATTATCTTATATGAGGAATCCATAGATGAATCATATGTTTATATTTTCTGACAATATCATCCATAGGGAAATACGCAATGGACAGTTCAGTGTCACAGACATGAACAAGAACAATCAAAGATATCTGACCTCCGCCGAAGGTTAATAGAGTCGTCCGTGGCCCAAGATCTATCTGCGGTGGGAATTTCTTCAAAATCCGTTAATTATTTTGGACTTTATTTTTAAAATGGCAAAAAATGAATATTCGGATCTAGAATCCGGACCCGAACCACGATCCGGATCATCTCCAAAATTCAGTGGGTCGTTCATGAATTAAGTTATAACCTAAGTTATTATCTACCTGCAGTGAAAATTTCGCCAAAATCCATCGAGTAGTTTTGACGTAATCCTGTCCACAGACACACAGACAAATAAATAAAAAGATAAATAATGCAAAGCCGGGTCTAGAATCCAGATCCGTTACCGAAGGTAGTCTACACTTATGGGAATTGGTGTAGCCATCTATCATAGCCAACTCGCCCTCCATCGTAAGCAGAAATGTCGTCAAAATCCGTCGATTAGTTTTGACGTAATCCTGTCCACAGACATACAGACAAATGAATCCGGGTCTAGAATCCAGATCCGGTACCGGATCATCTCCAAAAGTTGATGGGGTCGTCAATGGTTTAAGATCTATCTGCGGTAGAAATTTTGTCAAAATCCTCCAGTTTGTTTTGACATAATCTTTAAAAATGTGAAAAATGCAAATCCGGATCTAGAATCCATACCAGGATCATTTCCAGAATTTAATGGGGTCGTCCATGATCTGTGGTGAAAATTTCGTCAAAATTCGATAATCCTGTCCATAGACACAGAAAAATAAATAAATAAATAAATAAACTGACCCGAAAACATAACTTCCTGCCAACTTCGCTGCCGGAAGTAATAACTAAACATCCTGTATATAATAGTTCCTATATTATAATGGTTAAAAATCATAATCTGGTAACTAAAAGTAAATTGCGCACATTGTTTTTCCGCATTTATATCACATAAAAAATAATTACATTTATCCAACACTCAAGAAGCTTGTTGATGTTACGGTAGGAAGGCACTACACTCAAAACTGAATTAAAAAATTATTCGCCATAAGATGCTTATGCAAGTTACATGCCGATGATGTGTATCTTGATAAGAAACTAATGGATTACGTAATTGTAGCTGACAAAATAATCTTCAATTTTTTTTCTACTTATAATTTTTCTTTAAGGTTAATTTCTAGTATTTATATATATATATATATATATATATATATATATATATATATATATATATATATATATATATATATATATATATATATATATATATATAGGAGCATAGAAGACCTCTGCCATCTGGACAAATAAAGTTCACCCACTGTCTCACCTAGAAATTGTTTATTACTTTCAACTTGAAGTATTTAATTTTGACTTCCTAATGCTAATATGTTTATTTATAACCTTCATGGTATATCAGTATAATTTACTGCATTAAACTTCATATAATAATGGAATTTATAAGCATTTTACATCACCAAACATGTGCGCCAAAATACAATCATGTACCGAATACATAATTTTCAAGAAATACTATTGCATGAGGGGCATGATCAAGAATTCAAATTCGTTATACTTTTCTTTTGTTCATGGAACATGTTACGAGAAAAGATTATGAAATATAATGCTGATGTAGTTTAATTTACACTTCTGATAGAAATTTGGTTATATAATGTGTTATATAATATGGAGCGCAAATAATAAACTGTACCGCACGTTTCATACACGCTCATACACTGTAATTTTTTTTTCTCCCGAACTCACAGCAGAAAAACCTGTCTAAGCTTTGCATCGCACGTTTCACATTGTTTGAATTTTTGTGCCATTGTTTCTCACAGTATGGTAGCTGTTAGGTACTAACAGAGAGGCGAAGTGAATGTAAGTGACTTTATTCAACAAAATAACGAATTTATATACAAACAGTAGAGGGCAACATGGCACAAAATGTCAAACAATGTAAAAAATGCGATCTTGAACACGTTGTTCTATTGTCAGTGCGGGAGAGAGCGAGAGATGAAAAAAAGAAATGGCATTACAGTGCATGAACGTGTATGAAACACGTGGGGTGGGGTAAAAAATTACACAGTAGTTAAGAAATATGCGCAATACGAGTTCATATGTAAAAGTAGATTTATATCGAGTAAAATGTAAATTCCCCATTCTTTTACCTACTTGATATCTGTAGTGGGAGAATAATACTTTGTCTTGTTTGGGTCCAACCTCAACTCATATTACTAATTTTAAACAACCTGGTATCTCTATTACATAGTAAAACTTTGGGTAGACATCTAAGAGGAGGATTATCAGAAATCTAAAACTCACTCATTTTCTAGCCAGACCTAAAGGCCTTTAGTTTTGTTAAGGGATGCTGTTTTATAGGAAAATCGACTGTGATGATTTGGCCTAATATGAAACAAAGATTTTCCATTGGTTAATTTTCAGACAATTAGCCAAGCTGAGAGTTCACGGGTATTTTGAATATCTGACGAATAAACGTAGTTATCACATTTGACAAGTTTCTTATCTACCTATCTATCTATCTATCCATCAATATATATATATATATATATATATATATATATATATATATATATATATATATATATATATATATATATATATAGTATGTATATACATATAAATCAAGATGGGTAACACTTTAATTCGTTTAATTCGCGTGCTAAGGTACCGAGTGAAAGACAAACCCTGGGTTAATGATCATTGTAAACGTGCTTATTTGGAGATGCAGGAGGCCTATCATTTTTCCAAGGGTAACAGATGGGATTTGACTTGGAATAACTATCCCCAGCTTAAGGCTTTTGCTCAGAATGCTTATGCTTCAACTGAAAAGGAATACAATTTAACCATAAAAGATACCCATTCTGGGACAACCAGAATGGGAAACTTAATCTTTCTCATTCCTCTTTTCTTGAGGCTAAACTAACTAGTTTAGCTTTTCGATCTCATGATATTAAAGTCCTCTTGATGGACCTTGATGCTTATGGAGGTGTAGGCGCAAATAATATTTTTTGTTTTTTTCAAAGATTGCAGATTTCTTAGCTCCAAAGTTATCTGTTATTTTCTACAAGTTAGCAAGAACGGATTCTTTTATCACTTGTTGAGGAATTGGTAAAGTTACTCCACTGAGTATGTGTTTGTGGGAACTGATTACTACCCAATTTCCATAACTCCTATATCATCTAAATTTTTAACGTCTTTTGGCAAAACGTCTAAATAGGTGTGCTGAAGGTAATCATCTGTTCCATAGTATGAAATTTGACTTACGTAAAGGCCTTAAAGCATGTGATGCCCTCCTTAAAATCTCTAATGCTGTACAAAATTCCTTAGATTGTGGGCAAGAATTTCGTATGGCCTTCATCAAAGTGGTGCCTTTAACCGTGTTAATCATGAGGCTCCTGTTTTCAAACTTATATAGTTAGGAGTGGGTGGGTCTTTTTTAGCATCATTATTAAATTTTTAACCAATAAATCGCAAATATTTATTGATGGGGACCACAGTGGGTTAGGAATGTGATATCTAGTGTTCACCAGGGTAGTGTTCATGTACCATTAATTTCATATTATATGCACATGACATGCAGTTTGACCTAGAAAACAAGCTTGTTGCATATGAAGATGCTGCTACTCTCTTTGCATCAATTTCATCTCCTGACTTTGGATCTGGGGTTGGTGAATCCTTTAATAAAGATCTAGCTAAAATTAGTGCATGATGCAAATTATGGGGAAAGAAGTTGAATCCTAACAAAACTCAAAGTATGACTGTAAATCGGTCGAAGACAGTGGCTCCTCAATATTGGGATCTCAGTATTGATAAAGTGTCTTCAACACTGTATGACTTTTAAAATTTTAGGTGTGATTCTTGACAGCAAATTTACTTTTGAGAAACACATTAGGTCTGTTTCTTCTTCAATACCACAAAAATTGGCTTTTTCAGAAAGTCTCTTAGATTTTAGGTGATCATTTTATTTTGAAGAACTGTTTTAGTTCTTTCATTCTACCTTTGTTTTTGAGTATTGTTCTCTTATCTGGTCTCCAGCTACTGAATCTTAACTTAATTTATTAAACAGGAACTTACAGCTTATTCATTTTTCTTATTCCTGACCTAGATATTAAACTCTGGCACCATCGTTCAATTAGCTCGTTATTCATGTTGCAAAAGATTTTTCAAAATTCTGACTATCCGTTGCATTCAGATCACAGACAGTACCATTCTGTTCGTAATATTAGGTAAGCCCGTGATTCTAATAGTCATGCATTCTCCATTATGAAGCTCCATACTACACGGTATTCCAGAATTTTCATTTTAACTGTAGTCGTGGAATAATCTTCCTATTCAGCTATTTGAATCGGTGGAACTTCAAAAATTCAAACATGCAGCAAATGTTTTTATGTTGAATAGGCTAGCATAAGTTGCTTTTTATAGTCTATATATAAAAGATCTGTTTTAATGCTTTTCTTTAAATATATAATCTTAATTGTACATTACTCCTCTTGTAGTTTTTTTATTTCCTTATTTCTTTCCCTCACCGGGCTATTTTTCCCTGTTGGAGCCCTTAGGCTTATGGCAATATGCATTTCTAACTAAGATTATAGCTTAGCTGGGAATAATATTAATAGCTACTTTACCGTAGATGAATCAGTTTATCTGAAACAACTGTCAAGTGTTTTGTTTCATTTTACTACCTCAGCTACTATCATTTCATTAGCTTAAAAAAATAAAAACAATAATAATGATAAAAGATGTATTATCTTTTCAGCAAAAGTTCTTGTAAGTAACATATCCAAACAAAGATGAATCCAGGACAAAAAACAAACAGAGATGAGCTATGGAAAGAAAAAAAAAATACAACTGCATTGACTTGGCAGTTGACATGACCTTCGACTACATCCATATAAATGTGTATGATATTGGATCGGTGACTCTTATTAACATCCTGAATGGTCTCCTTGGTATCTCTATTTAGATGTCCCCTTCACATGTCCAATGGGCACAATGAATCATCAGATAAATGCTATCACAATGGGGTATCCTCTATGTGCGTTTTTTTGCACGCCTCTTTATTATAGTCTGTATAGAAAATGTCTTCTGATAATTCAAATATTCCATCATACACTGTTGGTACGTCGACATCATTGTGAGGATCACTGACGAGGTTTCCCTATCATGTCTCAAGAACACCTTGAAAGTCAAGTTTGGTCTACCGTTTATGACAGAGAAGGTTGACAGCAACCAGCCTTCCTTCATCGTGGGCGTTTGACTCTCCATGATAAAAACCTTACTATTGTAGTGTGCATCAAAACCAC
>NC_090732.1:95539694-95542194 GCF_036898095.1 Palaemon carinicauda | reverse complement strand
TTTGAAGTTATAGTCTAAGAGACGAAGAGCAGTCAATTAACGAAAAATGGTGAGATATTAAAATTTTGGGACAAGCCGTTACAAGAAAGCCATGGATATCAAATGATACTTGGAATACTATAAAAAGGACACAAAGACAGAAATTGAGTGTTGAAAGTTTTCTAGGAAATAATGAAAATTACAAGGTGAGTATTCCAGTATTGATAGTGATGCCAAAATAAAAGCAAGGAATGACTGGAGAAAATATTTAGACATGAAAACGGATGAGGCTGACAAAACTAGGAAATCCTAGAATTAAAAAAAAAAATATCTTAAGGCGCAAAGAAGAAGAAAGCGACCATAAAAAAGATAGATGGATTTATTATAACAACAGAAGACGAAGAAAGGCAACGTTGTATGGAACACTTTAGTGAGGCCAAATATGAGATTTGAAGGGGATAATTTGATACTTATACCTGAAGCTGAAGAAGACCTTGATGTGCCCACGAATGAACTCAGTGAGTATGAAGTCGAAGCTATCATTTAAAAACTCGAGAGATGGAAAGCCCCTGGATACGATAAAATAACTGTTGAGATGATATTTCCGAAAATGAAGTGAATCCCAAGACTATTTTGTAAAATGTAACGTGAAGAGGCAAAACCTGATAAATGGGAGCTAGCAGTTTCGATGAAAAATGACTGATTGTAATAATTACAGAGGCATCACTCTTACGTCCGTTGTCATGAAAATATATAGTATGCTCATTCTAATGAGACTAAAGAGAAAGATTGATGAAAAGGATAGAGATCGACAAGTAGGCTTTTGAAAAGGTATAAGTTGTACATAAGTTGTACTGACCAAATTTTCATTTTAAGACATGTTGTACAGCAATGTGCAGAATAGAGAAATTAACTTTTTTATGGCATTTGTGGACTATAAAATATATATAATTATGATTTAGTCTGTCCATGAGCATAGCAAGTGTAAAACTAATGTTAGTGGAGTCCTACTACATGAATTTCCTATGAACAGTGCAGTACTCCAAGGGAAT
This sequence comes from Palaemon carinicauda, assembly GCF_036898095.1. Lineage (NCBI taxonomy): Eukaryota > Metazoa > Arthropoda > Malacostraca > Decapoda > Palaemonidae > Palaemon > Palaemon carinicauda. The sequence goes on along the minus strand of NC_090732.1, from coordinate 95,541,163 downwards.
ATTTTGTTACCTATGTTGTTTATCCCTCTCATGGATTTTTTAATGCTTAGAACAGTTGGGGATGGTGGAAAGGATTGGATTGGATTGGCATCAGTAAATTAGCTGATCTAGAGTATACTGATGACGCTGTCCATATTAGCAGAACACCACACGACTTGCAAACCTTGCTTACTAGAATGCATGAAATATAACAAGAGCTTGGGCTCAAGATAAATAGAAGAAAGACAGATGATAAGAACGGAATATACAAGTGAAGGTGAAGTATCATTGGAAGGAGAAAGGATTGAAGTAGAGTCATTTAAATATTTAGGGACTATGATCTCTGATACAGGATCTTTAGAATTGCATACTAGACAATGGCCAGGTTAAGTAAAATTTCGAAACCATATCGATTGAAATTACATATAAAAATCAGGCTATATATCAGTTTAGTGAGATCGGTGTTACTGTATGAACATGAGTCATGGTGAGGGGTTTGGATATAAGTACTCTCGCAGCCGAATGATTTCTTCACACTCCCCAAGAGAGATTAGTTCACCAAATTTTTAACTGGGCTCTACAGGGCACTAGAAGAAGATTTGGAAGGCCCAGGCCTACATGGCTGAAAACTATAAAGCGTGAAAAGATGATGACTCGGGAAGTATTGCTTTAAAAGCTCAAGAGAAAGACGACTTGCGAAATCTAGCCGAGACACGTTACGTCATTAAGAGTAGGAGGAGATGATGATGATGATGATGATGATGAGTATGATGATGATGATATATATATATATATATATATATATATATATATATATATATATATATATATATATATATATATATATATATATATATATTCGCGGTACCATACCTACGTTCCTACTTTCTATACCACACCTTGATTCAGAAAATTATTGATTTTTCTTATGCCGCTACGATACAAGCTAACTGGTACTTTTTAATAGGCTAATCTTCTTCAGACATTGACAAATAACGCCTACCCCAACAGTACCAACATCAAAGGTTCAAAAACATATGTTATTAATCATATATGGATTAAATATCTTTTACCGAACTCTCTCTCTCTCTCTCTCTCTCTCTCTCTCTCTCTCTCTCTCTCTCTCTCTCTCTCTCTCTCTCTCTCTCTCTCTCTCTCAACTAGTTAAGGCGCCTCCGTGCAGAATGAAACTAAATATCTTTACCGCACACTGTACTGTCTCTTAAAAACAAGTTTCTTCGACATTTCCATATTATTTCGAAAAAAAGAAAATTCTATTGTAATCATTAAGCACCCGTATTACTAAATGACTCCGTTTTTACAGTTTTCATTCATTAAATTATAAAATTTTTCTCTTTCCATAATCTCGATTATTTCCCATTCTCATACTACTTCTAAAGTTTTTGCTTTTTCCTCTCAATTTCATGTCTCGATTTATGTGGTTGATGCCCCAATATATATATAAATATATATATATATATATATATATA
>NC_090732.1:95504694-95534694 GCF_036898095.1 Palaemon carinicauda | reverse complement strand
TGGGATTTTCCTTGAAATCCATGATTGCACCCAGGGATTTCTCGCCCGGCTACAATCGAAGAACCTCTCTCTCTCTCTCTCTCTCTCTCTCTCTCTCTCTCTCTCTCTCTCTCTCTCTCTCTCTCTCTCTCTCTCTCTCTGTATGAATGAGTTAACCTACATACGCACGTCATGGCGTGATAGCTAACATCCTAGCCTGCCAAATAAAGGAACCTACCTTCGAATCCCGTTTTACATCTTCCGCATAACCAATCACAACTCAAAAGACATTCAGAACCCGATTAGTTAACGCCTTTGAATGTTAAAAGTTGATGACTATATATAAGTCTGCATACATACACATAAGCTTACACACAACTATACATGCACACACACACACACACACACACACACATATATATATATATATATATATATATATATATATATATATATATATATATATATATATATATATATATATAGCCGTAACTAGTCCACTGCAGGACAACGGCTTCAGTTTAATGCTAAAGTTTTTGCAATATAGGTATAGAGAATTCTTCCTGACTTTTTGTATAAAGTTCAGTGAGTTTTACTATTATGAAGTATCCAACATGTATTATTGAATAAATCTTACGTTTCGTCCCGACTCCGATGTTTCAATATTTCTATTAGAAAAGTTATTTTTTATATCAATATTCTTTGTAGAAATTCTCTGCAATTTGTATCACTTCAACTCTTTTGATGATATTTCCATTTTCATCTCTTAAAGCAAATATCACATCACACCCTGTTCCAAGACTTCTTTTCGTCAATTCCATGCTTCTTCCTTTCATTACTATTTCCTCAATTTTTGTCTGATTGTGTTTATGAATGTTATGGGTTTTAGTTAGTTTATTGTGTTATATAGTTCTGCTAATTCTATTTTATATCTCTTGGGTTTTACCCTCGTTTCCAATCATTTCTATATTAGGTTTTTGGTGTTTTCTGGTAGTTTTCTTTAATTTTGTGCTGAATCCCATACAGATTTGGTTGAATAACAGTTCATTTATTCTTCACTTGGTTTCATTTCATCCTATAGTTAGAAGTACCAATTTTGTAACGCTGAACTCATTAGCTTTTTTCTGTTATTACAGGTACGTTTATTTTCTTTCTTAAAATTAGTTTTATTTCTTTCTTTCCTAAGATATATAAAAATTTTGCTTCTGACCATTCTATGGTCGCTTGACTTTAACTTGTTCAGCACATTTATAACTACAGTAGATTAGCTGATTCACTGATAATAAAATATATTCCATATATATATATATATATATATATATATATATATATATATATATATATATATATATATATATATATATATATATATATATATATATATATATATATATATATATATAATGTGTGTATAAAGTATATAGCTGTGTACAAAACGATTTAATTTCCTACTTTCACTAATGTGTAAAACCTTTATTCATAGAGCATACATTTTATACGTAACAAGAGACTCAAGACTGACGTTTTCCGTTTTATATACGAAAAATTTGAATCAATATTACCAAAATGTTATATCTGACTTGATAGCATTATTCTAGTCAATTTAAATTGTTCAACCATTTTTTGCTAAAGCAACCTCATCTAATTAATACTTTAATTCCTATATGTAAATACAAGTGTTTCAGACACTCTTGAGCAATGTCACGGTATTTATTTTGTCTATATTTCGCCCTCACCTTACTGATAACAGAACCTGTTTAAACTCGCCCTTACATGCAGAAGTCTGTTCAAATTTTAGTGACATTCTTGCTCTGAGCCTCTTGTATAAAAAACTTTCTATCTGTTGAAATAAAGTCAGTTGCTTTCCTCTCGCATCTTTGACTCTTTTATCAATGAAACTAATGTCCCTTGCCAGCAAAGAGTCATTCACCTAGTTTCAGTGCATCAAGGTCCAGTTTTGTAATAATGCAAATAAGAAATCACTTGTGGTGGTGGCCTCCCCTGTCTTCCATCCAGAACTTCACCAAACGCTCACGATTCACGCCAAACACGGTATCTATCATCATATCAAAACAAGGGGCCCCCAGTGTTCAGCAGATTTAGGCATCCGGCACTGGATCGTTTGGCTGCCACTTAACAAACACTCATCAAAATGGAAGATATGGGCCTTTGCCAAGAGGCCTCAGCCTCGTAGTCGTCCCTGTTACACATTGTCCTGAAGAAAGATGGGTCTCTGCATCACAGAAGCGGATAGCCAATTGCCAACGTGAACTCTTACTTGCATGAAGCGAAGATTTTCTCCATGCTTGACCTATTGAAGCGGCATCATCAGGTGTCCATGAACCCAGAAGACAGTCCCAAGACCACCATCACCACCGACTTCGGTACATACACCTTCAATTACTCCTATTTGGCCTTCAATAATGCTTGGGCCACTTTTCAATGCCTCATAGATAGCATCTTAGCAGACTTTCCGTTCACTGTACACTACCTGGACGACATACTTGTGTTCTCTTCCGGGGAACACCAACGTCACCTACACATCGGGCTCGACCACCTACACCAGAATGACTTTGTAGTCGAGTAAAAAAATTGTACTTTTGGGGCCAACAAAGTGTCGTTCTTAGGGAACTATATCACCCCTAAAGTAGTCCATCCCCTCCCTGATAAGGTAGAAGCCGTTCAAAACTTCCCCACTCCATCAACCGTCAAAGCACTGCAAGAATTCTTGGTCATGATCAACTATTATCACCGTTTCCTGCCAGCCATTGCAGTCACTCTAGGCCTCCTTCAAGGGCAAGCCAAAAGACTTGAAGTGGGGTCTCCTTCAAGAAGCAGATTTCTGCAATGTAAAGAATGCCTTATCAACTCTGGCTGCTCTCACTTTTCCCATGCCAAATGCCCCTCTCCTTCTCTCCACCGATGACAACTAAGCCACTGTTGGTGCGGTACTCAAGCAGGTGGTCAACAGGTCTTTATCAGTAGAAAAGTGTCTAAGGCAGAATCAGGCTATTCTACCCTCGACCGTGAATTGTTGATGCTTTATTTGGCTGTCCATCTCTTTCGTCTCTTCTTGGAAGGTATGCCATTCGTCATTTGCACGGACCATATAGCTCTGGTGCATGTCTTCACTTGACTGTCCGAAGTTTGATCCGCTTGTCAATACAATTGCACCCTTCAACAACTCCCTGGGAAAATGAATCCCCTTGCCGATGTCCTGTCAAGAAACACATTGGCATCCATTCACCTAGGATTAGATTACAACATCTTGGCAGAAGCCCAAAGAAAAGATTCAGAGTACCAACCATGTTGGACACACAACTTTGGGATGTCAGTACTGGCAGACCAGGACCATGAGTACCGTCCTGCTCCTATGCGCTGACAGGCATTTGATTTCATTGATGGCCTCTCACATCCCTCGCGCCATTCTACTGCACAGCTACTGAAGACGAAGTTCATTTGGCACGGCATTACTAGGGATACTAAGGAATGGATCATCGATACATTGATTCAGGAATGGGCACCTTTCCTCAACCTCAGGGTCATTTTGCCCACATTCACATCAATGTTGTAGATCCCCTATCTACATCATAAGGACATCATTACCTGTTTACCATCTTTGACTGCTCACTCGTTGGTCTGAAGCCATTTCATGTTAACTGCAATGTCCGCCTCATGTATAGCTGCCTTACTCTCAGGATGGATAGCGAGATTTGGTATTCCTGAGCATATTACTTCTGATAGAGGTTACCACTTTCACCTCTAAATTGTGGACATCATTAGCGAATCTCCTGTGCATCACCCTACATCAGACAACCGCCTACAACCCTGCTGCCAACGGAATGGTTGAAGGTATTCATCACACACTCAAAGCAGCTTTGATGTCCCACTACAATGACTCCAACTGGTTTACTCAGCTTCCCTGGCTCCTCCTGGGACCAAGGACCACTCTTAAAGACCCCCTGAATGTCTTAGCAGCTGAATTATTATATGCTGACCCGTTGGTCGTCTCTGCAGATTTTTTTTCCGTTTGCAACCTCTTCTTACAATATCCAGCACCTACGTCATGTTGTGGAAAATATTGTACTCTGCAATGCACGTTTTCCTGCCCAATGACACTAGCAAGCCCCAGCTAACGCCCCCCTACAAGGCCTTTTCTTCCTAACCTTACGCAATCTGAAGTCTTTCACAATTAACATTCATGCCAAAGAAGACGGGGTCTCCATCGATCCCCTAAAACCTGAGTGTTTCCTGCAAGATGACCCACCTATATGTATATATTCTTGGCGGGGGGGGGGGGGGGGGGGGAGTGGCAATGTACCACACGTGTTTCACACACACTCATACACTGAACAGTATTTACTTTTATTTCGTATCTCGCTCCCCCCATCACTGATAGAAGAACTTGTTTGAGCTTGCCTCTATAAGCAGAAGTCAGTTTGAATTTTTGTGACAATCTTGCTCTCAAAACCTCTTGTATGCAAACTCGTTATCCGTTGAAACAACGATAGTTTCATTTATCTCGAGTCTGTTATAACCTAACAATCCACTTGCAGAGTTCCATGGTAATAGAAAATAGGGGGGGGGGGGGATTTTCACCCGAATTCTGGTAGGTTTAACCATATACAATATATCTTATTTTTTTTCAACAAATCCGTTTCTTTTCAAAATCCTAAAGAAATCACTTTTAATTCAACATCAATAATCTTCGATTAACCACCAATATGAATGCGTATTTGTTATACATATATATATATATATATATATATATATATATATATATATATATATATATATATATATATATATATATATATATATATATATATATACATATGTATATATATATACATATATATATATATATATATATATATATATATATATATATATATATATATATATATATATATATATATATATATATATATATATATATATATATATAAAGAATTGCAGTGTACTGTAACTGTTTTTGAATACTGAACTCTAGATTAGGTAATGAAACAATATCCAACAGATTTGAAAACAAATCCCTTAGAACAATATTGGGAGTGAAATGGCAGAAGAGGATTAAAATGAAACTATAAAGAGAATATTTGAGAGCCATATGTGGATCAGATCATGATAAAGGGTATATGGAGATGGTTTGGACATGCTCTTCGCACTCCCAAAGAGAGACTAATTCACCAAACTTTCAACTGGGCTCCACAAGGCACTAGAAGAGTTAAAAGACCCAGGCCTACATGGCTAAGAACTATGAAGCGTGAAGTAAGAGATGATAAATGGCGAAGTATTGATGTAAAAGCTCAAAATAGAGAAGACTGGCGAAATCTAACTGAGGCCCTTTGCGTCACAGGGGGTAGGAGGAAGTGATGATGATGATGATAATGTTAAAGATGATGATGAGATTACGTATGCGTTGTAGTAAGAACAAGAACGATGGAATAGAAAAGGAAACAAGAATTTAGAAAAACTGAAAAATAAGAAATGAAATTGTTAATCTTATCAATAATGCATTCAACTCCCAGAGAAATGCTTTTAATCTAGCGTTTTGGATTATGGTTCCTATATTAGTTTAACTTGTATACAACACACTCTGCCATCTATCCATTTACCCTAGCAAGGTATTACAAAGTTATGACAAACTTGGCCGATTAAACATTAGCTTTAGCTGACCCTTGTGGAAACTTAGAAGCGCTTTACATTGGCAAGTCCATGGTGCTTTTGCTAAATACGTTTAGTTCTAGGTATATATATATATATATATATATATATATATATATATATATATATATATATATAATATATATATAAATACACACACATACATACACACACACACACACACACATATATATATATATATATATATATATATATATATATATATATATATATATATATATATATATATATATATATATATATATATATATATATATATATATATGCATATATTCAATATTATTTATCGTGCATTTATTTCATCTGATTAATCATTTTCAATCATTAGGTGTTTTCACCGTTCAAAATACCATAAATATGTTGGACTTTAAAACCTTATACCGTTTGTTCAATCTGGAATATTACTATCATATCTGAGGCAACCTTATGCATTTCCTGATTAAAAAATTCAGTTAGCTTACTACTTCCCCTTTTCAGACTGATAAAACACTCTTACTGATTTCCTTGGTGATATGGCTAACGAAAGCTATATTCCATCTGCTCATAGCAATTTCTTGAATAAATTGCTTAATGACTTTTTTTTGTTTGTTTCTTTTAATCCTATATCAAGGCCTTAGCAAGAGAGCAGTCTTTTTCTGCGCCTCCAGTCGGTTCCTGTTCTTTAAGATTCATCTAATTTTCCATGAGGTGACTTATAATCTTTCCATGCGTGAGCACAAGAGTGTGTGCGTTCATCACAACTTGGAAAAGTAATTGGATAAGCACCCCTAGCAAAACTAGGGGTTATTGAAGGTGGCAGGAGGTGCAGTTCTTTCGTTACTAAAACCTTTGCATCCTCTTTATATGGGTCCCAAAAACACTGTTCACCACTGTCACCTCATACCCACATCTCCCGTTACATCGTCTCAACTTATATACTAAACGAAGCATATGGTACCAATACCCACTAGCTTTGTCTATTGAGACAAAGACTTGATGTGTTTCCTTAAGGATGAAACAGACACTGTAAACATGTTGGAAGGCGAGATTCACGACACTTACATTTATGACTATTTGGGATGAAGCAGCTACTGGAGACAGGTATTAAGGCGAGAATCAGGACACTTACATTTGTGACTATTTGGGATGAAACAGGCACTGGAGAAAGATATTAAGACGAGATTCAGTGCATTTACATTTGTGACTATTTGCGAGAAAGCAAGCAATGGAGACATATTGAAGTGAGTCAGTAAATTTATATTTGTGACTATTCGGGATGAAGCCAGCACTAGAGACAAGTATTGAGGTGAGAGAGTTAGTGCATTTACATTTGCGTCTTTTTGGGATGAAGTAGCCAGTGGAGACAGATATTGAGGTGAGAATCAGTACAGTTACATTTATTACTATTAGGGATGCAGCAGCCAATGAAGACAGAAATTGAGACAAAAGTCAGGACACATATATAGGTGACTATTAGGGATGAAAGAGGCACTGGAGAGAGGTATTGAGGCAAGAGTCAGTACATTTACATTTGTGACTATTTAGGATGAAGCAGGCACAGAAGAAACGTATTAAGGTGAGAGTCAGTACAGTTACATTTGTTACTATTTGAAATGAATCAGCCACTGGAGACAGGTATTGTGGCAAGAGTCAGGAAATTCACATTTGTGACCATTTGGGATGAAGCAGGTACTGGATAGAGGTATTAAGGCGAGAGTCAGGACACTTACATTTATGACTTTTTGGGATGAAAGAGACACTGGACACAGATATTAAGGTGAGAGGCAGGACACTTACATTTGCGTCTATCTGGGATGAAGCAGGTACTGGAGACAGATTTTAACGCAAAAGCCAGGACACTTACATTTGTGACTGTTTGGGATGAAGCAGGTATTGGAGACAGGTATCAAGGCAAGAATCAGGACACTTACATTTGTAACTGATTGAGATGAAGTAGTCCCTGGAGATAAGTATTAGGGCGAGAGTCGGGACACTTACATTTTTGTTTATTCGGGATGAAGCAGGTACTGGAGATAGGTATTGAGGCGAAATTCAGGAAAATTACATCTGTAACTGTTTGGGATGAAGCAGGCACTAGAGTCAGGTATTAAGGAGAGTGTTAGGACACTTACATTTGTGACTGTTTGGGATGAAGCAGACACTGGAGATAGGTATTAAGGTGAGATGCAGGACGGTTATGTTTATGATTATTTGGGAGGAAGCAGATACTGGAGTCAGGTATTGAGGAGAAAGTCAGGAAAATTACATCTGTGACAATTTGGGATGAAGCAGGCACTGGAGTCAGGTATCAAGGCAAGAGTCAGGACACTTACATTTGTGACCGTGTGGGATGAAACTGGCACTGGAGTCAGGTATTAAGGCGAGTGTTAGGACAAATACATTTGTGACTGTTTCCGAAGAAGCAGACACTGGTGATAGGTATTAAAGCAAGAGGCATGACACTTACATTTGTGATTATTTGGGAGGAAGCAGATACTAGAGTCAAGTATTATGGCAGAAATCAGGAAAATTACATCTGTGACTGTTTGGGTGAAGCAGGCATTGGATACAGGGATCAAGGCAGGAGTCAGGACACTTACATTTGTGACTCTTTGGGAAGAAGAAGGTACTGGAGTCAGGTATTAAGCCAAGTGTTAGGACACATATATTTGTGATTGTTTGGGATTAGGCAAACACTGGAGAGAGGTATTAAGGCGAGATGCAGGACACTTATATTTATGGTTATTTGGGAGATAACAGGTATTGGCAACAGGTATTAAGGCGAGAGTCAGTACATTTTCATTTGTGTCTATTTAATATGAAGCAGGCACTGGAGTCATGTATTGAGGCGAGAGTCAGTACATTTGTTTATGACTATTTCGGAGGAAGCAGGTACTGGAGGCAGGTATTAAGGCGAGAGTCAGTACATTTACATTTGTGACTGTTTGGGATGAAGCAGGTACTGGAGATATGTATTAAGTCAAGAGTCAGTACATTTACATTCCTAACCATTATGTAAGAAGCAGACACTTGAAGTAGGCATTAGGGCGAGGGTCAGTACATTATCTATGTGACTATCAGGGAGGATCCAGGCAATGGAGAGAGGTATTAAGGTGAGAGTCAGGATACTTACATTTGTGACTGTCTGGGATGAAGAAGGTACTGGAGACAGGTATCTAGGCGAGAGTAAGGACACTTACATTTGTGATTATTTGACAATCACTTGCAGTTAGGTTACTTAATAGGTCGTCAATTTTTTTATTGGTATCTGACATCAGCAAGTATGATCAAAATTGTGAGTTTAGCCCCATACCTAGAAAAACTGTAGGCTACCATTATTTACTCAAAGCTTTTTCTAACTGTTGATAGGTTTTCATTCATACAGCTTACTTTAACGTCATTTAAAAATTCTTTATTTACATATTAATTGTAGAAATCTGGAACTAATTAACACTTAAACTTCAAAATATCACAAAATACATGACCACTCAGGAGAGCTGTAATAGTTGCCAACAAACTTTGTAGATACAATACGTGAAATTTTCACTAAGTAATATACGCCTCCTGGGTGAGAACTCTAACAGAAGTACCTGAGGGATACATGTTTTGAGGAGGCTTACCAGGGATTTTCGTAGGATTCCCTGTGTGGCTTTTTTCTGGAAATAACAAAATATTCGCAAACATACCGGAAGGTCCCATAGGCCCCAATAAAAGACTTATGACCTGGCATATACCTTTGGTAAAAAGATATTTCACGCCATTATCAATTCTTTTACCTCAAAAGTGGATGCTGACAAAACACCCAAGACAACTTTTACTTTCTAGACTACTTCATAACAAGGCAGAGCCACATTGAGGATGCAATCATAACTGGAATCTTGCATGAGGTGGAATGCAGTACTGATCATCGGTTAGTGAGACCCATCCTTCAAATCAAATTCAACCTTATATCTACAAGCAGGTAACATCTAACAAATTGAACTGTTGCACTGAAAAAAAACCAGAATATAATATCTCATTCAAGTTGCTATGATGAAAACTATGACACCATACATCAATTAGTTGAAAGAAATCGAAAAGTACTACATATAACAAATATCTTGCAAACACCCACTTTGTCATATGGTGACATGGCGACCTAAGAGGAGATATAATAACCAAGGTGAATCAACCTTAAAGAAATGCAAAATTCCATACAATAACTTGGAAACCCATGCCAGATAAGCAAAATTATGACTTTAAATAATCTGCAATTCCACTGTTATAAATTTTGCATAGGTCATCACATCATCCTGTCTTATCATGCCACCGCATTAGCCAATCAAGAACAGTTTGGTTAGCTTCTACGAGATGGTCATCAAAACAGCTTGGACCTCTCAAGCTAACTTAAAGTATTGGATTCAGAGATGTGATGGGCTCTCCACAGGTGCACTGAGTACTCTAAAAAAATCCCCACTTGAGCAAGTTATACCCAGTTTTTCCTACCTTTTTTTAGCCCAATTGAGTGTAACCTAGTAGTGTCCTTGGGGAGATTTTCACTAGGTTGAGGAATGGACTCAATATGATGTTAGTCAGTCTCCGTCCATCGTCTCAATCTGTAGGTCAATACAGATTCATTACCAAGTCGGTCGACTATCACGTGACTTCAGTCTTTGCTGCATCTCTTACTGGTAGTGGAGAGGATACCTGTTGTCAGATAATTGCTTCTCTCTTTTTGCCTTACTGATTGCTTCACATCTTATGAATAGTGCACAAATTCCTGCAAGGTGGTAGAGAGCTGGAAGATGTGCTGGCTTTAGGTTGCCTGTGATGATGGACCATATGGGAGAACAGTATTCAGCTGTTGAATAGCACAGCACCTGAGCAGACTGCTTCAAGGTAACAGGGTCAGTTTCCCAATGCAAGTTTATCAGCCTAGTCATAAAATGCTATGGCTTGACAGGTACTTCTTTAACTTCTCCAGATGTTGTTTAAATGCGACTGTCCTGTTTAGAGTTATGCCAACATAGGCGAGCTATTTCATTCAGTATTTTCCCTTCCTCATTTGATGTTCAAGGTTTTGTCTGCCAAGCAGTTGTTTAGGTTGAAAGGGGATTTGCATTAAGGAATATTTTTATAATACTCCTATTATGTCTTCAGGAGCTTTATTGAGGCATTCTTCTACTGCTGCAAAGTTCTTGGGTTACATAGCAATACAAATGCCGTCAGCATTGATGAAGTGCTGTATGTTGTTGAATTCAGGCTGGTCGTTTGTATAAATGTTGCATAGGATAAGAGCCAGAACAGAGCCCGGAGGGAGTCCATTATTTTGGAGCTTCCAACTGCTACGCTTACCATCCATTTCAACAAAATACTGCCTGTTAGTCAGAAGGGATTCTATGATGTGAACGATGGTAGTGTTCTTCATAACTTTGGTACGTTTAAGGAGGAAGGATGGGTTGCTAATATTATCTTAAGCAGCCACAAGACCTACATATACAGTACCGGTGATTTGTTTGTTCTTGACTTCGTCCTCTATACTGTGCTAGATTCAGTACCTGTCCACAGCAGGAACGCCCAGGCCTAAAGCTTGCCTGGTCAAGGCATTAGCATTGCATCTAGAGTAAGCTGTATGAGACCCAGAATCAGGTGCATGTAGCATTTACATAAGTTACAGAGGAGGGAAATAGGTCTGTAGCTTGTGGCTAGTTTAGGGTTTTCTTTAAGTTTTAGTAAGGCCCCTACTTTTGCCTTTTTACAAATTTTAGATATTTTGAATGTAGTTGATGCCAAAATGTCTGATCATTTCAGGTGTTATTGCATCTTGGCCAGCAGCTTTCCAAGGCTTCAGGATATTGATAGCCTCTTGAAAGTGTTCAGTGATTCTGGATATAGATGCTTATTGATGTTACTTACGATTCAAAGTTTTCTTTTTACATCATATGTTTTTTTTTGAAAATTTATTGACAACTATGAAAGAATTGTCGTCTTAGTCTTCACAAATTTATTTTGTTCCACTATTACTGGTAAAATGTTCTGGATGAACTGACGCAGAATTGTTATCACCATTAACTCAGCAATTATTTTATAGGTGCAGAGTAAATTTGATCATCTCTATCTGTAGAAAGGAGCCTATGTTAATTATATTTTGAAATGCAAAAATTAAATGAAATAATTTTGTTCCTCTTATCGCAAAAACGCCTATTTCTTTTTCAAGATTCGGGCTATAGAAATGGACGCCTTCTCTCTCTCTCTCTCTCTCTCTCTCTCTCTCTCTCTCTCTCTCTCTCTCTCTCTCTCTCTCTCTCTCTCTCTCTCTCTGATTAACAAAAAATACTTCACGCTATAATCTAAAACATCAGTTGTTATATACACAAAACTAAACTATTAGTAATGGTGTATTTCTAATTACAATCCATAATGTATCATCCTAGCTCTGTCATTTGTTCTAATCATCAATATCAAACACCTTTTCCTTGCAAAATCAGAGACGAGATTTTATGTCTATCAGCAATTTGATCACAGGATACTTTTTATTTATCCATTCGGTAAATAGTTACCAATTTCTAAGTACTATCTTTTCTGTGGCGAAAATCCTACTTAAACAAACTTTATCTATAGAGCATCAAAACTGAATCCAATTCGATATGCTAGTTTATGACAAGTCGGCATATATTCTTGCCTTTATTTATTACTTATGGGAACACCAATGTATTCAATATACTGTAGTACACATCTTACAGAATAGATTGTAACAGTAATTAACTAAAACTTACACAATTTGCAATACATACATTCAGGGAAGGGATTCAATGCAACCCAGACTTTCCCAAATAATTATAAGCCTTTGTATTTTAACCGTCATAAAAACTCTGTTTCGTAATTATTGGGAACGGCATTTGTTAAAGTGAATATTTAACACACTAATTGCTAAAATTTGGGATCTTGAATCTCCTGCCTATGATGAATTATAGAACAAGAATAATCTTCCTCCATTCTATAATATTTTTGTTTTATTTTTCAATATTTCACATAATTAACGCAAAAAAAAGTCTTTAATAACCTGATTTCTTGTCACAAATTTTTCCTCATTTCATATCTGCATACTGAAGTATCCTACCAAGAAGACTTATATATGAATTATACCCGGTGTGTATTTTTTATATCTATGATAGAAATACGAAATTCAACACCTTACAAATGGCACCTATCACCCTTAACATCCATTATACTCCTATAATATTTCTTCTTCGACTTTTTTTCGCTGTCTCATTTCTGTCGTTTCTATCTACACATTCCCCATACAATCTCTTCCCCAGCAATACTCAAGCTTAGGTACTTGTAAATTCTCAGCAGACTCACCCTTGTTTGTTTCATGTGTTTGTTAGTTTATCTATTTGTTTGTGAGTAACTATACACAAAAACTATTGTACCGATTTTGACCAAACCTGATACTCATGTTGGGCATGACCCTAGGATGAATCTGTAACATTTAGGATAAAATACATGAAAGCTAGAGAACGTATCAGTACTTTAAATTAATCGCACTGTTAATCAAATAGCAAATATTTTCATAGTCTACTTTTTGTTTGTGAACAACATTAAGCAAAAACTACAGAACCAATTTCTACAGAACTTGGAGAATATGTGGGGTAGCCTATGCCCCAAGGGAGTATTCATTAGATTTTTAAAAAGTACATCAAAGTACAAGTACGCTATGCTCTCTGCTGAGTGGCCCCCTAGGTCTTAATGCGAGATTGTTAGTTTGGTTGGCTATTGAAACGCTGACTTTGTGACAACAAATGCTGGTCGTTATAATTTCAGTTGCTGAGGAAAAAGGTTCATTAGTCATAACTTTCTCGCCTAAAATATGTTTGATTAATTTGCCCCTACAACTCTAGTTGTGAAATAAGGTACTCGAGTTATTCTTAGGTCTTCCCTTTGCTGTTATTCTTTATTTTTTAGACCTGACAGATATCTGTATTTTTGTACTTGAAATGAAGAAATTTTCCCTCATTAAAAGGAAACTCAATAAATGCAATGTGCTGGTCCTTGCCATTGAAAATCTTAATAACCTGTGTAAGCCCAGCTCTTATATTTTACTATCTAACTTGGTCGTCAGGTTAAAACTTTACTGCACTTTTATTTCTTTTCAAAAAGGCAAGTGCTCCCTCTTCTACTTTATCACTCTTTTCCTTTATTTCGTCCACTATTCTCTATTTGTAAGATCTGTAAGGTTCTTCACTCTTTAAAGATTATCAAGGCATCATATTTGGATAATATTGCATGAACCTATTCAACGAATTTACACACCCGGTTTATACATTTTTTCCACTAAGCTGTTACAAATAGAATTAACCTTCCTCCTTGCGAAAAAAAATCCCGCTGGCCCAAGGCTAATTATTTCAAGTACAAACCAATAATAAAAACAAAACTGAATTAAACTCATCCATGTTTTATTTTTCTCCTTTCTATCTGTCTACTTGTCTGTTCATCTCTTTCACCGCCAATCTAATTGATGATTTCACTGGTTTACATCTATATACCAAGGTTTAAGGTGTGGCTTGACGGTTGATTTATCAGTATGGCTAGAGGTAAACGATCATATCGGCCCCATCCTGAACAGACTTCGTGCTCTGAACAGATTATAGTGATAAAGGTTCAAGTTTATAACTCGGATAACTCGAGTTCTTCGATTACCCATTGAAATTTCCGACTAAGCTCTGGAGGGACATGACTTGGTTTCATCGTAAAAATGTAGATTCAAGCTTAGGAAGTCCTCTAGCTACAGTAATTGTCATTCAATCTCAATTTTATTATTAGAACCTCACTAAAAACCAATACAACTGAAAATATGTCAACATTTCTACGTCTCTTTGGCAAATAATCCAGTTATGTTTACTAGTCAAGGGTTCTCATGCATGTCTATATGACGTTCATCATCGCATTACTTTGAAAGTTGATGGACTATTCATGTTTTGATGTTAACCCTAAGTCACTAATATAAATATACTTGGAATTCAGTAAAGGCCTCACATCGAAATTTCATGAAGTTGACGATGTTTATCAATGGAGACTGGGTGGTATTTCTATTTTTGCTATTGCTATTAGCATTTTTAGAGCTACTCATTTATATTGTAATGTGAACTATTATTTGCATATCAGTAATGAATGGTCTATATTAATCTTACGAACACCATTCACATCCATCATCAAGGGTATACAAAATTACAAGATTCAAACCCCCGATATCATATCATACATTTTCAAACATGAAGGACAGGCGATGAAGGAATACTCTGAGAAAAATATACAGCAATAATAATGTCGCAAAGCAAGATATGTGATTACATTATCCTATAAAAACGCCTATGGAGTAGAATACAATTCTACTGACCTTAGATAATGTAGTAAGATAAATACACCTCTAGGAATATTAGTTTGTAACATAACAAGATAGTTTGGACTAAACCACAAAGCATGAACCTTATCAAGCGGGTTCGTATGTTCATAATCTGGAAAAGAATTCTTAAAAGGTTATGCAAGTAATTAGAAGCAACATACTGTTGAATGTAATATGTATGCACTATGATAAAGAAAAACTATATGCCTAGAATTACTCATATTAATTTTCTCAGTGAATTATAATCTGGTATGACTTATACTCTCATTATATTCGCATTTGCATATTCAGCATATCAGCAAGTCATCTCTAATATTGTGTCTTATCATGAAGCATATCATTTTGGGAGGATATCGTTAAGAAATTTATTCCTCAAAATTAACCAAAATAATTCTATAACATGACGAGAAAAACATTAGTACTTAATCTTATACACACTTTGGATTTAGATATATTAGGAATGTCACAAATGAAAATTTATCTTATTAATGTTTTAAACCCAATTTAATCTATTTTTAAAGAAAAATTCGATGTCGGTGCTCGTGTCTCATCAAAACGGACATTTTTGCTCAATTAGATATTCTTTAACTGCCTGGAAACATTTGTATATGAAGTTTATTTTTGGAAAAGACATTCGTTAAAAGTTATCAATAGATTTCCGGGGCGAGTTGAATGAGAGCTTTCATATCAAAAGTAAACTATCTGAAGTTACCAATTAAATGAGCAAAATAAAACATATCTCTGAAATTAAACCTTACATGAGTAAACTAAAAAAGAAGACGATTTGTTTGGAATAAAAAATAATATGTAAAAAATAAGAATAAGAATACATACAAACAAATTAGTTATCAATTGCAATCTTTGAATCTTTGAGGTTTAGGACTTCAGAGAAATCCACGGATTGCTGGAAAATAAAATCCTTTTAACCTGATTTTTTTTTTTTTTTTTTTTTTAACGACAACTTTCGATTTTGTGGAGATTATGAAAAGTATAATGTAAAATTATATTTTTGAATTTACATAAGTATTTTCTTTTCTAATACCATTGACAACACAGTATTGTTTAGCCTTTTCTTTTTTTAAATCAGACTTTTGTCGGCCATAATACAGTACGAAAAATCACATTAATCCTTTATCAAAAAAAAAAAAAAAAAAGAAGAAAAAAAAAAAAAGGCTTTAACAGACCTTTCTCTTCCTGTAGATTCAGAGACCCGCCGCTCATTACCTTCATTATATATGCAAAAAAGAGACCCAAATTTCCCAAGGAGAGACCGGAACTCTCCTCCGCGTTCTTTTTAGTTGAAAATCACCTCTATTGGAGACCGGAAAATATTAAATTAAACTCGCATGATATTTGCATAACATAAGGAGAGGTCGATATGATGGGGTTAGGGGGTAATGGGACTAGCTTGAATACTTCTATAATGGTTTCCAGAGATTTCTTTGAAAACCTGAAAATTCAGATGATCGAACAGAGGATGACAATCTATTTGCAAAGGTTAACAGGAAAGCGATGGCCCTAAATGCATGCAACCATCGTTAAGATCTGCCAATTTAACAAATGGAAGGTTTATAAACCATTTACTCAATTTAAACAAATTTTACAATCATAAATAATAAAACTGACAAGATGAGAGTCAAATATTCTGGATAATGTTAACCCATTTTTTTCTTATTTCAAAATCAGTAAAATCTGTGTTCGTGGAAAAAAAAGAGAGAGAAAAAAAAGCTATAACTATACTACATTAGTCGCTGAATAAATAATAACCTCAATGGAATATGTATCGTTGTGTTGCTTGCACGTATCATGAAAGAAAATTTATTTGAATTATAACTGTCTTTATGGGGTCTATGTAGTTTTAAATCAAATACACACATTACACATTTATTCATGAAGTGCCATAGTAAGGATGTGAGTTTACCAAAAAATACTCATTCACAATAACTGGCATGAAGCAACGGGAAACACGAATGCTCTTTTTTTCTCTGTTAATCAGATGAATCTGTTTCACCCAGCCAATCAAACAAAAGAATTTTGAAATCCCCTTTTCCATATATATTTAGTGTAGCGTAAGTATAAACAAATTACAAAGACTATCAATGCACTTCCAAAAACCTGCCTAAAGACGTTCATAGAGTCTTTTCGGTAATGTATCCTAATGAGCTCTTCCACCTACACGGTTATTTAAATTGTAAATAAAAATCCTTCCTGGAAGCTTATCATTCTTTAAAATGTTGTAGGTAATAAAAGAGCGCCACATTATGACACACACACAATATATATATATATATATATATATATATATATATATATATATATATATATATATATATATATATATATATATATATATATATATATATATATATATATATATATATATATATAAAAACACACAGGGAAGAAACGAGTTTATAAACTTACTAGATAATAATTCTTTCCACAGAAATATGAAGTAAACGATAACATATAATGGAAAAAGATGATTAAGTAGATGACTTTTCGCTGTAAATCTCAATAGGTTAACTAAAGATTATTATTTAACAAAATACAGAGCTTATGCAAATCATCAGGTATCTGTTATTTAAGCCAGATACTCTTAATATCAAAGCATCACACGAATATGATTGTTATGAGAGAGAAAAAAAAAACACTTTTAAAGTTTTAAAATATTTGCTCCAAAATCATATTTTCCTAGGTACATTAGTTACCATTCTTCAATTAAAATAAAAAAACAGCTAAAAACTATTCCATGCAATGCTTGCAATGTCTTTTACTATACTTGACGCAGCGAGTAAGAGCCAGTAGGATAAGGCACCATATCTCCATAGATCAACGGTTTGTCTTCTTTCTCCAATTCTGCTCCACATCCTTACTCTCTTTCTCTCTTTTTCTGTATGAATTGGTATATTTCAAAAATCATTATTCTAACTTTTGTCCTACAACACCAGCGAGGTGAAATTCATGGCATGTTTTCTATAAAAAGCTTTCCCCCCATCCTAAACGTGTCATATACCAACGTAACCACTGCACAATGTGCCACACACCCATACACTCTCGCGATGGACTGTTCGCCTACTTCAAGCTCGGCCTATGGCAACATTCATACCAAATCTAAGGTAGTTATCTACATTATGAATAGGTATTTCTTGTAAGAAAAGGCAAAGAGAGAGAGAGAGAGAGAGAGAGAGAGAGAGAGAGAGAGAGAGAGAGAGAGAGAGAGAGAGAGATTTCGGAAATGCACCATCTATATAGAAACAGAGAGAGAGAAAAAGAAAGAGACAAAGAGTAAAAGTGAGGGGTTGGAGAGCAGGCCGGTGATGTGTGGAGACATGGGACCACTGGGAAAATCCATTTCAAACTAGGCACCCTCCCCTTTCGGCCCTCCTGTCTCTCTGCGGTGAGTATAGTAGGTTTTTGCGACCGTGATAGGGTAATTTTGCACAAGACTCATAGCTATTGAACTGATAAGTTATGCAGCATCTGGTGTCTTCCTTAAGATCAAACTAAACATCTTTATGAAGAATAAAGGGCCGTGACACACAGGTTTCGTAGACTAAAATAAGCAACCACTCGAAAGTTAATAATGATATCATTTGGCTTTTATTACCGGATTCTTAGGGCTTTTTTTTTTTTTTTTTTTTACTTTAGTCCCTAATTGCTCTTTCATTAGTCACTGTTTTGCTAGAAAAAAAAGTATGTAAATCATTACTAAAACATTTTAAGAAATCTTATTACAAATTTGTCATTTACCAAATTTTATCCTAAAGGACTATGAATACTTGAAAGATTTATTTTACTGTTAGAAAGTAATCAGTAATTCAAACAGATATCATTGCAAGAATTTAGTTAAATATTTGTGATAAATCTAAGAAAAAAAAACCAACAAATGCCTTCAGCGTTTATTAAGGCCTGAGCAGTTAAATTTTACATCAATATTTAGTCTTGATAACTAATGAAAACAGATAACCTTTAAACCTCTAAGGATTAAAGTCTTAAAAGAAATTACACAAAGTAATAGATAAACTTCCAAGTTTTAGCTCACACGAAGTAAAGTCAAAATAAGTATACTTCACGTTTTTACATAAACTTGCTGGGCCAGTTACAAAGACTTACACAATACCAGCACTCACCATAACACAATAAATTTACAATCACTTACAAAGTTGTAGTAACGTTTTAACACACTACACACAATATACATGTTGGACACAAACTTAATCACTTTAGAGAGGACACATACTCGAGGTACTTGAGAGAGGGGATATTGGTTCTTTCACAGGATAGGCTGGTTCTCTTCTGCCCTACGCATCCCTAAGGGCACATATATATTGACTTAGTTATTTTAGATCCTTCTAGGTAAGGAGTCTAGAAGCTTGGGGGCTGGGTTAACGGCGTCAAGTTGCCAATGATTAAACTCTTGGATGCATACCAATGCACCAAGGAGACGACTCTCTTTCAGCTAGCTCCACCCACCTTCGTCCTCGAACAATAAAAAAAAAACGATAACCCTAACGCTGGAGTTTCCGAGAACCTTCAAAAACATGTGGAAAATATAAGAATTGCGTATTTTCTCATAAACATGAAGCAATACCTCATGAAAACATGAAAAAAAATTACATAAGCCCTTGTTCATACCTCATAGGGTCATATAGCACTCTTAAACCGCTTACGTAAGACTTTGTAACAAAATTCGTGAAATGAAAAGTTAATTCTTAAAAATAACGTAAATTTACATATACTGACTTGAATGGAGAATACAATGAAATTAATGACGAAAGTCTTACGTAATTTACATACGAAACTTAAACCTAGATGAGAGGAACTCAACCTATGAGCTGGCTATTCAACTCTTAAATACACATATGAAATACACAAATAAAATATTCACTCTACGCTACACCAGCTTTGTAAGTATATATATATATATATATATATATATATATATATATATATATATATATATATATATATATATATATATAAGCTATAAATATATCTTTATATATATATATATATATATATATATACTGTGAAACAGAATATCAAACAAGTCCTGCAAGACGGCTAATATACTGTATACTACAACATTACATCAAAATTGTTATTCAAGTTTACTCAGTTTTTTGAGGTTGAGAAAAGGAAAAAGTCATATAATATCTTTAGGCAGTGACTTAATAAGTAATTACCATATTTAAAACCAAAAAAAGGATTAGAATTACCATCTGATCGCAAACCAAATTAATGATTATGAGATTTTACACATACAAATGGCTCTCAGAGTTTATTAAAAAAATATTTTTTTTAATTATTAATAACTGTAGTCATTTTATTTCATAACAAAACATATAATACATGTTCTACTTTTGAAAAATATTTAACATAACAACCTATATTTTAGATCTTGTCTTTCAATACAAAGATTACATAAGTACAAATATTTAGTACTAAGAACCACCTTGAAAACTGGCTGAGCATGAGTGTCCCTCACACACACACACACACACACACACACACACACACATATATATATATATATATATATATATACATATATATATATATATATATATATATATATATATATATATATATATATATATATATATATATATATATATATACAGCGTATGCTTGCGGGTTTAATTGCATTGTTTTTAATGTTTCGCTGTCCTTATTATCATGAAAAAATATTTTTGCCCGTGTCAATGTACCCTCTGGTACATCGAGGTATTCATTTGCTATTCTGCATTCTTAATTATGGGACAACTTTTAGTATGATGTTCATATTAATTTTGTTCTAAAATAAATTATGAATGCTGATATCTACATTTCTTCACCCACTATTACAAAAATGTCGATATGAACAAATATTAGCAGTTTGTCCATAAATACTATATCATGGATGGCAAAATATATATAATTATGAATCGAGACGAACAAATATCTCCATATTTCATCGGCTGATGCAGCGAGAAAAGCAAAAATACCTATGATGATAATATTAGAGAAAAGTACGTCAGAAAAACCTCACTCATACTACATATAGCTTACGTATAAGATAAACTTTACATATATTCCACAATTACCTAGAACTGAGCTTTACTGGCATTTACGAACGATAACAAAATAAAGAGAGATGTTATATAATTCTGCAATCAATAGAATAGGATATGTATATTTTATTCCAAGTTTGTCTTGCGTAAAATCCTATATTAATCAAATTGTAATTATACTGAGAAATGGAACTGAATAGCTTTAAAAAATCTACAATATGCGCTGGTCGCTGTTGTAATTTTCGACTATATTGCAGAGAAAATAAAACTATCCGGTGATGAGAAGTATGTTTATTTTATCAATAATCTGGGACATGAAGAAATTATCTAATATATACAAAATAGATATAATCATTGTTGCGTGAAAACTATAGGCCAAAGAAAGATAAAATGGTGATTCTAAGGAAAGTAAGTAGCCTTGTCTGAATAACAACAAAATGGTTTATATCGATAATCAACTATGAAATAGTTTTGGTCTGAGATTAACTGTATTTCTAATAAAGAAAAACATAGGAAAGTAGCAAATACGTTCTCTTACACGGGTTATCGCCCTCCACTCCCCATCTATTACCATTTATTAACATACGTAAATAAAAATTTGACTACAGAGTACCAGGCTCTCAACGTCTAAATCAGAAGAAAAACGGCCAGGTTTTCTTGATTTCTCCTGAATACAAAGGCATTAATTTTTAATTTGTGTTCTTTGGAGTTCTAGCAAAATATCAAAATTATTAGTTTTATTTTTTTTATGATAGGTGTATAAGTAATCAGGAAAAACATCCATTGAAAAACTTATACTTTTAAAAATTTTTATCTCTTATTTGTTTCCTAAATGTTTACGTTTCTTGTAAGCTTTATTAACAATTTTAGGTTATATAATTCTATCCACTAGATACATTGTGCAGCAATATTTCAATTATTAGGTATCCATTATCAAAATGTTATTTACTATAAAACTACTAATTCGAATGACACTACATCTTGATCCAGCTTGAGCATGAGTTCGTGTGTGTGTTAATGTTGTACAGCAATTGAATACGAAAATGTTTTGGTATATAACAACTAAAGAGTGTATGACATGAGAATTTAAATAACAATCCTAAAAATTAGTAATATCTCAAACAATAACGTAGAAATTACCTATTCATTAAAAAAAATTAGAACAGAATAAACCAAATTAAGAATCTTAATTCAGTTTTGAATTGAAAAACAAACCATGTGCGAAATGATTTACAGTTTCTTTTGTTTGATTAATGTTCTCTAATTCCTTTCTAGCCTACGAAAGCATTGAAAATCCGATCAAAGCTCCATGATGTGTCTATCAATCTCTCTATCTATTATTTGTTCTGGTCTTGTTTGCTCTCTTTCGTGTTTTCCCTCGTCAAGTTTGTGCATCAGCCAATTACCAAGGTTTACGCCATCGCTCATCCATTCTTATTGTGTTCTGTACAGGACTCGTGATTGCGGTGATGAAATGACTGTTCAAAAAGAAAAGAATCAATTCAAGGCCCGGCGCTAGTGAACAGATTCTCTGGCGTAAAAACTCACATGGATTTATAAAGTG
Source organism: Palaemon carinicauda (assembly GCF_036898095.1). Classification (NCBI taxonomy): domain Eukaryota; kingdom Metazoa; phylum Arthropoda; class Malacostraca; order Decapoda; family Palaemonidae; genus Palaemon; species Palaemon carinicauda. The sequence continues at coordinate 95,512,046 of NC_090732.1, read as the reverse complement.
TTGATACTTGAAAAGATAGCCCTAAAAAGGATGGTATATTGCCAATGATTGGAAATCTTTTTATATCTAACTTTCCTAATTAAAGTTTAAGAAGTACAGTCGAGAGAGAGAGAGAGAGAGAGAGAGAGAGAGAGAGAGAGAGAGAGAGATTTGACAATTTGTTTATTCATGAGATTTCTATTTAGTAAATAATACTTAATAATATGCATATCCGCTTATGGACCCAGCACAGCCAGAAGTTCCAGCCATTCATAAATGGCCTCTGGATTTATAAGTAGCCTGAAAAGGCCAACTTTGTAGCAAGTGAAAAAAAATGAGGCTGTAAGTAAAAGTGTTTGAAAAACGTCAATTCTTAAAAGTCACGTCTATGTTATTAGTACCATTTTGATATTTCCATTTTGAATTTAAGCTATTCACTAGTTAAGAATTATGTATGCTTTTTAATTCTAATCTCTCGGGATACCAGGTTTTACCTGAAATTTTAGGGTGTTTTGAACGATAAACTACACATCACCCCAGACTGTGGACACCGATAAGTTTCAACTATTAGCTTTATTTCATTATTCGTTATTTCTTTCATATCGTTTACTTTATTTTTTTTCTTTTTAAATTAGCCCATTTCACATTGGAAATTTCGAGCTTCTAACTTTCTGCTTTTCTAAGGATCATTTATACTAGTGAATTACACACGCGCACACACACACACACACACACACACACACACACATATATATATATATATATATATATATATATATATATATTAACTTTTGGTGTAATAATAACTCTTTCGTTTAGCAGCAACAAAATCTGTAAATGTCTGACCTACGCAGTAATTTTAATAACCCGACTGTTGGATTGTTGGGAAGATCAACGGTGGACATATAATGAAAACTGTTCACTTCCAACTAAGCCAATCCAGAAGGCTACCACACTCTGCCTCCATTGCGGGAAATATTTTTTCCTATACAATTGGTCGTTTAATGAAAGAAGTTTAACAAGGTTGAGGCTGGTGGATTCCAAGATGGGTGACAACTGAGAAAGGATAAACCTCAGTTGACACTTCAGATCCTTGAACATCCATAATGTACGGAGTGGGTCTATGAATTTATGCAAATAAACACTTATACACATATCTATCATAGTATCTATACAAACACACTTATATATATGTCCTAAGTCATGTATGTAGATGTCTGGTATATCAAAGTAAATGAACTCAATATTCATGAGTATTCCACAAAATCCTATGTGTCTGCATGTTTTGTAATGGCTGCATTTTGATAACGAAGGCAGTAGTTAGTTGCCGGTGAGCACTCGATTTGACAAGACACTCACCTGAGAGGGCAGTTGTGTAATGTGTACTTATGAACGAACCTTTTATAATAAATGAAGAAAACCCATATGACGACATCTCATTATCCGTCTGCAAGGGTCATATTGGTGTCACGTGTAAAAAATACGTCTGTTTGTGTATGCTGTGAGTGAAGTTATTCTTTGAGCCAGTGAAATATAAGTTCAAGATGCCGGGATACACAAGGACTAACATAGCAGACACGGCTGCTGCTGAAGATGAGAATGAAGGAGCAGTGGATTATAGCGTTCCCGATGAAGAATATAGACAGGAAATTAGAACGCAAGAAATGGAAAATAAGTTAGATAATTTACAACAGTTAATAAACAGACTGTTGGTGGAACGAGAACAGGAGCGGTGTGCAAGCACAGCATATCCGACGTACATAAACGAAGTTTAAATGCACACAAGTGAAAGTACACATGCACAGCCGAGTGAAGATACGCAAATTGTGGTTCAAAAGTTGCCAGAACTTCACGCAAGTGTTAGGCCTTTCGATGATCAAAGGCCTAAAGAAGTTTTTCAATCAATTGAAGTGTTTTCGAGAGACTTTGAAATAGCCACATATGGATAGTCGGAATGAGAAAACGCTATTCAAATAATTAGATTGCTGAAAGATGCTCCGGCAATGGAAGTAATGTGTTGGCCACAAGAAAGTTTAAGAAGTTATACTGAAATAAAACGACGTTTAATTGAGAAGTATGCCTTGCCTGATGCGAGAAAGGGAAACCTAAAAGAAAATTACAAACCCAAAATACGGGAAGGTGAATCCATTCTTAGTTTTGCAACTCGCATTTTCTGGATTGCGATTCGTTTGCTACCCGGAGTGCCAATCTCCCAGAAGGTGATAAAAAGGCAATTGACCGTAAACATATTCGCAGATTAGCAAACCCGTATTTATGTGGTTATTTGTTCGATGACAATTGCTCGTTAGCAGACATAGTGAGTGTGATACAAAACATTTTAGACAGTTTGCCAGAAGAAAAAAAGGACTGGGAATAACGGGGCCGATTCCGAGAAGTTGGCAGCCATGAGAGGAAGTCGACCCCCGAAGAGAGGTAAGGGGGAATGCAGTCAATAGATTAGCAGTCTTCAGATGTTCGTACAGTGAGGGAGAGGGTCACCAACGAGTGGAATGCCCCACCCAAGGATCCCTCCGCTGTTACACTTGTCAGGTCATCCCAGCAAGAAACGCCCAGGGCGGGCGGGCTGGGGCGCACGCACACCTCCACCCGCCCAACGTCCAAGGAAAAGGGAACAGAGGAAAGGGGAGGCAAGGGAGTTTGATGCTCCCCCGCATGACATCACAAGCAGTTGCCAAGGAAGCAGTCACGAGAGACGTGACAGAGCAGGCACTGGGACCTCCATCGGTAACCCCGACCTCACCCCCGCAGCACTAGGGAGAGGACCAAGGGGCAGCGGCATGGCAGCTGAGGTCATCGACCCGTGTCCGATATCTTGTAATGGCCGGTTGGAAATGCTAGATAAATCCATCCGAGCGCTGATTTACACAGGAGCCAGTGTTTTACTGATTGAAAAAAAATTCTCCTCAAATCCACTACAGCCAGCAGCATCCATTGTTCTTGATATGCCAGAAGGAAATAAACTACACATATCGTCCAGTTTAAGGTGGGGTCTGTGAAGTTCACATATGATTTCTTTGTCTTGCCCACCTTGGAAGTTCCAGGAATCGAGGCTATCCTTGGAATAGACTTTATATCTAATAATGAAATTTGCATTTTTTGGGGAAAAGATAAAATAACAGTAAAAGCAGGAGGGTACATTTTGAAGACAGAAAGTCATGGGACAGTAATTGCGTGTGTTAGCTCGGAGAGACATTTATGTAGGCTGACAACTGTACCTGAGAGAGGAGAAGTGTTGTCCCCCCAGACCCTTACGAGCATATCTGTGACCCCGTGTCACCCTCTTGCGGAAGGAACCAAGGTAGTTGTTAAACCCCATGACAATTGGGCCCATATGATATTAGAGGGCTTGGCAGAAATTAAAGAGAACAAAGCTGATATAACGATAGTTAATTTATCAAATAAAAGAATTGTTTTAGGAAGTAATTCTGTGTGTGAATTAGAGTTATGTGAAATTGCTAATAATGGGATGTTGGAAGCCACAACTCCAGCCCGCACAGACGAATGCACTCAGAATTTGATTATGCAAGCGTGAAAATTATGTCCCTCAGAATATCAGCCTGTAGTTAGTGACATTGTCAATAATAAAGGCCTTATAAGGTACCCATTCATTTCCAGGGAGAGATAGAAAGGGAAATTAATAAATTAAGGGAACAAGGGATAATCGAGGAGGGCTGGCTTCTCCAATTGTAACTGTTAGGAAAAAGGATGGCTCGGTATGATTGTGTGTTGATTATAGGAAATTGAATGCAATCACTAAGGATAATGCATTCGCATTGTCCTCAATCGAAGAATTACTTGTGAAAGTACGGAATAGCAAATATTTTACAACTGTTGATTTAAAATCTGGATACTATCAATACCCATTCAGGAAGACAGTAAATGTAGAACGGCATTTATAGCTAATGATCAATTATTTCAGTTTACTATTCTTCCTTTCGGTGTTAAAAATGCTCCAAGTCATTTTTCTAGAGTATTGATGGTGGTTTTGTCGCCCTTAATTGGCCATAATGTTCTTGTTTATCTAGATGATATCATAATTACAGAGAAAACGGGCGAGGAACATAATAATAATATTCGTAAAGTTTTAGAAGCATTGGGACGTAATGGTATGGAAATAAATTGATTAAAGTGCAAATTTTTCTGTAAAAAGGTCGAATTTTTAGGTCACATAACCCCAAAAGGTATCCAACCGTGCCCCAGTAAAGTAGCGGCTATTACAGCTTTCCCGGGCCACGTAACTAAGGAAGTAGCTGGGTGCCTTGGGCTCGCTGGGTATTACCATAAATTCATAAGAGTTTTAGGAGAGATAGCGAGACCCTTAGATGATTTAAAGAAACAAAAAGGAATAAATTGGGGAGAGGAAGAGGAAAGGGCCTTTAACCATTTGAAAGGTGCCTTAACTAGCAATGAATTACTCGCATATCCCAGATTTGATCGCCCGTTTTTAGTGACAACAGATGAGAGTAGCGTAGCTATTGGTGGCGTAGTTTCTCAACAAGATGATAAAGGCAGAGAGATACCCATTTGTTTTGCTTCCCGGGCATTAAAAGGGATAGAAAAGAATTCTAGTGCATTCGATCGAGAGGCTTTGGGTATTCTTTGGGTTCTAGAGAGGCATCAGTTCTTTTTATTAGGTCAGTCGATTGAGTTGCAAAGTGATCATCGCCCCTTACGTGATTTGTATTATAAAAATGATTTGACCTCTCGTCAAGCGAGATGGATTGAGAGATTGTTAGAGTTTAATATAAACAGTTTTCACCACAAAGAAGGTAAGGCTAACAAGGTAGCTGATGCTCTCTCTAGAAGTGCAGTAATAGGAGTAACAACTAGGGCACAAAAGAGTAACGAAGAACATAACCAAAATAGTGAAGGCCCCCATTCTAATAGAGGAAATAGAGAGCGGGATGAGAGTTCTCGCGATGCACATGCAGTAGACGGGAGAGAGACAGTTGACTCAGGAGAGCGAGAGAGAGAGAGAGAGAGAGAGAGAGAGAGAGAGAGAGAGAGAGAGAGAGAGAGAGAGAGAGAGAGAGAGAGATACGAACGGCGAACGGGATTATATGTGGATGACCGAGGACATGACCAGGGGTGTCCAGAATGAATGCCCTGATGATGCAGGTTTGATTGACATGGGAGGTTGGGATATAAAAGAAGTCCGAGAGGGACAGAAAAAAGAGGAATGGATGTAAAGAGTGGGAGCAGTGAATAAAGGGGAATCGGAGAGTTATCCGTCATTTCTGAATGTGCCTCGTGAGAAATTTTTTGTTGAAAGTGATGTCTTATATTGTGCTTACGAGAAGAGGGGAGGGGAATTTTGTGCACAGCTAGTTCTTCCTCCCTCTTTAATTAAACGAGTAATCCACATTGTACATGCAAGTCCGTGTGCAGGGCATTTAGGGATTGATAGAACATTAACCCTGGGTTAGTTAAGTTCCAATACGGGTACGCCATTACCAATATGGTACTATAAATGAAACCTCAACTTTCTGACCATATAACTTCCTTATTAATAAATATATTTCAAATCCTTAAGATTCTTATTTAACAATATTCATTCCTCAATATTATGTTAGGAATAAATTAAAAACCAATCATTTTAAATATTTATTTTGGAAAATTTAGAAAAAATAAGTATATACAACTATAAATATATAGAAAATGATGTGTGGAAAATATTATCGAACTGCATAATAAAGTTGAATGTCATGGCAGCCATCATGCCAGTTTTCAAGACCCAAGGCTGAAAAACACTAAATCTGAGACAGGTGTGAAAATGGGCACTGGCGTGGCACTCGATGACGGCACTGGGGTGGCACTCGTTGAAGGCACTGGCGTAGCACTTGTTGAAGGCAGTGGGGTAGCACTTGAAAAAGGCACTGGGGTGCCACTTGAAAAAGGCACAGGGGTGGCACTCTAAAAAGGCACTGAGGTGGCACTTGAAAAAGGCACTGGGGTGGCACTCGAAAAACACTCTAGTAGCACTGATTGAAGGCACACCGGTGGAGATGGAGGCCTTCCCTGACGGTATCCTGAAGGGGGTCAAGGTCATGGGAGGGTCATCTACATCGTTGTTGTCACCATCGTCGCATGGTACAGGCACCTTAACCTTCTTCATATGGAATTGTATCCTCTTCTTGCTTTGAAAATGAAAAGAAAGGTGAAATGGAGGCTCACTTTCTGAAGAGGTGCTAGATGGGGTCGAATAGGAGAGTTCTGAGTGGGAGAAATTGCTTACACTTCCCTGATCGATGGTGTCTACCTGGAGCATGTCACCATATTTCTGATAAAAACACGTGTCATCAGCACACTAAATATTATTAAAATCACTAAGAGATTCCAAACTCTCGTTGAGTCTTTTCTCAGAAGGGAATTTTTTTTTTCTTTTTGCCAACCTGAAAAGTTGGAATTTTTTTTTTTTTTAGTTTTTCCCCTATATATTTGAACATCCGGCCGCCTATCAAAAAGATGGCAACATCACTGCATAGCGACTATTCACCAATGTTCAGTGAAAATCTCTTTAACTTTCATTAATATCACTCAGAGATATTTAGCAAGATGTAAAACCATACGAAATAGAAATTTCAGTACAGTTTAGTAGTGTAGTACCAAAATTGAGAACAAAAAAAATTTGAAGAGCTACATCTCTGCGAGTATCTGAAGCTCCGACTTGTGCCTCCTACCCTTGTTGTATCATAAAAAAGTCTTATGCGGCGCACCTCGAGAATGACGCCACAGACAAAGCAACAGGATGAAACCTGGGAAAAATGGCTTTGCACCTGCGCCTGGTTCAAAATTTGGGGCCTGATAACTTACCCAGGGTTAAGGAGAGCACGTGAATCCTTCTTTTGGTTAGGAATGAAAAAGTCTATAGAGAATTATATAAAAGGTTGTCATGCTTATAACTGTTTCAAAGAACATAAAAACACTGTACTGGAAGCCAGAAAGTGGCCGGTAGTTCCCATTAAATTCTATAGAGTGCATATGGATGTAGTAGGACCATTTCCTACTGGGTTAACACAACATAAGTATATATGTATATTTGTGGATGCATTTACTCGGTAAACTCATACTTACGCAATGTTGGATAAATCTGCAAATTCATTAGCCCAGGTGCTGTGCTCTTTCATTATTGGGTTTGGGTTTGGTTGCCCAAAAATTTTGATAAGTGATAACGGTCTTGAGTTTATAAATAAGGTGGTGAAATCAGTCACGGACTTGAAGAAAATTGAACACTTTTCAGTGACCGCATATAGGCCTTCAGCAAATAGCTTAGTAGAGTCGCATAATAGGGAAGTAGTGCAAATTTTGCGTTATTTAGTGGCTGATGGCCCCCTTCCTACAGCTGAGCTAGC
>NC_090732.1:95489694-95497194 GCF_036898095.1 Palaemon carinicauda | reverse complement strand
GCCCATCGCCACTTAAATTTCTTTGTTCATCTTGCTCCGTCGCCGCAATTGAATATGCAAATAAGATGTGATTAAACTCCGAGTTAAAGGAAACAAGGGAGGAGAAGCGGGACGGCAGAGAGAGAGAGAGAGAGAGAGAGAGAGAGAGAGAGAGAGAGAGAGAGAGAGAGAGAGAGAGAGAGAGAGAGAGAAATCTTTCTATCTTTTTCTGTCTTTTTTCCATATAGATGCTAAAGGCTAAGTTTAACTTAGAAGTATAGAAATAAAATATAAACCTGTAAAAAATCGTCTATACACAGAAAAGAAAAGAATACTTACAGAATGTGTATAAAATTATGGAAGTTGCTCTGAACATGTTTTCAACGAGAAATGTAAATCAATAATTGATAAAAACCATAACTGTAAGAAAAGAATAAGTTGGAGCTACTGGTTGCAGCATTTTGAAATTATTCTTTAAAAAATTTATAACAATCTAGGAAGAGATATTTTATTGGAAGTATTTTCTTGATTTTAATTACAGGCACATATAACCATCTTTCATGCTGAATTAGTTTCTTTTAATCAAGTCTGTAATTTTACATAATTTGACAGTCCCAGCAATCAGCCACAAAATGTGCACTGATATCCAAGAAATCTAGCAATTCTTTTACACAATCAAAACCATCGATAGGCTAATTATCTTTCAAGATGGAAATGATGTTTTCTTAACTCTGAATTATCAAGTATTTAATTGTATCATGAGTCATTTATCATAACATCTCACAATTTTTCGTAAAATTCGACGTCGGTGTGCAGAAATTATCATAAAACGATTCGAAAAAATAATTGTATTTGTCACACCAAGAGGCATATAATCCTGATTAGTCATTAATATTCTGCCATGAATTCCTAGTGATATGCTCTAGTCAAATATATATTTCATCAGAGGAACACACAGCAAATAAATCATCAAATCGTGGGAAACGAAAACGACGAAATATTTAGATAAAAATGTAAAAATTTACATCAAGGGTTTTTTATTAAACCAAAGAGACTACTTAGTAACACATTTATTAAAACAGGCGCAAACAGGACACTTCATGGAATATAATCACTTACATACAACATGGAAATATTTCGTTCCTTTCTATCTGAGTGTAACACACACACACACACACACACACACACACACACACACACACACACACACACATATATATATATATATATATATATATATATATATATATATATATATATATATATATATATATATATATATATATATATATTACTAGCTAAGCTACAAAACTAGTTGGAGACGCAAGATGCTATAAGATCACAGGGAAAATAGCCCAGTGAGGAAAAGAAATACGGAAATAAATAAATGATATGTGAAATAATGAACAATAGAAATAAACTTTATAGAAACAGTAACAATATCCAAACAGGTATTTTATATATAGACTATAAAAAAAAAAACCTATGTCTCTCTGTTCAACATAAAAACATCTGCTGCAAGTCTGAACTTTTGAAATTCTGTCAATTCAACTACCCGATTAGGACACAACTTGGTCACATCTGGTATAAAACCTTTAGAATACTGTGTAGTAATGAGTCTCATGATGGAGAACGCCTGACTATTAAAATTAACTTCATTCCTAGTATTACGAACAAGATGGAACTCTCCTCAAAGATCTGAATGCAAAGGATGGTCAGAATTATAAAAAATTCTTATGCAACATGCATAACGAACTAATTAAACAACGGTGCCAGAGATTAATATCTACAACAGAAATAAGAAATTTAATAGACCTTAATTTCCTGCCCCCAAAAATAAGATGAGAATCAGCAGCTGATGACCAGGCAGGAGAACAATATTCGAAACAAGGTAGAATGCAGGAATTAAAACAGTTCTTCAGAAGAGATTGAACGCAGAAAATCCTAAAAGATTTTCTCATTAAGCCAATTTTTTTGTGAGCAATTGAAAAGACACAGACCTAATGCGTATCTCAAAAGTAAATTTTCTGTCGAAAATCACACTTAGAATTTTAAGTCATATATATATATATCTATATATATATATATATATATATATATATATATATATATATATATATATACATACATATATATATATATATATATATATATATATATATATATATATATATATATATATATATGTGTGTGTGTGTGTGTGTGTGTGTGTGTGTGTGTGTGTGTGAGAGAGAGAGAGAGAGAGAGAGAGAGAGAGAGAGAGAGAGAGAGAGAGAGAGAGAGAGAGAGAGCAGTTCTCACGTGCATGTGATTAAAGTACACTAATCTATCACCCGTAATCACTTACTTTAAACTGCAAATGAATAAACGCTGAAGCTCGAATTACAATATGCAAATGCATTTTTAAATAAAACTCGTGATCCTGGATTCTATCAAAACCATTAAAGGTCCGTCTGCTTTTCCAACACCTCTGATTACTTTCCATCATTATTTGAACATCATTAACGACCCCGATAACCATCCAACGCTGCGTATGACATTTAAATGCTATTCACGTTATTCCAAAAGCATGTTTGATGATTTTCTCTCCAGTCAGAGCTGAATATTTCATCACACAAGCATTTTCCCCGAAGCGTGGAAAAAAAATATTCCCAGAATATACGAATTTTCTGGCCAGAAATTCCTTTGATAATACAATCTTTCCAGAAAATAAAGAAAGTTCAGAATGTTTTGACAATAATTTGGAAGATTCAGTCTCTCTCATTGAAAAATTAATTTTCGTCCGGTGCAAAGATTTACTTGGGGTGTTTTTGTCATCATTACTAGATATAATATATTTCTTATGAAATTATCCAGAATTCATCAATGTATTTAGTAGTGAAAATTGTATGAGTGAAAAACTCCTTTCGTTCATACTCATAGTGTATTTGTAATTCGTGACTATTTATAAGAGTAAAGCAGTATTGACGAAGGAAATACTCATTTTTGGAGAGGTTTTGTGAAGTCTCCAAGGTTTTTCTTGTTAAAATCTAAAACAGGGAATCCAATACACCCTGATTACCAAAGAAATATTGTTTTTCTGATCTGTGGCTAAAGGATCAACATGCTAATCACAGACTCGGCGTTTATAAGGGAAACCTGCAAGTTCAAGTTCATTTGAACCTGCCACAACACCTCAATAGGTGAAAGTCATCTGCTATGAGTTATGTTATATAAGGCATCCTATCACTGGAGTGCCTACGTCACAACAAACCTTCAACCACCATTTGCGATCAAAGAACAAAAGTATACGTAAAGTGCTCAACTCTCCTGCTAAGGAGGACGGAGAGTTTTGGAGACCAGGTAACACCTACTCAAAAATTAGTTTTTCCTTCGTCAAAACTATATTTTTGGGTTTAAATTTAGTATCAGAGAATTAATCAGTAGACTCATGTCTATTCCAGGACAACCATCTGCAACTAAGCATAACCTACAACTTATGCACACCTTCCCAAGAATAAGAAGAAAATCTAATGTTTAACTCTTACCTCACTAGGATGACTGAAAAATCCTTGCGGCAAACATTCAAGTACTTTGCTTCTCCCGAAGAACATGATTGATTTGGTGCTTCCCTCAGACCTACCCTGCATGGGTCCCGAATGCCCCAAGTACCACAAATGAATGTTGCACTACTTGCTTTTGTTTGATAGACACCCTATGCCCAGGCCAACACATAAAATTATGGATGCCATAGAATTGCAAATTAGTAAAGAATGCTAGTGAAGAGACAATTTTCCTCACATTGTGGGTTTTAGGGATGGAGACAAAATTATATTCTTTAATCAAATAGGTCGTCAAGATAGCCCCTGTAGAAAAGGACTTGCTGGTCTGGGTACTTTGAAACAGACTACCTCCTAAAGACGGATCTTTGTAAATATAATTCAGGACAGAGATTGCAATCACCTGACTCTAGAGCTGAAATATAGAGCAGATCCTGTCAATGAAAAGTCTTTTCGTTTTTGGCTAGAAAAGGGAGACCTGAGGCCAGTATTGGAAGATGACCTGAAATCTTTGTAATGGATTTTTGGTTTCTCCAAAAGGCTAATGGTCACTGACTCTTGCTTTTGAAGGTAAAACTATTAGAAACATTCCTTATTGTATCAGTCGATTAAGAGGAATGGTGGAATAATCCAACCCAGCCAAAACTCAAAAACCTTATTCAGAAACCAAGAAACCACAGGTGTGGGTGGGGATGATCTCTGCAAAGCAAAACACTGGGTGATCTTACGAAACATGCCCGTTCTAGCCAAGATTCACATCAAAGGCACGCTTGATAAGTTCCGTTAAAACAGATGTTTACGACAGTATCGTTAATGGCTGGAACTTCCTCTCCTCAAAGAAGTTGAACAGAAAGGAAACCAACCAAGAGGTTCAAGGTTATCTGACTAGATGACTGATTTCTTTGAAATAAGCTATCCACGTCTTCCAGACAGATTGATATTGTATTGTACAAAAAGCCTTTTTTCAGCTCATAAAATAAGTTGGGAGCTCCGAATTCTTTCTTCGAAATGCGGGAGAGAAAAATCAAAGCGTAAAGGTTCTGGGTTACAAGGAAGGAAACTTAGTACACCCTCCTATTTTCTGGTACAACTGTGCCAACCGAAGTGGGTGTGTTCTTGGTCTCAGATGCTGTAGAAGTGGCTGTTGGGCAGAAGTGGATCCATTAACACAGCTGTCCTTGAAAAATAGTAAAGGATATTCAAAGCCTTCAAAATTAAATTCGTTTTTGGGAACAGATAGATTGACATCCATCTGTTCCAATATAAATTCAGAGCATCTCTTGCCCCTGATTGAGAGTCCACATTTGATGTTACATATAGTGAAAGTTTGTGGTTCTCTTTCAAAGCAAACAAATCTTTTAGAGATCTAGAACTAGCTCAAAAAGTTCCTGAAAAGAACCCTGGTCCAGGTTCCATTATATATTTAGTATTGTCTGCCTAGATAGGGCGTCTGCCACTACGTTGAGTGAACACGACACATGGAATGGGGAGAAGAAAATATTTCTCTCTTGAAGGAACTTCAAAATGGGCAGTGTCACTGCACAGAGGATTCTCGAGCAGGATCCCACTTTCCTGAGGCAACCTAGTGCCACCTGGCTATATATGGAGATATTTACATGGGAGTTCCTTCTTGGACCAATCATCTTCATTGCCAGGAAGATCACCATCAGTTCAAACACATTTACTGAGGTAACCATTCCCTGAACACAAAGGTTTTCTAAGAATGACTTCCCCAGCTCGACCGTGGAAGCGTCTGTAAGAATAATCAAGGAAATTGGGGAATTCTCTTCCACCGAGCAAGCAATTGATTCTGATGATCCCAAAACCCCTTCTGTACCACCTCTTTTCACATCGAATTGAGGTCTTTCAACCTGTTCTTTAACACCAGGTCGACTATAGAGGCAAAATGAAAAAGGCCCAAAATATTCAGCGGCTGCCATCGGGAAGAGTAGCTGCTCATAACAAAGATGCTTTTGTAAGGCTTATTTTGGCTTTCCTCAGCCACCCGTTGTGATACTACCACTAGAGAGTTATTGGGTCCTTTGACTGGCCAGACAGTACTATATTGGATCCTCTCTGGTCACTTGCATTTCATCTCACCTTTCTGTGAGTACCTAGCAGCCACCTTGCACAATTGGTGACTACCGGAGGACCAGCTCACTCCCACCTTACCATCCCTGCTGAGCCCTACTATTTGATGATGCCGCCCACTGGCACTGGCTCTTCTATCCACCCGACATCCATCACAGTACCACCAATCACCAGTACAGAAGCATTCACCTAGTTTCAGTGCACAGAGCTTCAGTTTGGCATCAAGGGCATGATTTACTCAAGTACAAAAGAAGACTACGTCCTCGCAACGATCCCCGAGGATATTTTTCCAGAAATCAGTGATTGGCTGTGCGGCCAAGGGGACACCCCAATAGAATAACATACCTGAAAACATACCTCCTGGACCGGTACTCACCATCGCCAGCCGAAAATATGGCCAAGCTATTTCAGTTCTCTCAATGATCACTGGGGGACCAAAAGGCTTTGCTCCCCCTTAGGGAAATGACCGGTATCACTTACCTGTAACCTGTCTAAGATGGTTCTCATTGGGAGGTGAACCTACTTCGTGCCCTTTGGATATGGCGCCTACTCGAATCTGTATGCTCCAGCTTTCCCAATGTCGATATATTGCTCATAAGGACATGATTAACAAATTCAACGCACAAATAGACAGCCACTTCACCGCCTTCAAGACCTCCATCAACGTCTCCACTCCTGACAAAGAGGACAACAATTCAATATCAACCGAATCTGACATAAACACAGATGCCTGTCCTGTGTTGTGTCAGAGCGGCAACAATGACACCTACCACCCACACATGCTACCCCTCGCTCATGACCCAGCCAATGGCCTCTACAACGCCCATCAGCAGGTTTAGGGCTGCTATATTTCAAAGAATCTAGAGATTTAATTTATCTATTTTCTTAATTAGCCTCGGACTTTCCAAATATTTTTGTATCAAATTTTCATCACCATACACTTAACATTAAAGTGTAACTCCAAAACTCCATATAGTCTTGTAAAAAGGGTCACGAAGTGATTCAAAATACGCGTTGACACCAAATAATAAGAGGAGAAAATTAAATGTATTTCTGCTGTTATCCTGAAAACTATCTGCAGGACAGTTTATCCGGGGTAGATTATTGGACACCACCAAGACATTGTCTATTCATTATAAACGTAGAGTAACATGCCCTAATACCATATATATATATATATATATATATATATATATATATATATATATATATATATATATATATATATATATATATATATACATACATACATACATTATATATACAAATACATATATATACATATATATGCATGCACTTATGAATGTATATATATATATATATATATATATATATATATATATATATATATATATATATATATATATATATATATATATATATATTTATTTATATATATATGTAAGTGTGTATGTATATATTTGGTTTACACTATTATTATGTCCTTGAACACGTTTGTAATACATAACATAAAAACCGGAACTACATACATATTTGATCTTCTATAAAAGGTTACATTTGTGAATGATAACCCTTATAAGTGGTTGCAGGGCTAATGAAATAGAAGTATTAATTAAAACAATTCCCTAGGTTAATGTCGAAGAAAAATTCCGAGTTTTTAATATTGTTTATTTTTTCTTTTTATTAAGCATAATAAATAAAATTTGATGTCCAATATTTTCCAAACTTTTGGCAAAATTCTTGAGTAGCAGCTGCCATATCCATATGTTATGAAACATATCAATATTACCTTCAGGAATGATAAAAAATAAAATAAAAAATGTAATTTTGTGTACACACATTTTCCAGCGTTCTTGTTCACGAGCTCAACAGTAGAGTAAATATATTAGATGTTGTGTTGTTTATTTTAATTTCATATTTTTTTTCAAAA
>NC_090732.1:95469694-95479694 GCF_036898095.1 Palaemon carinicauda | reverse complement strand
TAGTTTTTGTGCCTTCTTTTCAGCTTTTATGCTCTATTTGGTGAACTTTAAATCCTTCCTGATAATAATACAGAGATCTTCATCCTGGTCCACACTGAGGTTAAAACATTTCTTGACGTGAGGATAAAAAAAAAAGGATAAATGCGTCTAAGGTGACGAGCAGCAAAGGAAGAGAGAGGGCAACCTACGCTCGCCAGAAAACAACTGAGAAAATGAATAAAGAGTACATTATACGTGGTATTGGTTTTAGAGCCGGATACAGCTAAGAGAGTACCGACTGTACGTTTTTTTTTTTCGGAGAAAAATTTAAAGATATCCATGGATGCAGTATGCTTTTGATAATAAATGGGATAGATATCGAAGGTAAATCTACAACGACTGCCGATGGGTTCAAAGATAGAGAAAAGATAGGACCTGATCTGGTATCGAAAAGATTAGGTAATGTGGTCGCTTTTAAATGAAGGTGTCAGTCAGTATAAACACAGGAGGGAGGAGTAACCAGGCCCCATGGTGAGATAAAGAAAGGAAAAATTTGAAAAGGAAACAATTAGGATTGCTTGATGTCCGGTTGCCAAACAGAATCCACAATTGTGAATGAGATCATTTTAGGATGCAAATACAGAAATGAAGGTTAATGAAAATAATAATGAAACGTATATGTAATGATACCGTCCTATAATATCAATCTAGTTTGTGTATATACAATATATACTTCTAAGATTTACTTACAGCTATATGGCTTAATTTATACCACGGACTTTTACAGCGAACTATATTCTAAAATTACTTGTTTTACTTAATATTCAATACTCTACTTGTTGAATATCGTTTGTCATTAGAACATTTTTTCTTTGAATTATTTAAGTAAACTCTCAAACATATGATTTGCCTTCTAGATTTAAAATAACGATAAAATCACCAAAATCTTTAACCAATAAGATAATGGATACACTTCCGACGCATGGCGTTTTGTTATTTCGAGCAACATAAAATTAGTGCAATTTCCTTTGGGTTTTACATATATATCATGAGAAATTATTTTTTACACAATTTTTTCCATGTTCTAGTATAAGCGTAGTTTTACGTTCATGAAACGTCATATATCTTTGTAACAAATTAATTATATTTACTTAACCAGAAAATCTCATTGTTTTTTAATAATAACAAGATAGAATAAGCCTACTCCTTGGACTTATGATACTCTCTCTGAAACATCTGTTACAATACCAGAAAGCTCAGCAGTTTTGGTCTTAATCATGAACTAAACATTGCTTTGCGTAGTCTGTTTATTATGTAATGGATAAATGTAATTACATGAATTACTTTTTGCGTCACCGATATATATCTTAAAATATCATCTCGAAATGGGAAAAAAAAATCTGTTCGGTAGTTCTTAATTTTCTCTTAGAAAGGAATTGCAAACATGTTCACATCTTCCTAGAGTATAATTTACAATTGTTGAGCTTTTTAGTGAATTGACATTACTGGATATGGATCTCTGAGATTCTGCATTTATTAAATCAATAAGTCTTATGCGTGTTCCTAATGAATAATCTATAAATGCTACTGTGTGCTTTCATCATATTTCTCCTTCAATTATTCCTATTCATTACATACAATATGGTTTTTACAGATAGATAATGCACTGATATTACAAAATGTTATCTTAATAGCATTACTTTTTTTTTAACAACTTTCGTCTTACTTATTCCCCTTCTATTAAGGAAGATTACTAACTTTTTTATAGGTCATTGTTAATTCAAACTAAGCCTTTTCAATTGAAAAAATATTAAACATTTTATCACCATTTAATATACAACTGTACTTATTTTGCTCTTGCGTTGAATGGAATACACTTTAATTCACTTGCTATTTAAAATTAATAGAACAATTTGTTTTAGTTAACCACATTTCTCCATAGTATAATAAGTGTTTAAAATTTTAAATTATTTAATTTAATGAAATAATTTGAGTATTGTTTAATACCATTTATTTTCATAAACATTTAAATTTTTTCTTCAGGAGAACTAAAGGGGTCATTACTCTTATTTTTGAAGAGCGATACCCCTGCTCTATGAGAGGCAATTTTTACAATTCCCCAATAGGTTCATAGTTATTACCAGCATTCTATAATATTTGGTAGCTCCTTTCCTGCCTGTCTGTCTTTCTATCTATATCAGATTTCTGTCAACTTCAGATTAGGTTAGTTAATTTTTGTGTCATTATCTATTGGTTTTTCCCGTATCTCTTCGAAAAAAGAATTTACGCCCTTTTCAGAAGTTCGCTAATAGAGCTGCTATTACCAAGTATCTTAGGAGGAATCCTCAGTAAACTTTTGGTGTTCCTGGAAGTTACATCATATATTTTTCCCTACTTCCTCCTCACCATCATCATCACCTCCTACGCCTATTAATACATAGGGCCTCTTAGATTTCTCCAGTCGTCTCTATCTTGAGCTATTAATTCAATAACCCTCCATTCATAGTCTTCAACTTCACGTTTCATAGTCCTCAGCTACGTAGGCCTAAATCGTCCACCTCTTCTAGTGCCATGTGGAGCCCAGTTGAAAGTTTGGTGAGCTAATCTCTCTTGGGAAATTCGAAGAGCAAGTCCAAACCATCTCCATCTATCCCTCACCATGATCTCATCCACATATAGCACTTGAGTAATTTCTCTAATAGTTTAATTTCTAATCCTGTCCTGCCATTTAACTTCCAATATTCTTCTGAGGACTTCGTTCTCAAATCTACATAATCTGTTGGATATTGTTTCATTGTCTTACCATGACTCATGTTCATACAGTAACACCGATCTCACTAAAATGATATATAGCCTGATTTTTATATGTAATTTCAGGCGATTAAATTTCCATATTTTATTCAACCTAACCATTGTCTGATTGGCTATTTTCATTCTTCCATTAAAGTCCAATTCCTAAATTTTTAAGTGATTCCACCTCATTACTCCTTTCTTCTTTCAATATTTCATCTTCCATTGCATATTCCGTTCTTATCATCTCTGTCTTTCTCCTATTTATCTTAAGCCAAACTTCACGTGATATTTCATACATTCTGGAAAGCAAGCTTTGCAAGTGCTGTTGGGTTTTGCTAATAAAGACATCGTCACCAGCATATTCTTGGTTTGCTGATTTCCTGTTACCAATTCCGTCCAATCCTTCTCCGCCATCCCAAACTGGTGTATGTATTACAAAATCCAAGAAGAGGATAAAAAACATAGGTAACAACACATTCCCTTGGAGTACTCCACTCTTACTGGGAATTCTTTTGAAAGGGTTTCACTAACACTTACTTTGCACTTGCTACTCTAAGGAACATACTTAATCAAAATTACATATTTAACAGGAACTCCGTAATAACACATAACACTATCAAAGGCTTTTTCATAGTCCATAAATGCCATTAAAAGTGGATTTCTATATTCTACACATTGCTGTGCAACATGTCTTAAAATGGGAATTTGTTCAGTACAACTTTCTTTTCTAAATCCTGCTTGTTCATCTCTCAACTTTTCATCAATCTTTCTCTCTAATCTTTAAAATAAGCATACTATATATTTTTCATGACAACTGGTGTAAGTGTGATCCCTATTTATTTATTGTAATCAGTCGGATTTCCTTTACTTTGCCATTTTCACCAATACTCCTAGTTCCCACTCATCAGGTTTTGCCTCTTCACACCACATTCTACAAAATAATTTTTCAAGTATTCTGGGAGTCACTTCATTTTCGGCCAATATCATCTCAGCAGGTATTCCATCGTACCCAGGGGCTTTCCATCTCTTGATTTTTTTTTCAATGATAGCTTACGATTCAAAAAAACTGAATTCATTCATGGGCATATCAGGTCTTTCTCAGTTTCAGGTATATCTATTAAATTATTTCCTTTATATCTTCTATTCATGACCTCACTAATGTGTTACATCTAACGTTGCCTTTCTTCATCTCCTGTAGTTATAACAGACTCATCCCTCTTTTTGATGGGCATATGCTTTTTCTTCTTAGCCCCATGGATATTTCATTAATAGTTCTATGAACAATTCTTGTGCCATAGCCACTCACTTAATTCATAACTTTGTCAGCCTCCTCTGCTTTTCTGTCTAAATATTCCCTCCAGTCATTTTTGGCTTTTCTTTTCACCTCACTATCAATACTGGAATATTTAGCATTCTCTACCATGTAATTTTCATTACTTCCTCAAAAACTTTCAACACTTAATTTGTCTTTGTTTCTTTTTTTACTTAATCCTGAGTATCATTTGATATACATAGCTTTCTCCTTGTGACTGCAGGTCCCAAAACCTCACTACCAACTGACTGATATGTTCTTAACATCACACCATTCTTTGTTACTTGTCTGTTCTTCGTTTCTTAAATTCTCTAAAACTTCAAATCGAATTTTACATTCAATTGCAAATGTTTATCTGCGGTCATCTTCTATAAGCTTAGTTGTATCAAACCTAGGTATTCTATCTTCATTTTTGTTGGGTGCTTTTAGTTATAATTTCAGTGTGGCAATGAAGAGCAGCTGACTACTACCAATATCTATACCTGTATAGCTTCTAACATTTCGTAGAGTACTCCTTCTCACTATTAATTGCTATATGATCTATTTGATTTTTGTAATTGTCACATGGTGAATTCCATGTATATTTATGGATATCCTTATGCTGGAAAAGAGTACCTCCAAAAACTAGATTGTTTGCTGAACAAAAACTTATATAATGGCTCCATTTTCATATGCAACTTTGCCAAGACCCTAACACCCATCACATTCTCTATACCTTGATTATTCCTTCCAACTTTAGCATTAAAGACACTTATCACAATTTTCCTATCTCTCTCTCTGGGATCTCATCTATTACACTGCAGTTCTTCACAGTAATCATCTTTCCTTTCTTTAGGGGAATCATTTGTTGTTGCTTACAAAACTATAACACTCAAACTGCACTGCTTTGATTTAAACTTAGCAAATAACATTCTACTATTTGCAGCTCTCCACTCAGTTAATTCCTTTCTGCTCTTGTCGTCATTATCATTCCAACCCCTTCTCTTCCAACTCCATCTGTTCTTCCTGAGTGTATATACATATATATATATATATATATATATATATATATATATATATATATATATATATATATATATATATATATATATATATATATAGATAGATATAGATATAGATATAGATATATATATATGTATATATATACATACATACATACATACATATATATATATATATATATATATATATATATATATATATATATATATATATATATATATTGCCTTGGTCTAAGATTTCATTACGAATCCTCTTACAAAATGTTTCACTTAGGGCCAAATTATCCAAACTATATTTCATAAATTTACTCTCCACTTGCTGTAACTCCCTAATCTCATTCATTGTTCTAACATTCCAATTACCAATTTAAAATTTTTCTTTAGTATTTATAAACTGGGAGATTCTTAGCACCCTGCTACTCCCTGGACTGGGGGCCATTCTGTCATTTTCTCTTTCTATAGACTGACGACCAAATCCACTGAGGATTCATTAGCTTGATTCATCAAATGATAGCCAGTTCCTTGTGAAGAGCAGTGCCAATGTAAATAAGGCGAGTGACTCCTGCCGGACCATAGTAATTCTAGTAAGATCATCCGCAGGGAATCAGGAGTACAAGCCAAAAAGACAACTTGTGGGATAACAGTTAGTTGATACGCCTTGGCGATCAGAGGACATAAGGAAAAATCCCGAAAATTTGAATATCGCAGGTGCTTTCAGGCGATATTCCAGCACATATTTTTCGAAACGCAGGACACCTTGGCATACCCGATTCATAATGCAAAGTAGTCGACCAGGGGAGATGTACACTGCAGTCACAAAGCAATAAGGGTGATACATGGAGATACATCACATGTGATACGCTGCTGTATATGGGATCGCATCACAGAGGGCAAGTTGTGACATCTCAATTGGTCCGGCACATTGTGGTAATGGTATTTTTGTATGCAATATACATGCGATATGGATCGTGGGACGTGTGATCCACAAAGGACCTCAATCAAGCATTTTATATGTAAAAACAAAAGTTTGTTTCCGCCCAAATATTATATGTCATTTGTTACGATGTTCAGGCTTTGTATTTTATTTTGAATATGACAAAATATTCTCTCTCTCTCTCTCTCTCTCTCTCTCTCTCTCTCTCTCTCTCTCTCTCTCTCTCTCTCTCTCTCTCTCTCTCTCAAATCATAACTGCATAAGAGTATTTGACCAACTCTATCTCTATTTTTTCTTATGTCGTCCATCAAATTCAATGAGCTCTCTCTCTCTCTCTCTCTCTCTCTCTCTCTCTCTCTCTCTCTCTCTCTCTCTCTCTCTCTCTCTCTCTCTCTCTCTCTCTCTCACTTTATATACCAGCGTTGAACGAATGCGCAGTAATGTATGTTGCCACATCTTCCACAGTGAGTATTTCGCATATACAGTTATGAGAGGTGATTAGGTTAGCAATACTGGCGAAACAAAATATGCGTAATGCGATACATTATCTCTTTACATACGGTGTACCGCAGGTGCCCGACCATCATCCCACACGAATCGAAAAAATGGAGCAGGCTTCATTCTGTCCACCAGTGTTGCGACAGATCGACAGTGTGTGGAAACCTGAGATGTATTGCACATGTGACGACCCTCATCTCGTTCCATGGGCTTTGGTGAAAAACAAACCCAGGATGAATGGGGATGTATAGCAATATGCTAAAAATTTAGCTAAAATCCATAGCTCACCGCATCGCCATGGCCGTATCGCCCAAGTGTGACCCCAGAATTTAGGGGGAAGGCATTTCCTCCACACTCAAAGTTTTCGTTACTCCACTAAGTTGCTCATCCGCTTATATACCCGTTGGCAAACATGGATTGCAAAGATATACCGCCTAGCACGGAAACTTAAATTTTTTCTATAGTTTTTTTTTTTTCTTTTTTTTAATAGAAGCACACGCATACAGAATTCCCCCGAAGCATGTTACCTAAACATATTCTATTTTTAAACAATAATTTATAATTGAAAACCAAATCATTCATGTTTATTTTTTTCCATTATTCCTTGATCAAATCTGACCCTTTCGTTAGGGCATTCATATAAACCAAACTCTTTTTCATGATAAGTGCCAACAAGACCTGTACTTCTGCATCAAAAGTTATAGCAATGATTTTTTTTCAGTATGTTTTAGTTGAAAAGTTAGTTACATAACCACGTAATTATTACAGAATTTACTTGGGGGACTCCTGCCACCCACCTCACAAATACACACACATACATATGCATATATACAAATATAAATTCATGCATATACATACTTACAAGTATATATATATATATATATATATATATATATATATATATATATATATATATATATATATATATATATATATATATATATATATATATATATATTTTCATTACTATATTTAATTTTTTACCAAAAGTATTGGGGACCCGGATCCTAATTTTTGGAAGAAAGCTCATGAAAGTTAACACTTTTTGTAAGTCCCTATATTAATAACTTAATTTCGTAGGTAATTCGAAGTCATTTCATATCCTATAGGCACAGGAACCAAATTTCCTCAGCCCGTTCTCTATTTCTCTAGAAATCCCCGGGCCCTTAACTTCCTTTGGTAATTAGGGGAAATATGCCATCGTTTCTCCTTCATGTGGAAGCTGCGTGTCTCGAGTCCTTAATATCCTAAAGCTATAAGTGGTAATATCCTACTTCAGGAGGATAAGGGTGGCGGGAGAAGAGATGAGGGATTAATATAGAAGGGAAGCAAATGGGATGCAAAGATTGACTAAAAATACAAATGATAACAGTTATATGCAATTATCAAAATTTTGATGAAATTTGGAAATAATTAAAATGGAGATAGATAAATTAGGAAGTAATGAACATGGAGGTAAATAATTGAAAAGTAACAGGTTAAGTCATTACTTCTACATAAAAATCTTTTTTGTCTACATCTTTTTCTGGTCAGCTTTCTCCATCTACCTATGTCCCACACCTCATCACCGGTTAATCCCTTTGATCGATGGTCATCCTTGATAAAGTCCACCCACCTTCGCTTTGGTCTCCCTCTCCTCGCTCCCTGTACCCCCATTCCCATCACTCTCCTCCCAATATACTGTTCATCTCTTCTCGTGACATGACCACACCACCTCAGTCTACTTTCTTGGATCTTATCTGATACTTTTCTAACTCCTGTGGTACCCCTAATTACCTCATTCTGTATTTCATCTCTTCTTGTTATCCCACACATCCATCTCAACATTCTCATCTCCGCCACATCCATCTTCTCTTCTGTCTTCTTTATTGCCCACGTCTCCGCTCCATACATCATTGCCGGTCGCACAACTGTCCTGTGTACTTTACCTTTCAGCTTAACCCCTATTTTCCTGTCGCATAGTACCCCACGCGCTTTTTTCCAATTCTTCCATCCTGCTTGTATTCTGTGGTTTATTTCTGCCCCCAGGTCACCATCCTCTGCAACTGTTGATCCTAAATACCTGAAATTTTCAACTCTTTTCAATCTCTCTCCTTGTAAACTAACTTCCCCATTCTCGCCATTTTTCAATCTCAAATACTCTGTCTGTTTCCTTCTAAATAAAAATACGAGCTAATACTGAACAGCTTTAAGAAATGTGGTTAGTAAAAATACCGAAACGGTATAAATCTGTTTGTTAGCTTTTTAATTGGATTATTGTAATGGTTTACTTTTTACACATTCTTGATTCCTATTATTACACTTACTTTATGAATTGCCAGGAAATGTTTCCATTGTCTCCTCAAAAATTAAATCTAATATTGCAAATAAATTTAAGTTACAGAGGGTATGATATTGGCAATGTACTTGACGTTAAAGGGCTATAGGTGTTTAAATATACAGAATCATGTTTGTACACAATGATATACAGTGCTATTATAAGGTCACAGAAACGGAATTAACTATCAAAAACTTTCGGGTTTGAATCCTGGAACTATGGTTAGAATTAAAGAATGGTAAATAAAAAAAGATATCACAATTATAAATGGTATAATTATATAAAATAGTAATAATGATAATGATTAAAGTTTCTGATAGTCTAAAAATTTTCCTTACCAAGACAGTGGTTTTACAGTGTGATCTAATTGCAAAGATTAGTGATAGAGGAAAAAGTTAATCAATTTATGTCCAGTGTTTAGAGAAGTATGAAAGGAAACAATCTTGAAAAAAATAAAAATATTCAGAATTAGTGTAACTCCTGGAAATGTGGTTTCAAAGCAAGAAATGGGGTAAATACAAAATGGGGGAAAAGTTTATTTGATTAAGATTTTGGGCAGATTAGACAGAGAAGTACTCTCACAGAAATGATTGCGTCATGAGGATTGGGTGCATCTTTACCTTCCACTTATACGAAAATAAATATGGCGAATTAAAATAGTTTTTGTTCTAGCAAATATGGCTTTTCAGTCTCTAAACCGCACTGGTCGTCATATTTATCAATGATATATATTATTGCAATGCATAATTGATTCATCAGTCATTTTGAAGAATTTTTTTCAGAATTTTTAAAAAAGATGAATAATATTGCTTAAACTAAATTAAAAATTTTATATGAAAAAAAAAACTTATCCACATAACCAACGAGGAATAAGCACCGTACAATTTCATCGTTGCAACAATACTGTTAATTGGAAATTTCATCCAAGTCCTCCTTTCAAAATGAATTCTAGTTCACTGAGCCAATAAAAGCATAGCAGTTATCAGTTATATATGAGACGACGTTAAGAGGTGATACTGCCACTAATTTAATTGATATTCAGTGCAGGAGATAAATAAGATAATTCTCTATTCCGATTAAGAGAGAGAGAGAGAGAGGAGGAGAGAGAGAGAGAGAGAGAGAGAGAGAGAGAGAGAGAGAGAGAGAGAGAGAGAGAGAGAGAGAGC
>NC_090732.1:95457194-95462194 GCF_036898095.1 Palaemon carinicauda | reverse complement strand
GAAGATGATGAAAGGAGAAGTATTGATTTCAAAGCTCAAGATAGAGACGACTGGCGAAATCTAACCGAGGTTCTTTGCGTCAATAGGCGTAAGGGGAGATGATATATATATATATATATATATATATATATATATATATATATATATATATATATATATATATATATATATATATATATATATATATATATATATATATATATATATATTATATATATATATATATATATATATATATATATATATATATATATATATATATATATATATATATATATGTGTGTGTGTGTGTATATGTGTGTGTATATATTTTATAATATAAACTCATATATATATGCTGCTAAAACTGCTCATAATAGAATAATAGGAATAATTGTAATGATAATCAATATAACATAAAATCATGATAATACTTTCGAAGTGTATTTTTCATCGACAGAAAATTTATATATCAGTAGTTATCGAGTTACATTGGCTGGTTGGTAAATATTTGTACACGGGCTATTACTGTGTTATCAGCTCATAGTGGCATACTCGAAACCAATACCAGTCCATTGCTAATAATTAGTGATGTATATGAAGGGTTCTTCAACTTGATCAACACTTCATAGCACGTTTAATAATGTCCATGTGCAACAAAAAAAATTTATGTGATATTTGTCGATTTCAAGAAGTATGTGCTGCTAAACTAAAGAAATGCAGTATACTTTAGGTGTCAGAATATCAGCCATCTTCCACTGTCGTAAAGAATTGAATCGTGAGTTATGAAGAAATAGTTTCAAGTTGGCCACCAAATTCAATTGGTTTGAGACACATCGAAAATTTTTGGATTTTTCTATCCTGAGAAATGTATGACTAGCTGCAAATTCATCAGCACTTTGTAGTATATGCACATATCAAGAACATATATCAATTTATTCATAAACTTATGGTGAATACACGATGAAAGCATTAAAGTAGCTTCGTGAAAAAGAGTTCTTTTCCTTTTCATTAAACTAACGAACAAGACCCGTCAAAAATGACGACTAAATATTCAGATAACTTAGTTATGCATACAGATGCAACACCTGCATACACACAGATTCAACCGTTCCCACCCCTTCCTTCTTTCCTAACTATAACACGGCAGTTTCGGCTATTTGTTGGAGATTGTGATTTCATAGTGTATCTCTCGGGATACTCTCCCCACACCAGGTTATGACTATTCCTCTCCCCTTACCGGAGGGGAAGGGAGAGACCGAGTAGTTATATATTTGGTAATGCCGTTCAGTGACGTATATACATACATACATACATATATATACATATATATATATATATATATATATATATATATATATATATATATATATATATATATATATATATATATATATGTATATGTATACATAATATATATATATATATATATATATATATATATATATATATATATATATATATATATATATATATATATATATATATATATATATATATATATATATATATATATATATATATATATATAACAGGGTCTTTACAATAAGAGTTTAGTGAAAGATTTAAAAAAGGAAATCAGACAATGGCTAAGTTAAGTAAAATTTTGAAATCAAATCGCCTGAAATTACGCACAAAAAATATATCAGTTTAGTGAGATCGTTGTTACTGAATGGGCATAAGTCGTAGCATGACAATGAAACAATATACAATAGATTATAAAGATTTGAGAACAAAGCCCTCTGAAGAATATTGGGAGTTAATTGGCAGGATAGAATTAGAAATGAAACTATAAGAGAGATTACTCGAATACCACTTGTGGATGAGATCATGGTGAGGGGCAGATGGAGATGGTTTGGTCATGCTTTTCGCACTCCCAAAGAGGGATTAGTTAACCAAACTTTCAACTGGGATCCACAAGGCATTAAAAGAATTGGAACACTCAGACCTACATGGCTGAGGACTATGAATCGTGAAGTAGAAGAGGACGATCGGAGATGTATTGATTTAAAAGCTCAAGATAGAGATGACTGGCAAAATCTAACTGAGGCCCTCTGCGTTAATAGGCGCAGGAGATGATGATGATGAGATATATATATATATATATATATATATATATATATATATATATATATATATATATATATATATATATATATATATATATATATAAATAGCACTTGCTGTTAGTGGAGATTCGCTGACAGCTGTTAATTTTACGAGTACAAGCAACAGCGACATTTGAAATGTTTGTTCGGTTCTCCGTTTCAAGTTTAATATTGGAAACATACAAATCAAATATATATTGGCAACAGTGTTGTGGTTATTTAAGTCTTTTATTTAACTGAAAAAGAATTG
Organism: Palaemon carinicauda; assembly: GCF_036898095.1. Classification (NCBI taxonomy): domain Eukaryota; kingdom Metazoa; phylum Arthropoda; class Malacostraca; order Decapoda; family Palaemonidae; genus Palaemon; species Palaemon carinicauda. The sequence goes on along the minus strand of NC_090732.1, from coordinate 95,459,857 downwards.
AAAAGTCTTTGGGTACATTACTGGTTAAAATCAAGCGCAGGTGGTTGACACAAATTTTCGTGAATATATATATATATATATATATATATATATATATATATATATATATATATATATATATATATATATATATATATATATATATATATATATACTGTATATATATATATAGATATATATATATATATATATATATATATATATATATATATATATATATATATATATATATATATATATATCTACTTCATACTTGGGATCGAACGCTAGCCCCTTCTAATGAAAGGCCAGGTCGAAACCAACCATGCCACGAGAGGCCATAAAAGAAATCGGAACCTGACGCTACCCAGCTGGCCTTTCATTAGAAGGGGCTAGCGTTCGATCCCAAGTATGAGGTAGAAATTTATTTCTATTTGAATACGATGTTGTGTTGATATTCATCCATATATATATATATATATATATATATATATATATATATATATATATATATATATATATATATATATATATATATATATATATATATATATATATATATATATATATATATATATATATATATATATATATATATATATATATATATATATATATATATACATATATATATATATATATATATATATATATATATATATATATATATATATATATATATATATATATATATATATATATATATATATAAATAAGATAGATTGCACATCTTACTCTCTTGGAATTCTAGATAATCACGAAATGATTGACAGAATAAGAGGAATAAACGATTTTTTAAGATTAAATTTTAATGAAATTTTATAAAATAACAATGGATAAAACTGTACTGTTGAAGCTAACTAAACTTAAACAAAAATAAAATATTTGTAATGCTATCTAAATCAAAACAGAAATCCAAACTTTTTTTGTGGTACTTTAATAAAAAACAATAAAACCCATTATTTTGACATTGTATGATAACGTGGTATTATGAACCCTTACCTCATGGATTGAGTTCCGATTCATGACTGCCAGTTGGCTGTAATAATCTAAGATCATATCTGGAGAAATTACAGTTTTCTCTATAACTCTTTTGTAATGTATACATGTTTAGCAATGGGCCAGGTACTTTAGGTTCCCACCAGAAAACTTTCGATAATCACTAGGAATTAAATCTAGTCTCCACGTTAATAAAAGTGTATTGCCACATAGTTGGTAAGTAATGTTCTTATAATTCATAATTATGAAATTGGCATAACTACTCAAATAATAATCATCAATAACTTCACGATTGCCATTTCCTATGACGAACCTATTTAAATCGTGTTATACAGTATATTTACGCAGTACAGTTTGGGCTTGGTTATACTGCTATCCTTTCAATTATCCCTATTTTTACGACCCTATCTACCCTAAGCTCATCTCTTGGTATATGGAATATTTGTAATTATTTGCAGTAATTAAAAATAATATTGGAGTGGTTCTCAGATGATTTCGCTTGTCAATGAGCCTTCAAAACTGGATGTATTACCGGATGTAACACAAACCCTCGTTCAATGATGATTGTACACGCACTTATTTGGAGAAGCAGGAGGCCTATCATCTTCGGAACGGTAACGGATCAAATTGTTGCTCAGAGAGTACATGCTTCAATTAAAAGAAAAAAAAATCTGGTATAAGCTAAGAACATATGTGGTGGGCTATCCTCAAATCTGCACCTTTTAGTGTAGACTTGTCAGTTCCTTTTTCCCTTGAACCAGATGGCTGTCACTCAATGCCCAAAGGAAAAAGCAAACATTCTGGCTGAAGTGTTTGACAGTAATCTAGATAATAAGAAACTCCATCTAGCTCATTCTTGTTTTTTGACGCTAAACTAACTAGTTTAGCTTTTAAGTGCCATGAAATTAAAACAGTCTTGATGAACGTTGATGCTTATGAAGATTTAAACCCAAATAATATTCTTCCTTTCCTTTATTTTTTTATTTTTATAGACCGCACACTCTTTAGCTCTCAATTTATTTTTGTTTTTTTTTTTCTGGGGGAATTGGTAATGTTACTCCTTTAGGTAAACGTGTTCTTGGGAGTCCTAGCCCCGCTGATTACTGCTCGATTTCCATAACTTCCATATTATTTAAAAAAAAAAAAAAATTAACGTCTTTTGGCAAAACGTCTAAATACGTATGCTGAAGGTAATACTCTGTTCCCTAGTTTGGCAATTTGGAGCATGGGATGCCCTTCATACAATTTCCAATGCTGTACAGAAGTCCCTTGATTGTGGTCAGGAAGTTTATATGGCTGCCCTTGATTTTTAAGCTACCTTTGACTGTGTAGGTCTTTTGTTAGGTAGGTCTCTTCTTAGCATTATTATTGAATTTCCAAGTAATAGATTGTAGAGTGTTCTTGTTGATGGACACCATAGTGAGTATAGGAATGTGATACCTGGTGTTTCTCAGGGTAGTTTTCTTGGACCATTACTTTTCATACTATTGTATATAAACATGAGATGTGGTTTGGCCTTAAAAAAAGCTCGTTGCACATGCAGATGATGCTACTCTCTTTGAATCATATCCTGAATGCAGATCGGCGAATGCCGGATCCAATAACAAAAAATCTAGCTAAAATTAGAGTATGGGGCAAATAATGGGGCATGAAGAACAACCCTAACAAAACTCAAATTATGATTG
>NC_090732.1:95439694-95452194 GCF_036898095.1 Palaemon carinicauda | reverse complement strand
GGCCTAGAGTATGCTGATGATGCTGTCCTTAATAGCAAAACGCCACAGGTCTTGCAAAGCTTGCTTACCAGAATGCATAAAATATCACATGAGGTTGAGCTCAAGATAAACAGAAGAAAGACAGAGATGATGAGAACGGAATATACAATGGAAGATAAAGTATCACTGGAAGGAGAAAGGATGAATGAGGTGGAATCATTTAAATATTTAGGCTGTATATCAGTGTAGTGAGATCGGTGTTACTGTAAGGACATGAGTCGTGGTATGACAATGAAACAATATCCAACAGATTTTGTATATTTGAGAACAAAGCCTTCAGAAGAGTAGTAGGAGTTGCTAGGCAGGACAGGATTAGAAATGAAACTATAAGAGAGATTACTCAAGTGACATTTGTGAATGAGATCATGGTGAGGGGTAGATGGAGATGGTTTGGACATGCTCTTCGCACTCCCAAAGGGAGATCAATGCACCTAGCTTTCAACTGGGCTCCACAAGGCATTAGAAGAGTTGAAAGGCCCTGGCATAATTGGCTTAGGATTATGAAGCGTGAAGTAGGAGATGATGAATGAAGAGGTATTGATTTAAAAGTTCAACATAGAGACGACTGGCGAAATCTAACAGAGGCTCTTTGCGTTAATAGACTAGAAGGAGATAATGATGATGATGAAATCATTTATATAGATTTAAAACAATAGAGGCCCTAAGATTGATCCCTGAGGGACTCCTAATTTTATTTTCTGAGGAGAGGATATGGTTGACCCAATACGTACTGACTGAATTCTATCTACAAGATAACTGTTAACAAAATGAATTGACATTTAGATCTTTGCATTTTTCATTTAAAATTTGGTTATTGACAAGAAGTTAAAGAATGGATATTTTCTTGTTTTCAATGTTTTCGTAAATTTTATCGGTGACTTGTCATTAAAGCTGTTTCTGTGGAGAGATTTGGTCGAAAGCCATGTTGTTTATCCGCAAATAATCTATTGTTTCAAGGAAATCTATCCACCTGGCTTGCAATTATATTTTCTAGCTTCTTTGAAAGAATGGGCAGTAGAGAAATAAGTCTTCAGTTACCGATATTTTCAGCATCTCCACTTTTAAAAAATGGAATCACAATAGAATGCTTCCAAAAATTTCGGATGTACTCCTGTTACAATGGGTGAGTTTACATAATTCTAAGGATGTAATAAATAGTAACGGGTAGAGAATCAATCAGGAAACGAAAAAGGTATCCCGTCAGAGCCGTAAGAATTGGCTACGTTTAAGCTTTTAATGGTCAATATCAGTGCTGATGTCGTCTGATACAATAATTATGTACCAACCGTGTGTTACACAATTGTACATAATTATTTTGTATATATTATGCTTGTATCTGCGCTCTTCCCTCGCACTAAAAAGAACCTGAATGATCATGTCTCCGTTTTGCCCTGTAACATTTGTCTGTCTCTCGAACAGGTCATGTCCTGTTGCCTTGAGGTTTTGTATATAAAGAAGAGTGTTCCTTAATAAATAACTCAGTCGTTTCCAATCTGCCTTTGAGTTCACATCCTCTCTCGGCCCGTCACATTGGTGACCCCGGAAGTCGACTCGCTCCCACCGCCTTCCACCCCCACCCCCTCGCCCCTTCATCGTTGGTACTATGGCGGACTCTACGGCAGTTGGTGCTGCGGCCGCTCCATTCAAACTTTCATCGTTTGCCAGCGATGAGGCGTTTGCTTGGTTTCAGCGCGCAGAAGTCCAGTTTCGTATCAGGGGCGTGACTCGCTCAACCACCAAAGCGGATTATGTTCTCGCGGCGATACCCGAGGACACCTTCCCAGAAATATCCGACTGGCTTTGTGAACAAGGAGACACCCCAATAGCGTATGACGACCTCAAATCATACCTTCTGCAGCAGTACTCGCCGTCGCCAGCCGCCCGTATAGCAAAGCTTTTTCAGCTCTCGCAACAACCGTTGGGGGACCAAAGGGCTTCGCTTGCCCTCAGGGAAATGACCAGTATCGCTCGCCTTCAACCTGCCGCAGACGGCTCTCCTCGTGAGGTGAACCTACTCCGTGCCCTTTGGATACGCCGTTTACCTGAACCTGTGCGCGCTGCCATACCCGATGTCGATAGTTTACCCATAAAGGACTTGATGACCAAAGCCGACGCCCTTATGAACAGCCACTTCAAGACCTCCATCAATGCCTCCACCCCTGACGACGAGGATGCCTATTCAACGTCAACCGAAGCTGACATGAATGCCGTAGGACATACACGCCTACCCCGTGATGTGCCGAAGCGGCGACAAAGCCGCCCACCACCCACCAATCGCTCGCGCCCCAACGAACGACTTCTACAGCCACTTACTACCTCCCATCCGCCGCAGTTTTGCTACTACCACTTCAGATTCGGGGCAACCGCGAAGAAATGTGCCAAAGATTGTCAGTGGCCAAAAAACGTGTAAGTAGGCCATCGCTTGTGGCGGTGGCCTCCCATGTTTCTAATCTTTTTTTTTTACAGGATGCAGGAACGGGAGTGCGATTTTTGGTAGACACAGGTGCTTGTCGTTCTCTTTTGCCAAGGAAACTCTTCAAGGCACAACGTAGTCTGTCTACATCTGCCGACGTCCGCTTGGTAGCTGCCAACGGATCTGCGATACCCACCTACGGTTACGAGAACCTCACATTATCGTTCGGAAACGGTAAATTCAATTGGAAGTTTCTCGTTGCTGACGTCACAATGCCAATCCTTGGTGCGGATTTCCTCTCTCATTTCCACCTTCTGGTCGATGTCGCCCACCGACGATTGGTCAACGCAGACTCTTACTTGTCGACACCTCTTCAACCCGCCCCCTCTAACCTCGCTCTCCACATCAGCGCACCCACGGATGCCTACGCCCACCTCCTCACGTCGTACCCGGAAGTTTTCCGTCCAGAACTTCGCCAAACGCCCACGGTTCCTGCCAAGCACGGTATTTATCACCATATGAAGACGACGGGACCCCCAGTCTTCGTAAAATTCAGACGTCTAGCACCGGAACGATTGGCAGCCACCAAACGGACTTTCGCCGAAATGGAGAAAATGGGCCTTTGCCAAAAGGCCTCCAGCCCATGGTCGTCACCCTTACACATCGTTCTGAAGAAAGACGGCTCCCTCCGTCCGTGCGGGGATTACAGGCGCCTGAACATGCAAACAGAACCGGATCACTACCCCCTCCCAAACATTGCCGACGTGACCTCCTACCTGCACAAAGCGAAGGTTTTCTCTACGCTCGACCTCTTGAAGGGGTATTATCAGGTGCCTATGAACCCAGAAGACATTCCCAAGACTGCCATCACCACTCCGTTTGGCAGATACACCTTCAATTACTCCTGTTTTGGCCTTCGTAATGCTGGGGCAACATTTCAACGTCTCATGGATGGCATCTTAGGGGACCTCCCTTTCTGTGTATGTTATGTGGACGACATACTTGTGTTCTCCTCCTCAAAAGAGGAACACCTCCGTCACCTGCGCCTCGTGCTCGACAGCCTGCAACAAAACGGCCTTGTAGTCTGGTACGACAAGTGTACCTTTGGCGCCAACGAAGTGTCGTTCTTAGGGCACCGTATCACTCCTGAAGGAGTCCATCCCCTCCCTGAGAAGGTAGCAGCCGTTCAAAATTTCCCCACGCCCTCGACCTTCAAAGCTCTGCAGGAATTCTTGGGCATGATCAACTATTATCACCGTTTTCTGCCAGCCATTGCCGCCACTCTTGCTTCCCTCTACGCCTCCCTCAAGGGCAAGCCAAAGGACCTAAAGTGGGGTCCCCTTCAAGAAGCAGCCTTCTGCAATGCAAAGAAGGCCCTATCAACTGCTGCGGCTCTCACTTTTCCTATCCCACACGCCCCTCTCCTTCTCTCCACCGATGCCAGCGACGTCGCTATTGGTGCAGTACTCGAGCAGGTGGTCAAAGGCTCGCCTCGCCCATTGGCCTTCTTCAGCAGAAAACTGTCCAAAGCAGAATCGGGTTATTCTACCTTCGATCGAGAATTGCTGGCGGTGCACTTGGCTGTCCGTCACTTTCGCCATTTCTTAGAAGGTACGCCCTTCGTCATTCGTACAGACCACATGCCTCTGGTGCACGCCTTCACTTGACAGTCTGACGCCTGGTCCGCCCGTCAACGCCGACATCTCTCCGCCGTGGCTGAATACAATTGCACCCGCCAATACGTCCCTGGAAAAATGAATCCTGTTGCCGATGCCCTGTCAAGAAACACATTGGCTGCCGTTCAACTGGGATTGGATTACAACGCCTTGGCTGAAGCCCAACGACAGGATCCAGAGTATCAAGCTTGTAGGACATCCTGTACGTCCCTCTGTTGGGAGGATTTTCCCCTCGAAGACTCCAACACCACCCTCCTCTGTGACGTCAGTACTGGTAGACCGCGACCTTGGATTCCTGCTCCCATGCGCCGACAGGTGTTTGATTTCATTCACGGCCTTTCACATCCCTCGTGCCGTTCTACTGCACAGCTGCTGAAGGCAAAGTTCATTTGGCACGGCATTTCTGAGGATGCTAAGGATTGGGTCCGGGCCTGTACTTCTTGCCAAACTTCCAAAGTACATCTACACACGGATTCAGGAGTGGGCACCTTTCCTCAACCTCAGCGTCGTTTCGCACACATTCACGTCGACGTTGTAGGCCCCCTACCCACATCACAAGGACATCGTTACCTGTTTACCGTCATCGACCGCTCCACTCGTTGGCCTGAAGCCATTCCCATGGAAACTGCAACGTCCGCCTCATGTACATCTGCCTTACTATCTGGATGGATTTCAAGATTCGGTATCCCTGAGCATATTACTTCTGACAGGGGAACAACTTTCACCTCTCAATTATGGACGTCATTAGCGAATCTCCTGGGCATCACCCTACATCACACAACGGCCTGCAACCCCGCTGCCAATGGAATGGTTGAACGTTTTCATCGCACCCTCAAAGCAGCTTTGATGTCCCGCTGCAAGGATTGCAACTGGTTTACTCAGCTTCCCTGGGTCCTCCTTGGACTAAGGACCACTCCTAAAGACGCCCTCGACGTCTCGGCAGCCGAAATGGTGTATGGTGACCCGTTGGTCGTCCCTGCCAAATTTTTTCCTTCTGCAACCTCCTCCGACGATCTCCAGCGCATACGTCACGTCGTGGGAAAATTTACTCCGTGCCGCCAGACTTACAAGCCCCAAGCGAAGCATAACTTACCAACGGACTTGCACTCTGCAACGCACGTCTTCCTGCGCAACGACACCAGCAAGCCACCACTAACGCCCCCTTACACGGGCCCTTTCCTTGTGATCCGACGCAGTCCGAAAGTATTCCTCCTAAACATTCGGGGTAAAGAAGACTGGGTCTCCATTGATCGTCTAAAACCTGCTTATCTTCTGCCAGATGACCCGCCTACAGTTCGCCTCTCTAGATCAGGGCGCCCTATTTAACATGTACAGTATGTCATTTTTAGGGGGGGGGGAGCCATGTACCAACCGTGTGTTACACAATTGTACATAATTATTTTGTATATATTATGCTTGTATCTGCGCTCGTCCCTCGCACTAAAAAGAACCTGAATGATCATGTCTCCGTTTTGCCCAGTAACATTTGTCTGTCTCTCGAACAGGTCATGTCCTGTTGCCTTGAGGTTTTGTGTATAAAGAAGAGTGTTCCTTAATAAATAACTCAGTCGTTTCCAATCTGCCTTTGAGTTCACATCCTCTCTCGGCCCGTCACAATTACATGATTAGGTTAATGGACATAGGCTATGAGCGATTCATTGACAAAGGGTATTTCTTATTGAATACATGAATACATGCATGGCGGCCATTTTCAAAAGTTGTGTCTTTTATGCTCTTATTCCTATGAAATATATATATATATATATATATATATATATATATATATATATATATATATATATATATATATATATATATATATATATATAAAAACTAACGGTATATATACGTTTGTCTAGTTAGCATCACCTGATAATTTTGTTTTTATTTCCCGATACCTTGCTAGTCTCGAAGGATGCAAGAACCGTAAATAATTTAGCAGAATAAACTAAGTAAGAATTTTATTCCTCACGACGGAATTTTCAAGGAAAGGTAAATCTGAACTTTGGTGGTAAAGAAATAAAAGTTTTGTCTGTGAAATCAAGATATCATATCCTCTTAAAACAAGAGGAAAACTTCTTTCTTCAAAGCAATGGAATACACTCATTCGTAGAAGTTTCAGAGAATCATTTACTGTAGCATAAAAATCTCTCTCTCTCTCTCTCTCTCTCTCTCTCTCTCTCTCTCTCTCTCTCTCTCTCTCTCTCTCTCTCTCTCTCATTGAATTTTAAAGGCTTCCCTTAACTAAACCTAAAAGAAAACTTTAGTGACACCTGTGTAATGACAAATTTGATTTACTGCAACTCTTTGATAAATGTTCTCTTAATTCAACGTTTGGTACAGGAAGTACTAATACGAATATACAATGTTCTAAAGTTCATCCTTAATATGTAATTTAAAAAAAAAAAGAAAAAAAAAACGATTCTGGAAATATATAAGCACCAGATTGTGTTCTTATCAGAATTATCGAAATATCAAAAAACAACATAAAACTGTTTAAAATTGAGGACAATATTCGTTTACCTTGAAGGTAACAACTGAACCAGCAATAAGCTTAGTAGCTTCATTCATGAAAATTCATTTCTAAGATTAAACAATTAGAACATAAGGTCATTATTACCCTTTTATGTTTTTTTTAAAGATTTCATATACAGCCAATGTGTATGTGTATATATATACAGTATATATATATATATATATATATATATATATATATATATATATATATATATAAACATATATATATTATATACAGTATATATATATATATATATATATATATATATATATATATATATATATATATATATATATATATATATATATATATATATATATATATATATACTGTATATACACAGTATATACATACATATAAACAACAAATGAAACCGTTTCTAGTCCACAGCATGAGAAAGACCTAAAACATTTTTTTATTCATGTCAGCGGTTTGGCCAGTTTCATCACAACATAGGCCAGTGCAGATTGGTGATGGTGATCGCTCACAGCAAAGCAAGAGAGAATGGGTGTCCCTGACTAGTAGAGCTTTGCTGATCATAGCAATATGTAAACCCTTTCACCACGTTAAGGTGTCCACACTTGGAAGGGGACTGTGTGTGTGTATATATATATATATATATATATATATATATATATATATATATATATATATATATATATATATATATATATATATATATATATGTATGTATGTATATGTAATATATATATATATATATATATATATATATATATATATATATATATATATATATATATATATATATATATATATATATATATATTTATATATATGTATATATATATATATATATATATATATATATATATATATATATATATATATATATATATATATTACATATACATACATACATATATATATATATATATATATATATATATATATATATATATATATATATATATATATATATATATATATATATAAACACACACATATAGATATACATATATATATATAAACACACACATATATATACACATATATACATATACACACACATTTATATATATATATATATATATATATATATATATATATATATATATATATATATATATATATATATATATATATATATATATATATGAATGATGCTATCCCTCATCCATGTGTGGGTTTATCGATTAGGTTATTTTCATATTTAGAATAATTTGTTAGTTATAGTTAATAGTTAATGATAACCTGAAATACAAGTAACTGGTTTAAAATTTATATCTTTCAACGAATAGATACAACCATTTGTCTATCAAAATACAAGGCGCTGTTTTACTTATTTAAAATCATGATATAAAATTACCTTTTAGAGAAAACAATAAATTAATTTATGTTGATCACAAAAGGTAATACAGATCAATGACGAGGATTAGAGATTTGGCGGTGTAGAACATCACGGTCTTTTATTTTCTTTGTTATTTTATTTGTTAAAGTAAAATACTCTACCCTCCAAAGTTGCTCTTCGCCTAAAACTTTATCATTATATGAAATGACAAGGCACTAAGATAAAAAACCTCCATGATAGGTTCTAAGTAAAAAACAAATTCAAGATTTTTGGTCTATACGACCTACTATCCTGCAAAATGGGACAATATTACAGATACTTCAAGAAAATAATAAACAGTCCTAATGGCACCTGCCAACTAGGTCTCTTCAAAGTCAGAAAAACATGCGATGTTGACATTTAAATGGATCAGAAGCTTAGGGGAATAAGCTTAAAGATATTTTGGGAAAATAATTACCCATCAATCTACAATGTTTCACAAGAAACAATAAAAAGGTCATTAATGAAAACAAATTTATGTTATTTAGATCTACTATTGTCATTACAGCATGGGCCAAAAGTAGATTCATTCTGAGGAAATAATCACCCTCTCCAAGATATTTATATATAATCTATCCTTGAAATCAGTGTATTAAGTATTAATTTCTTAATAGACTAACATCTTTGAACACTAGGATAATGTAAAAAAAAAGTTAAAATTATAATCATCATCATCTAGGGTTCATTGGTTTTAAGAAAAATAACTATGTCACCCCTTCAGAGGAAACGTAACCTTCCGAAAACTATCCTGGCAAAAAAAAAAAAAAAAAAAAAAAAAAAAAAAAAAAAAAAAAAAAAAAAAAAAAACCACTTTCCATTCATAGTGTAGAATTCAAATGGATGACCTTTATTGTGGTTATTATGAGAATAAAAAAAAATGTATCACAACAATTTGGAGTTTTAAATTAACATGTAACCTGGAAAATATATCACCTAATCCATCCTCCAATACATATTTACCATGTTTCATAACAACAATAATAATGAATATATCAATACCAATGATGACAATAATCATAAAAATCAGTATGCACTTATTTTTCAAAAGTTTTTTTTATCGTTGATCATGAGATATTACTCAGACTCGGAATTCTCCCTAATATTACAGATATTTATTTCTTGTGCATGTCACTTAGTTCATAACCCCTTTGAGGTTTGTCGGTGTCGTGTTTCTAAATGCAATATATAAACTTAATTACAATATTAGGCATAAGAAATGCTGCCGTGATGATAAATGTCGGTTCTTTAGTCTATTGAATAATGTTGATAGATAGCCCATAAAGTACATAAAACTGTTTAACACATTCAAACACTCGTTAACATGGAAAATGTGCATCAATTATAGTAAAACGTTAAAATAATCCATATTTAAACTCTGAAATCTATGGACAGTTTTATCTATGTATTTATCGTTTAAACTCCCCAATTTCTATATTTATGAGAATAAAAACCTACATAAACATTTACCCGAGTACTTCTAAATGGTGATATTTCCAATACTGAAATAATTCCTCACTTATATGACTTTAAGATAACATATGAATAATGATTTATCCAATTACCCATCATTTATAAATGAGATGCATATTGTTAAAATCAGAGAATAAAAAGTAAAACATACACATGAGTGTACACGAAATTATTTTGACGTATCTTACCACATAATATGATAGACACACATACACTCACATAATGGAGCATTGCGTAATTTGTTTCGACTGTCTGTGAATAGTCCGTCTTTGGAGATGTTTGAAACGTCTAATGTTGTGAAGGTTTCACTGCAGAGTGGGTTCCTCCACGATTAAGTAGCTTAAATCAATATTCTCCATTCATCACCTCCTACTACAAGCTTCATAGTCCTCAACCATGTAGACCTGGGTCTGCCAACTCTTCTAGTGCCTTATGGAGTCCAGCTGAAAGTTTGGTGGAATAATCTCTCTTCAGGAGTGCGAAGTGCATGCCCAAACCAACCCATCTACCCCTCACCATGATCTCATCCACATTTGGCACTCGAGTAATCTCTCTTATAGTTTCAATTCTAATCCTGTCCTGCCACTTAACTCTCAATATTCTTCTGATAGCTTTGTTTTCAAATCTACAAAATCTGTTGGATATTGTTTCATTCCCACATCACGACTCATGTCCATACAGTAACACCGATCTCACTAAACTGATATATAGACTAATTTCATACGTAATTTCAGGCGATTTGATTTCCAAATTTTACTCAACTTAGCCATTATAAGATTTGATTTTCTAAAGTTCATATATTAGAAATCAGATTTCCTAAATATTTAAATGATTGCACCTCATTAGCCCTTTCTCCGTCCAATGATATTTCATCTCCCATTGCATATTCCATTCTCATCATTTCGTTATTTTTATTGTTTATCTTGAACCCATCCTCATGAGATAGTTAATGCATTCTGGTAAGGAAGATTTGCAAGTCCGTTGGTGTTCTGTTAATAAGGACAGTGTCATCAGCATAATCTAGGTCAGCTAATTTTCTATTACCAATCAAGTCCAATCCTTCTCCACAATCCCCAACAAAGTCCATAAGGAGGATAAACAACATAGGTGACAACACATTCCCACGGAGTACTCCACTGTTCAAAGGAATGGAAATTCATTTGATAAGAGTCCACATACAACCAAAATACAGGACAGAACGCAATAATCATAAAGGATTGTCAGGCTAATTTTACCGAGACTTGCATGATCAGGACTGTCATTATCGTGCATGGGGGAGCATAATGGCAGGATGGACCAACATTGCTCGAGTACGAAATCTATTATAATGCATATCCGTACTTCCTTGGCTGGCATGAGATATGATAGTGACATGGAAAAATTAGGCCCGGGGCCATCGATTTTGCATTTTAGTTTATAAAAAATACAAAAGTCTGCCATATTTGAAGATTATTCGAACAGTATAAAAACAGTCAGTTTTTTATTGATTATCTAAATTATGCATTAAACTCTTTAAACATACGCGACTGGATCATCTTAAAATTTTTATAGTCCTCTGGAAATATGCTGGCAAGGTAGTAATAATTATGGGCATTTGTCAGCCGGACTGGACCCGTGGCCAATCGTTCACATGTATGGCCTACTTCAGGATATATTTTTTTTTGTATAAAAAAGTTATAGTTGGTCTACTCGATACGATAGAGCACAGTGAAGGACGCTAATTTCAGCTAGTAAATGTCACTATCCTAAAATGGTATATCCAGTGAAGTATTGTATGAGGCATATTTTAAGCATAACTGACTTAAGTGATTGGCCAAACGTTATCATTCTTCTGATCCATACATTTTCTAAGGATTCTGAACATTTCACAATAGTTGGTGCTATATTATACTCCAACCATTGTTTTATTCTTTTATAGTAATTAAGAATATTTCATCTGAAGCTAAAGTAACTCGAACATTATTCATACTCCTTCCATTATTCAAATAACGATTAAGATACGTTCACCAGTAAGCGTACCAAGAGTACCAAAGATGTTAATACTTTGGAAAATGATGCTTAGAGTGGCGGTTTTATCACTACGTTGGTGACTATGGTTGACACCAATTTCACAACATATCTATAGTAATCGGTCCTCTCCCATAAACTCCATTGCAAGAGATTTTATCAGTCGAGGGTACTCTTTTTGCAGGACGTCAGCATCCAGTCTTTTTAGAGGCCAAGTCATTGCATTGCTCATTACCATAATTATTTCATTTCTTTTATTATGGAATGGCCTCTTTGGCCACACTATTGATTTCATAAGTTTAAGAAAGGATGTAAGGCTAGGCAATGTTGTCTTTGCTATCCAGTTCCTGTCATCATTTTCTCAGTTTCACGTAAGGAAATCTATTCTAAGTGAGATTGCCATGTAAGTCAATGACCTTTCTGCATCATCAGTTTTAATGTTTATCTATTGTAAACGATAATAATAATAATGATAATAATAATAATAATAATAATAATAATAATAATAATAATAATAATAATAATAATAATAATAATAATAATAATAATAATAATAATAATCTATTTTTAAAATTTCCGACATGAACAATATTCCCGTTTTATAAACGACCAAAAAAAAAAAAAATAAATAAATAAAATAATTTCAGATGCATTTCTGCATTCCAATTCCGTTGTGAATTTTGAAGCTCTTCATCCTAAAATGGACAAAAGGCTGAATTGATAAAATAGATAAGAAAAAGGTCACACATATAAATTCCTAAACCTAAGTTAAGACATGTTTTACTAAAACATATTCTTAATTTTATGCTTCCCATGAGTGTGGATACTTCTACTTCACAGCCGTAACTGATTAGTATTGTATTCAACCATAACTACGATTGCGATCATGAACAATACAATAAATTTAAAGAATATATATATATATATATATATATATATATATATATATATATATATATATATATATATATATATATATATATATATATATATATATATATATATATATATACATATTAAATCCCCCTT
>NC_090732.1:95422194-95434694 GCF_036898095.1 Palaemon carinicauda | reverse complement strand
AAGTTTCCTAATGGTTAATAAATAGGAAGTATTCAGACAAAAATACTTCTAATCAATTATCTATTAGGAAACTTTTCCAGAGTTAAAAGGTCACCCCTGCAAGTCGGTGCAAATTTGCCTCAGTAAAACAAAATGACTATAGTTTGCTTTGCTGTTAGCGATCAGACTAATGTCTCCCACCATCGCGAATCCTCAGTTGGCCAGCGTTGTGAGGAAAACTGGCCAAACCCCAGCCATGAATATGAACATGTCTTCGGCCTTCGTCCACATACTTTCAAAATTGTAAATTCCATGACCGCGTTATGAGTCGAATCGCTGATGAATAAAGAAAACTAAATATATCTTCACAATATATGAAGGACAAATATGCTCCACTTACAAATAAGAAGAACAGATGGAAAACTAATATATAATTGTATAAAATTGGAATATAAGATACGGCGAAAGAACCAATTACCAGAAAATAAACAGCTTTCTCTTTGATAAGAAAACAGAAACGGATTCCTGAACGTCGGTCTGATTATTTACAACACTGAAATTATGAACAAGTATTTAATAAACTGATTCCTCTATGCACTAAATCTCTAATCTTTTTTTTTTCTTTTTAATAACGATTTAGCTCTTGTGCTCCTAGGCGAAAGATAACCGACCAATTTATCTAAACAAGCAGACCAAATAAGCCGGAGTATAACTCGACGCATATTTTAACACAACAAACGAGAAGGGAAATATTTCTTGTGGTTAAGACCAATCTGGTTATGTGGAGGGGATTTTTTTCCCCTTAGTTTTCAGATGTTCCTGGAGGAGATATTCAAGTCTTGAAATTTGTTTACTCAGCTTTATTCCATAAAAATTGAAAAATACATAGTACTATATTTAATGTTAACGCTCCTACTTATTTGCATTTACCATCTGGTTTTCTGAATCTGACTCTCCTCTTGTATTTACTTAATGCTATCTTTTTATATAATTGTTCATTGTCGTTTCTATGAAAATATATACACACGCATACTTATACTCATACTTTCGCAATCACTATTCATATGATATTTAGCTGCGCATATATGAAAAGAATTACCGTAACATACACACAAAAAACACACACACATATAAATATATATATATATATATATATATATATATATATATATATATATATATATATATATCTGTATATATATACATATATGTATGCATATACGTATGTATAATATATATATATATATATATATATATATATATATATATATATATATATATATATATATATATACATATATATATAGAGAGAGAGAGAGAGAGAGAGAGAGAGAGAGAGAGAGAGAGAGAGAGAGAGAGAGAGAGAGAGAGAGAGAGAGAAAGGCAATATATATATATATATATATATATATATATATATATATATATATATATATATATATATATATATATACACATACATATATATATATATATATATATATATATATATATATACATATATATATATATATATATATATATATATATATATATATATATATATATATATATATATATATATATCTACTCAGGAAGATCAGATGGAGTTGGAATAGAAGGAGTTGGAATGATGATGAAACCAAGAACAAGAAAGGCATTAACGGAATGGAGAGCTGTAAATAGGAAATTGTTACCTGCAAAGTTTAAATCAAATCAGTGCAATATAAGTATTATAGATTGCTATGCACCAACAAATGACCACCCTGAAGAAAGGAAAGGTGAATACTATGAAGAATTGCAGAGTGTAATGGATAAGATCCCAGAAAGATATGAAAATTGTGATTGGTGACTTCAATGCTAAAGTGGGAAGGAATAATCAAGGGGTAGAGAATGTGATGGGTGCTGAAGGTCTTGGTTAAGTTGCAAATGAAAATGGGGCATATTTTTGTTCATCAAACAACCTTGTTATTAGATGCTCTCTTTTCCAAAACAAAGACATCCAAAAATGTGCATGGACTTCACCATGTGGCAATTATCATTACTATTATTATTGAATGCTAAGCTACAACCCTAGTTGGAAAAACAGAATGCTAAAAGCCCAGGGGTCCCAACAGAGAAAATAGCCCAGCGAGGAAAGGAAACAAGGAAAAATAAAATATTTTAAGAACAGTAACAACATTGAAATAAATATGTCCTATATAAACAAGAAAAAATTTAACAAACCCAGGAGGAAGAGAAACCAGATAGCACAATGTGCTCGAGTGTACCCTCAAGCAAGAAAACTCTAACCCAAGACAGAGGAAGACCATGGTATAGAGGCCATGGCACTACCCAAGACTAGAGAACAATGCTTTGATTTTGGAGTGTCCTTCTCTTAGAAGAGCAGCCTACCATAACTAAAGAGTCTCTTCTACCCTTACCAAGAGGAAAGTAAAGCCACTGCACAATTACAGTGCAGTAGTTAACCCCTTGAGAGAAGAATTGTTTGGTAATCTCAGTGTTTTCGGGTGTATGAGGACAGAGGAGAATCTGTAAAGAATAGGCCAGACTATTCGGTGCCTGGGCAGGCAAAGGGAAAGAACCGTAATCAGAGAGAGGGATGCAACGAAGTACTGTCTAGCCAGTCATAGGACCCCATAACTCTCTAGCGGTAGTATCTCAATGGGCGGCTGTTGCCCTGGCCAACCTACTACTACTACAATTACAAAAATCAAATAGATCTCATAGCCATTAAAACATAGAGAAGGAGAACTCTGAGAAATGTAAGAAAATATAGAGGTGCAGATACTGGTAGTGATCATCAGCTCTTTATTGCCACACTAGAATTAAAACTGAAAGCACCCAACAGATATGTAGATAGAATATGTACGTTTGATACACCTAAGCTTCTAGAAGATAAACACAGAGAAACTTTTGGAATTTAATGTACGAATCTATTTGCAGTCTTGGAAACTTTAAGAGACAAATAGCTGACAATTAATGAAGAATGTTATGAAATTAAGAACATATATCAGTCAGTTGGAGGTGAAGTTTGGGGACATGCAGTTACGAGGTGAAAACCATAGGTACCAAATGATACTTGGGATTTTATTCAAAGGAGACATGGACAGAAATTGATTGTTGAAAGTTTTTGAGGAAGTAATGAAAATTACAAGGTAGCGCATGGTAAGTATTGCAGTACTGATATTGAATTCAAAAGAAAAGCCAGACATGACTGGAGAGAATATTTAGACAGGAAAGCAGATGAGGCTGACAAAGCTATGAATTCAGGGAGTGGTTATGGTGGAAGAATTGCTCATAGAATGATTAATGATATCTCAACTGGGGCAAAGAAGAAGAAGCATATACCCATCAAAACACCATAAGATGAAGAAAGGCAACGTTGGATGGAAAACTTTAGTGAGGTCATGAATAGGAGATATGAGGGGAACAATTTGATTGATATATCTGAAGCTAAGGAAGACCTTGATGTGCCCATAAATGAATTCAGTGTGTTTGAAGTCGAAGCTGTCATTGAAAAAAAAATAAAGAGATGGAAAGCCCCTGGATACGATGGAATAACTGCCGAGATGTATTAGCCGAAGATGAAGTGACTCCCAGAATGTGGGGTGATGAGGTAAGACCTGATGAATAGGAGCTAGGAGTGTTGGTGAAAATGGAGATCTGATTGATTGTAATAATTACAGAGGCATCACACTTACATTAGTTGTCATGAAGATATATAGTATGCTCATTCTAAAGAGACTAGAGAGAAAGATTGAAGAAAAACTGAGAGATAAACAAACAGGACTCAGAAAAGGTAGAAGTCGTACTGACCAAATTTTCAATTTATGACATGTGGTAGATCTATGTGTAGAATATAGAAATCTAATTTTGATGGTGTGATGAGCCAAGAGTAGGTTGTGATTCAAAAGCGGGATGAAAGCAACTGAGTCACAACCTACTCTTGGCTCGTCACATCGGTGACCCCGGAGTGACCAATGTGACGAGCCAAGAGTAGGTTGTGACTCAGTTGCTTTCATCCCACTTTTGAGCCACAACCTACTCTTGGCTCGTCACATTAAGGAAATGTGACATGGTGGCCCCGGAGTGACCACATCACATTGGTCACTCCGGGGTCACCAATGTGACGTGGTCACTCCGGGGTCACCACGTCACAATGGCACTTGTGGACTATGAAAATGTCTTTCATAGTGTGCACCAGCCGATTATGTGAAGACCCCTACGTTATTATGGAGTTCCTCTTAAATATGTAAATTTTATTAAATTGTTCATGAGCATAGCAAGTGCAAAGTTAATGTTAGTGGAGTCCTATCGAATAAATTTTCAGTGAACAGTGAACACTCTAAGGAAATGTTTTGTCATCTATGGCGTTTATCCTCCTCATGGATTTGGTAATGCATAGTACAGTTGGGGATGGCAGAGGACTGGACTGAATTGGTAGTAGGAAATTAGCTGACCTAGAGTATGCTGATGATACTGCCCTTATTAGCAGAACACCCCAGGACTTGCAAAACCTGCTTACCAGAATGCATGAAATATCACATGAGGTTGGGTTCAAAATAAACAGAGGAAAAACAAAGATGATGAGAACGGAATATGCAATGGAAGATGAATTATCATTGGAAGGAGGGAGGAATAATGAGGTGGAATCCTTTAAATATTTTGGAACTATGATCTCTAATACAGGATCTTTAGAATTTAAGTTTAGTGAAAGAATGATAAAAGCAAATCAAACAATGGCTAAGTTAAGTAAAATTTGGAAATAAAATCGCCTGAAATTCCATATAAAATTAGCTATATATAAGTTTTTTGGGCTCAAGCCATGTCGTCCTGATGGAAGTTCCTATAGGGTAGCTTCCTAGGGTATATTACAACTACGGCGATATTCCCAGAGAATTTACCTTAAGGTACCAAGAATTCTAACTCCTGGAGCGAATATCCCTAATGAAAGTACCAGGGATATCGCAAAATATCAGAGGACGTATTCTTGACACGCCACATGGCAATCTGCACCCCGAACAGAGATAACACTTTTGGCAAGAAAACGAAAACGAGAAAAAAAAGGGAGAGCCGTTCGTAAGGCTCTCTCTTCTCCCGTTTCGTAAGCGTGCCCTGCGCCGATTCTGGCGCCATCTGCATTCCTTTTTGCGTAGCTTAACAACTCGGTGTTTTTTCCTGTGTTTCTCGCGAAATCTTGGATTTAATCATCTTTTTATGGCTTCTCCAACTTCGTCTGCCTCTGATAAGTTGAGTACCATTTCTTTTATGTATAAATGTAGGCTCTTGGTAAATTTTAAAGTGATTAATAGTATTAATCTTTGTTACAAGAGCCGTTGCCTACCGGAGGCGTCTTGGACGCTGTCGCTCCCTAGGTATGAGTTTTAGTTAGCCAGAACGACGTTCCCGGCTGTTTTGCTTGAATAATTTTAGCTATTTAGCGTTACATAGGATTTCCTTACTCGTGCTTTAGTATTATTTGTTTTGGCGAAGTATTCGCCAATTCTGGCCTACACTAGACCATGTAACCTAGTCGTTTGGCCCTAGTACTTCCCTGCACGATTTTTGGATTTCCGAGTGTTTTAAAATTTTATTGAAACTTTAGGCAGTTTATACATTTGAGATTATATTGATTATTTCCAAGATAGTATACGAGTGAGTTTCGGTGATTTAGGAAATCGATTCTCTTGGGGCCTAGGCTAAGTTGCCTACGGAGCCTTAGTATACTTTCTCATACTCCCCGGTTGCTTTCTTTTCTTCGGAGAAGGTATGCAATCCCTTTCCCTCTGTTTAAGCCTTGGGCTTAACCCTAGTGGTTTATCTGAATTAACTTTCGATACAACTATATTGGGGTGTTACTGTACCTTCCTGTTCCAGTAAGTCTGGCTTCAGAGAGGGGCAGAACAACAAAGTTTTTAGTCTGAGTCTGCGTTTGTCTGGCTTGGCGTAGAGTCTCACTCGCTAGCCTGGCACAGACGTAGGAGGTTTTACCTCCTTAGGTCACTCCCGAAGGTTTCTGTACGAGATGATTCCTTCATTTGTGATCTACCAGACTAGTCCTCGTTGCTATTCTCGGTGGGAGGATGAGATCCTTTCCCCGAGAGTAGCAACCCCTCCTTGCTTTGGGTCTGTGGGGGTTAGCAAGTATTGCTGGGCCCCCTCCTTGGATCTCCCTTAGGCTAAGATGAGTTTTCTTGGCTGCGGGCGATTCTTTACTAAAGCGAGGTTGGTAGGACTCTCTTTGTCCCTTTCCCCTCTATCTCTGTTTTGGCCTAGCCATTACAGTACTGTACGTCATTCTACATCTGGACCTAGTATAGGTTAGGATGTGGAATTGACTCAGCCCTTTGCCGGCCGGCAGAGTGTGCCGGCCAGCAAAGGTCTTCTTCATGAGTGCTGCCCGGACCTCCCTTGGTCCCTCATCCATGCCTGTCTATAGAGCCAGACGGCATTGGTCAGGAAGCCTGAATTAGATTCTCCCCTTCCTTATGCACTCCTTCGAATTGCCGGGCCTTGAGGTAGTATACTCTCGTATCCTGGCATCCATTCTGTTTTCTTCTAGTGCTGTACCCGACCCGGCTGCCGGCCTATCTGGCCGGCAGCCGGGCAGTCGGAGTTCTCTGGTTCTTTTGCTGCTGGCTGGCATCGGTTGTTTGCCTTTGCCGGCCAGCTATTGTCACGCCCTTGTCTGCCGGTCGCTATGAGCAGTGACTGGCAGCCGGGTGCTACCTTGGGTAGTTGTCTGCCAGCAATCATTGCCGGCACATGCATTTGAACCAGCGTTCTGCCGCCTTATAGCTGTTAAGTAGTATACTTTAAAGCTATTTATGGTGTGTGCTGGCCGGCGCATTACCTTCTATACTGTACCAGTATTCTTCAGTATAGCATATACTGTAGGAAGAAAACTATAGTATAGTTTTGGTACAACACTGTGTTTTCAAACACTTTTGTGTTGTCTTGCACAACCCTTTGGTGTTGCCTTACAGATAAGAAAGTGAGTTCTTTCTTGTCTATTATCCGGTATTTTAAAATCATACCTTAGGTGTGAGCTACACCTGTTTCCTCTGGAAATTTTTCTGTGGTTACTCTAGGACAGATTAACCATACGATTCTATTATCTGGAAGGCCGCAACAATTGGTTGTGCGGGAAACACAAGTGTGTGTCTTTCCTTTCTGATTGTTATGCTAAGCTGTGCATATCCCGAGATACTTAGTTCACTTGATACTCATGGAAATTTCTTCTCTTTACAGGAGGACCATCCGAAGTGCGGAAGTGTTTTCTGCAACGTCTGCAGTAAGAACTTCTGCGGACATGAGTCATGTAGGAGGCACGCAGCATGCGCTGTCTCCAAGGGTGATCTCCGGTATTGGGACCCTCAGGTATGTACCGTGTGCTCTAATCTGATTACTGAGGCTTTTGATTCCCCTAAGACGGCGGAATCAAGGGATATAGCAAGGGAGAAGCTCCGTACCTGGGTAAGGGGCTTCCAGAAGAACACCTCTGGACCTTATCTTCCAAGAGAGAAGATGAGGGCTTGCCTTTTCCCTAGGGCATCAGCTGATGCTGTGATTCCCCAGCCTCAAGAGGAGATCCCCCAAGTTCAGATCCCGGTGGATGCTGAAGTCGCGGTTGCCTTGCAAGACATCCAGTTGGACGAAAGGATGTCAGACGGGTCCGAGCGTCTGGAGGAAGACCTCCTGGCAGGAGGCCAGGATGAAGATCAAGCTCCAGACATTGTAAAGGAAGAGGCCGCTGAGGTGTCGGCTGCTCCGGTTCAGATCCCTGAACCTATTCCCTCAACATCGTCCGCTCTCCCAGCAGAGCTGGGACAGGCCCTCTCCTCCATTGTTGGAATGATCCAACAAATGCAGGAGGAGAATAATGAGAAGGCGGCTGCAATCGAACTGCAGATGCAGAGGATTGCAGCATCACGTGGGCCTCAAAAAAGGCTCAACGTGAAAGACCTTCCCTTGTGCTCTGATGCTAACCCGTGGAGGTATGCTGACCACATGCCGGTGACGATTGGGAAGATCGTCATGTCGGATAAGTTGGGTTCAGTTCCCCTAGAGGAGGTAGAATTCTGGCCCAGCAGAGGGGCATATCCGGACTGCTATGTCCGGTTGAGGAAGGAACCAGCGTCAAAGGAGGAGACAGAGCCGAAGGAGGTCATAGTGATGGACCACGCTAAGGCTCAAGCTTTACTTTCATCGTCAATGAAAGAGAGGGGCTTCTCGAACTCAAAGGTGGCTGCATTGAGTAAGAAGCTCCCTTCCTTTGTGTCCTCTCCTGATAGAGCCTTCCCCTTTTTGCAGAAAGGGTTTGCGGCTGTGTTAAAAGCAGTCGAGGCTGGCAAACCTTGCCCCTCCTTGGAGGAGTGTAAACCCTTGTCGCTGGCCCTACCTTTGGACCACAAGGACTGGAAGGACGTCCATCTTACCTTCTCAGTCGGGAAGTTGGAGGCTGATATTGCCGGACGTCAGTTCGGTGAGAACCTCCCTAACCTGTCTGACTTTCTTTTGCGGATGGAGCTCGAGACAAAAGAAAGACTTGCTGCCTTAATGTCTCTTCAGACTACTCTTGAATTGATGGCAAGTGACCCCAAGGTCCATGAAATGTTCATGGTAGTGGCCAAGACTCATCTGGCCACAGTGACGAAGGATCTTTACAGCTTCGTCAGAGCGAGGAGAGCTTGTAGGGAGTTCGTGTTCGCCTCGGCTACGGTGAGGCACGAGCCAAGGAAACTAATCTCCTCCAACATTTGGGGCAAAGACCTTTTCCCTAGTGAATCGGTCAAAGAAGTTGTCGATAAGGCCGCCATGGAGAATAGAAACCTTCTCCAGAAGTGGGGCCTGTCTATCAAGAGAAAGTCTTCCCCGGATGAGGGTCCCCAACCTAAGAGGAAGACTAATAGGACTAGGTTGCCGTCCCAGCCAGCCAAGCCAGTTAGACAGCAACAGTGACAGCAATTGCCGATCCCTTCTGTGCCCCAGATGGTGGCACAAACCCCGACCACATTTCAGTGGGTACCCCAGGCCGTGTCGACACAGTCCCCGGCATTCAACCCAACGTTCGAAGGGCAGTCAGCTTCCTTTCGAGCAAAGCCTAGAGGAGCAGCCAGAGGCTCGTCTAGGCGCCCCTCAAGGGGAAGGGGATTCAGGGGTGGTCGCGGTAGGGGAGGCAAGACCTCAGGACAACAGTCCAAGTGAGATGATACCGGTAGGAGGGAGACTTCAGTATTTTCGGGATCGGTGGACCTTCGATCCCTGGGCCCACAGCCTACTCAAGAATGGACTGGGCTGGAGCTGGTACAGTACTCCACCCCCGTGCCCTCAGTTTTTCCAACACTCGACCCCCGTTCTGGAGGAGTACATCCAAGATCTGTTGGAGAAAAAAGTGATCCGAAGGGTAAAGTCCATCAAATTCCAAGGGAGGCTGTTTTGTGTTCCCAAGAAGGACTCGGAAAAGCTCAGAGTCATTCTGGACTTGTCGCCACTCAACAAGTTCATAGTGAACTGCAAGTTCAAGATGCTAACACTGCAACACATAAGGACCTTACTGCCCAAGAGGGCATTTACCGTCTCCATAGATCTGTCAGACGCCTATTGGCACGTTCCAATCAATCGTCGACTCTCCCCCTACCTAGGGTTCAAGCTACAACGAAGACTATATGCCTTCAGAACCATGCCTTTCGGGCTAAATATAGCCCCAATGATCTTCACGAAGCTTGCGAGCGTAGCTCTCAAACAATTACGCCTAAAGGGAATTCAGGTAGTAGCGTACCTGGACGACTGGCTGGTGTGGGCAGCATCCAAGACAGAATGCTTGCAAGCTTCCAGTCAAGTGATCCAGTTCCTAGAGTATCTAGGCTTCAAGATCAACAGAAAAAAGTCTTGACTTTCTCCATCTCAAAAGTTCCAGTGGCTGGGAATCCACTGGGACCTAATGTCATACCGTTTCTCCATCCCGGCGAAGAAAAGGAAGGAGATAGCGTGTTCTGTCAAGAGACTTCTAGATTCCGAAAGGATATCAAGACGCGAACAGGAGAGGGTACTGGGTTCTCTCCAGTTTGCTTCGGTGACAGACCCGGTGCTAAGAGCACAGCTAAAGGATGCAACCGGAGTTTGGAGAAGTTATGCATCAAACGCGCGAAGAGATCTGAGAAGACCAGTTCCGCTTCGTCTACGTACTCTTCTCAGGCCTTGGTCCTAAGCCAGACATCTAAAGAAGTCGGTTCTTCTTCAGCCACCTCCCCCGTCGGTGACAATTCACTCAGACACCTCGAAGGAGGGATGGGGAGGTCACTCTCATCGGAAAAAGGTCCAGGGGACTTGGTCCAAGCCATTCAAGACCTTTCACATAAACTTTCTAGAAGCTATGGCAGTGCTCCTTACCTTAAACAAAGTCTCCCCGCATCACTCGATCCACATAAGGTTGGTGCTGGATAGTGAGGTAGTTGTGAGACGCTTGAATCGACAAGGATCAAGGTCACCACCTCTCAACCAGCTGATGCTGGCCATCTTCCGATTGGCGGAAAAGAAGAAGTGGTACCTGTCGGCAGTTCACCTTCAAGGAGTCCGCAATGTGACAGCGGACGCTCTATCCAGGTTCACACCGATAGAGTCGGAATGGTCCCTAGACACAAGATCATTCTCCTTCATCTTGAGTCAAGTCCCAGAACTGCAGATAGATCTCTTTGCGACGAAAGACAACAAGAAGTTGCCCCTGTACGTGTCCCCGTACGAGGACCCCTTGGCGGAAGCAGTGGACGCGATGTCCCTCGACTGGAACAGATGGTCCAGGATTTACCTGTTCCCTCCTCACAACCTTCTGTTGAGGGTCCTCAACAAACTGAGATCATTCAAGGGAGTAGCGGCAATAGTGGCCCACAAGTGGCCGAACAGCGTGTGGTTCCCTCTGGCATTGGAACTACGGTTGAAGTTTCTACCGCTACCAGATCCAGTTCTGACCCAGCGAGTCCAGAAGTCGACTGTCTGTGCTTCATTACAGAAAACCCGGACCCTGCAGCTCATGATTTTCTCTCCCTAGCGGTGAGAAAGCGTTTCGGGATCTCGAAAGCCAGCATAGACTTCCTAGAGGAATATAAGTGCAAATCCACTAGAAGGCAATATGAGTCATCTTGGAGGAAATGGGTGGCCTTTGTCAAGGAGAAGAATCCGCAGGAGATCACGACGGACTTCTGCTTATCTTTTTTCTTCCACCTCCATGGTCAAGGGTTGGCAGCGAACACGATTTCAACGTGTAAGCCTGCTTTGACAAGACCCATCCTATATGCCTTCCAGGTCGACCTCGCTAACGAGATCTTTAATAAAGTTCCGAAAGCCTGCGCTAGGCTCCGACCGTCAGCACCTCCAGAGCCCATTTCATGGTCTTTAGATAAAGTTCTTCATTTTGCTTCGCTGTTGAACAATGAGGAGTGTGCATTAAAGGATTTGACCCAAAAAGTTATTTTCCTATTTGCACTCGCGTCCGGGGCCAGGGTTAGTGAGATTGTAGCCCTCTCGAGAGAGGAAGGTCGTGTTCAGTTCCTGGATGGGGGAGAACTGAACCTGTTTCCGGATCCTACGTTTCTTGCCAAGAACGAGTTACCCACCAACAGGTGGGGTCCCTGGAGAATCTGCCCTCTGAAAGAAGATGCATCTCTATGTCCAGTAGAATGCCTAAAGGTCTATCTTCGTAGAACTTCAGACTTCAAGGGTGGTCAACTGTTCAGGGGAGAAACGTCAGGCTCAAATTTGTCTCTGAAACAACTCAGGGCGAAAATCACATATTTTATTCGCAGAGCAGATCCTGACAGTACACCCGCAGGTCACGATCCGAGGAAAGTTGCTTCATCCTTAAACTTCTTCAATTGTATGGATTTTGAACATCTTCGTTCATACACTGGCTGGAAGTCTTCCAGAGTTTTCTTTCGTCACTATGCGAAGCAAGTGGAGCAACTAAAGAGATCTGTGGTAGCAGTGGGTTGCGTCGTTAACCCTGCTGTTTAACTCTGCGAGGAACAGTGGTTTTAATTGGGATGATTAATTCCAGGGTGAGTGTGTAGTTACATGCTGTACTACAAACTAAGTGAGGGCACTGAGTGGCCCACGTTGACTGTTCCACTTTCAAAGGTGAACATAGCATAAGTGCAGACATGCGTGCCGAGCGTTTCTAACGCTAATGTGACTGATTAGTAATACAGACTTTTATGGCTTTGATACCTTGGTATGTTAAAAGTGGCACTAATGTTTCTTTCAGATAAACAAGTTTCTGTTTACTATCATACTTATTCTTAAAGTTTTGGTTATCCTCCTCTTATATATATATATATATATATATATATATATATATATATATATATATATATATATATATATATATATATATATATATATATATATATATATATATTTGTTGTTAACCTGTCTATTTATTGCCTGTCAATAAACCTGTTCTTGAGAACCTTGCGTCTCCTTCACCTGTGTCTATTTATTGGTTTAACTGAGCATTTATTCTATGTATAATTATCCGGGGATAA
>NC_090732.1:95402194-95417194 GCF_036898095.1 Palaemon carinicauda | reverse complement strand
ATATATATATATATAATTTAAGTGGAAACGCATACATGCATGCTTCCCAAATAGGTAACTTTGGACGCGTAAATTAAATATTGTTTTTTCATGTACTCTTACTAAATACAAGAGAGTAATGGCAATATGTAAGTTAATTACATTTGTTTTATAGGTGTTCCACCATCTGTCTGTCTGTGTTGGATATATAAGATGCATATGTATCCATAGACAACAAAACGTAGTAAAATATTTTCACTGTGGAATAGTTTTTTCTTTCCATGGCAGTATAACGTACTATGGATTAGTTCTGTCTCTTTCTTTACTTTTTTACATTTATATTTTCTAAAAATTATGGAACCTAATTTGTATCATCTAAATTAGTATGGAATATTTTAGCAGTCATTGGATTGATTGTAATATACATATTTTTTTCTAATGAAACCTTGCTAAATTTAACAAGCTTAAGGGAAGTGTACAAATAAGGAAAATAATTTATGCGTTTATTAAATATGTTCATAAAAGCATAACGTAAATATTGACTTTTCTCATCAAGAACTATGTTTACAAATAGTTTTATTGGAATCTGCTTATTTTCCTCTTATTCCCCTTTATATGATATTATTCAGCAAATTATTGGCTTCTTTAAGATGGGCAATCTTGCCCTGAACATGGAGGGTTCATGGTTTGTAGTTCTATTATTTTTTTTTTTGGGGGGGGGGGGAATCATATGAATATTAAAAAATTTGATAGAGTATTCATTAGGGCAAAGGAATTTTGTAGGTGATTGAATCTTAATAATCGAATAGATAACCTTAAAAGAAAAGACGGGAAATCTACTGTGCTCACATTAGGTGTAGCAAATGACCCACGCCTTTGAGGCAAACTCAGGAGTCTGAAGAAAGAACGTCAGTGAAGTAAACATTGGGCTGAAGAATCTGAAAATTCTCTCCGGGTCTCGTTGATTATGCGCATAAAAAGCGGTGTGGACCCAAAGTACTTAAGTGTGCAAACTTCACAGAGTAGCTTATATTAGACTCAGCTTTGGAAAGAAAGAGCATACATTTTTATGAAGGATTCTTTTTATTTGTCCAATAAACTTATTGACGTGTCACGCATAAATACCTATGAATATAAACCTGGACACAATTTATATCAACTTTAGAATCCGTTTTCTATTATTTTGTATGTCTGATACTGTACGTATTCAGAATAACAGATAACTGATGAGTGCTTTCCATGTAAAAGCCAGAATGTAAACGATACTCTTTTATCAACAATAAATAGATTATCATTATCATTAAAATGCGAGCATCGCTTATTTCGTTTTCGAAGGAAAATTAAGGGCCAGAGAAACCAGATTTTAAAGATCCTTTTTATATCCTGATCCTTATTAAGTAAGTGCCAGCTATCACCTAATCCTAATAATTCAGTGATATCTAATATTTCAGCAATATCTAATTTTCTAGTATATCTATAAATATCAGAGTTCATTTTATAGATTTATATTTCTAATCTTTTTTTTTTTTTTTTACTTCAGATGCAGGTAAAAACGCAACAAAATAATTATCGTAAATAGTTCAGTTATTAATAGAATGAAACTGGTTATCAATCGTGCTCATAGATAGTTGTGAAAATTCGCTGTTTGTTATTCGAAATTTTAGGTACACGCCTAAAAGAATGAGTGTCTGTGGATATATTAACACTAAGCAATATTGAGATAGAAAAGTGGTTGTAATTTTTAAGGCAGATTTGGGTGAATCCAATTCAAAATTCGGTACAGAAGGAAATACACTACTTCATATAATATATTCTAACGTTCAATTCATTTAGCGCACTGCGTTTTATCTTCTACTGTAAATATATATTTTTTTTTCTATTAAGGGTAAATTGCCCCTTTTCATACTGAACCTGCTTTCCATTTTAATATATCAAAAATAAAATACGAATATGCTTTTTTTATCTGCTCATTTTCTAATTATGCATAAATGCGCTAAATCACATTTATTTAAATGTTAATAGAAGGAAAAAGAATTCTTTTACGAATATCAAACGAGTTTTCCGACAGAAGAATATTTTCGAGACTTTCCCTAGACAGAGTGATAAGCTCTCAGTATTTTAGTTTACAAAACTATTTTCATTAATCTCTCTCTCTCTCTCTCTCTCTCTCTCTCTCTCTCTCTCTCTCTCTCTCTCTCTCTCTCTCTCTCTCTCTCTCTCTCTCTCTCTCAACATTGTATATTTATTTTTGAGGGACTAATCAAAATATTTTTCAGTAGACACACTTCTAAAAATTAAATGGGAAAATGGCTTCTTTCTAATACTGTTTTGGAAATATTTGTTAAGGTAGACTTGGTGATAATATCTTAGTAACTAATGAAATTAATTACTGCCCTAAGTTGCAAAAATATTAAGTTGATTAATTCTTGCTTTAGAAAATGTAAGAAACCATTTCTTATATAAAAACGCCCAACCCTTTACCAATGGTGAAAAAGGGCAAGTTTATGGGCGCATCATCTTCGCTAGATAGGAAATTGGGTCATCGGTTTCAAAGAAAAAAAAAAATGTATGGGCTACAAAAAGGAAACCGGAATTATAAGTGAATGTATATCGTACGTCCTGATAGAAAGAAAATTTTTTATGAGATTTGGAACTATATTCTGATTTGCTAAAGATAGAATCTATATTTGTTCAAAGATGAGACGATTTATCAAATTACCATAATAAAGACAATTTAAATATTTACAATAATTTGACTGCAGTATTGCGAGCTTGCATTAGAATGATTAGATAATTCTAATTCAAATGATGGACATACCTTGCCTCAAAGATTTCGATTATTGCTCAAAAGCTTATGAGGTAATTAAGGTATTCACATAAGCTAAATTTAATTATAAAGGCCAATTAAGGAAAATTAAGTAAAGATCCCGCTGACCAATTGCTATACGAATAGTGAAATATTGTTCAAAACTTTTTGACGGTTTTCTGCCGTCAATTTTCTCTAAATGTATAACATTTTAAATCAATTCATGTATTTTAGCATCTGTCAGAATAATAAGACACAAATTTCAGACACAAACATCTAGAACATTATAAATAATGATAAAATTTGCTAATTTCAACAACAGTATCCATTAAGGACTTGCTAATTTTTTGTTTTCTAAAAAGTATATGACCTTATATGAAAACATAAATATGTCTTTACTGAACAAACAAAAAATCTACATAGTTGACAATATACTCATTGTCAATGGACGTTTTCATAAAGAGAGTTATTAAATGACAATGAGAAATTGTTTACCATCAAAATTCTGGCAAATACTTTCCATCTTGTTATATATGAAAACTTTTAAATCTTAAAGAAAAAAATCATCCTCAAAATAGAGGATCATCCTGTTATAGGATAGCCTTAAATCCAGTAGCTTAGAGAATGTCTAATGATGAAGTTGAATATCCTATGGTAAAGCACTACTGGCTTAGCCTGGCCTACCACTTTATATTTTGCCTCTGAAATTTATGTATGGAGAGCTATATCAATATAATGCTAATCAATACATTGAAATGTATAACACACAACAAAAATGATTATAAAGAGAAGTTTATTATGGACATGCCTTACATACCTGTACTATCCAGATATGTAAATGCTGATAACACCACAGAAAGGGCTGTTCTTATTTGGTGGGTTTAGATTACACTACTTAGCTAGTGAAAATGTTCTGTTTATAATGTACTCCCATATTGTTCTTTCATGTACTCTTACAAAATACAAGAGAGTAATGGCAATATGTAAGTTAATTACATTTGTTTTATAGGTGTTCCACCAACTGTCTGTCTGTGTTGGATATATAAGATGCATATGTATCCATAGACAACAAAACGTAGTAAAATATTTTCACTGTGGAATAGTTTTTTTTTCTTTCCATGGCAGTATAACGTAAGCATTGTACTATGGATTAGTTCTGTCTCTTTTACTAATAGTCATCATTATCATCATCAGCATCAGCAGTTGATAGGCCACTGCAGAACAAAAATCCACAGAGATGTCCTTCCACTCCCGTATGCGTGTGGTCTTTCTATGCCAGTCTATAACTATAAATTTTATTAGCTCCTCAGTCTATCGTCTTATCTTCCTTCCCTTGCTTCGTTTGTAATCTCTAGGAACCCATTCAGTTATTCTTTTTGTCCCCTTTCTTATCTGTCATTATAATTATAGATCCTGCCCATGTCCATTTATTTTTCTTACTTCTTGCTCTAGTTTGCTCTCGTATCCATTTAACTATTTTTTTTCTCTTGTTGTTAATCCCATAATTATTCTTTCCATAGCTCTTTGAGTTGTGACTAGCTTACTTTTCTTTTTAGAGAAAGTGGTCTTTTCATTTTCATAATCTCAATTTTGTTACCAAATGATTTTTCCTTTTAATTTTGGTCTCGTCCTGGGGAAAACTTACGGGTTGTCCTAAGTACTTATATCTATTAACAATCTCTAGAGGTTCGTCCATAACCCTTCTTTGTTGTATCTCTGCATTTTCATTTAACATTATTTCAGATTTACTTTTGTTAATTTTTATTCCCACATTTCTGCTTTTTCTATTCAAATCTTCTCACATCTTTTGAAATTCCTCCCATGATTCAATAAATAGAACTATGCCATCTTCAAATCTTAAGTTGTTATGGTAATCCCCAAACTAAATTCTTGAAAATTTTTCTAGGCTCGCAGTGAATAATTTAGGAGAGACTGGGTCTCTGTCTAACTCATTTCTCAATCAGAATCTTCTCACTTATTTGTATAGTTTTAGATTTGCTATACTATTCCTTGCTTTTGAAGGGCTTTCATTATTGTTGAAATTTTGACGGAATGAAAAGATTCCTTAAATTCTGGGATAGTAGGTTGGCAGGGCACCAGCTGTCCGTTGAGATACTACCGCTGGAGAGTTACGGGGTCCTTTGACGGGTAAGATGGTACTACATTGGCTCCCTCTCTCTGATTATGGCTCATTTTGTCTTTGCCTACACATACACAGAATAGTCTGACCTATTCTTTCCACATTCTCCTCTGTCCTTATATATCTAGCAACACTGAGATTACCAAACAAGTCTGCTTCGCTCAAGGGGTTGACTACGACAATAAAATTGTTCAGGGGCTATTTTCCTCTTGGTAAGGATAAAATAGACTCTTTAGCAATGGCAATCAGCTCTTCTAGGAGAAGGGCACTCCAAAATAAAACCCACTGGTCATGGGTAGTCTCATAGCATCTGTACCATGGCCATCTAGTATCTTGGATTAGAGTTTTCTTGCTTGAGGGTTCACTGGGGAACACTATTCTATCTTATTTCTCTTTCCCCCTTTTTTTTCTTGCCATTTTTATTGTTTACATATGAAAGATCTAATCTAATGTTGTTACTGATCTTAGCATATTTTATTTTGATTGTTAATTACTTCTCTTGTAGTTTTTATCTCCTTGTTTTCTTCCTACCTGGACTATATTTCCCTGTTGGAGCCCTTGGGCTTATAACAACTTGCTTCTCCAACTAGAGTTGTAGTTTAGCTTTTAATAATAATAATAATAATAATAATAATAATAATAATAATAATAATAATAATAATAATAATAATAATAATAAATGCCATCCATAGTGGTTTGTCATACTCTGTTGATTTTCCATAAGGTGGTTAATTACCACACGGATATGATCATTATTTGAATACTCGCTTCTGATATTAGATTGGTTTAAGAATCATTTCAAAGAAATTTTTGTAACATTTACATTTGAAGCAATCAACTCTTCATACATTTTCCGACTCTTATTGCTAACGATTTTCTCATATCATTTATAGTCCGAATTTGATGTGTTGGCTTAAGTTTGGCTTCGTCGTCCGTAGTTATAGA
The DNA here is from genome assembly GCF_036898095.1 of Palaemon carinicauda. NCBI lineage: Eukaryota > Metazoa > Arthropoda > Malacostraca > Decapoda > Palaemonidae > Palaemon > Palaemon carinicauda. The sequence goes on along the minus strand of NC_090732.1, from coordinate 95,411,324 downwards.
GCAAATACGGAAGTTGGCAACAGACCGCATTGTTTTTCGCACATGAATATACAAGTTGCTGTAAAATAGAGACTGGTTGTTCGTGATTATTGGACAAATCTCGTTCAACAAGAAATGTATTCATGTGAAATATTGTTTAGAACTTCTTAACACGTTCAGCCATTTGAACGTATCAAAATCAAAAGCGTCTTCATTAGACGTAGATAACTCTTCTTAAACTTCACGAAGCTTGTTTATGGGTTCGTCCCATGGGTTTCAGTCCAATACTTACAAGCCGGATTCGGCTTCCTCGTCAGTGCCATGGGAAATACCAAATAAGGAACTGGCTGTATCATTTTTAATGCACTTATGAACTTATGATTGACAGTGAATTTTCGTTCGACAACTGCCGTATTATTGTATCAGGATGTCTGGATCTGATTGAACGTCTAAAGTGAATCATAAATGGCAGAGTCAAGGAACAGGACAATGACCTAGAGAATGATCATCTAGACATAAAATGAGCACCAAAGTCCCCTCTCCATCGAGCTAGGACCAGGGAGGGCCAAGCAATGGCTCTTGATGACTCTGTAGGTAGACTTATAGGATCCCCCAAACCACCATCCCTAGCTCACAAGGATGGTGTGTTTTAAGCCACTAATAATGTATAAATTATTCATCATGAGGAGGTCTCAAACTCCCATCCAACAGATTGCCAGACATGGACGTTTCTAATAGGCTACCACAACCGTAACAATTAAGGCATATAAACGGTTATTTATTGTTTAAATACTTTATAAATATCAGGGTAACGGTTTCATTGTTATTCCTCTATTTTAATAAGGATTCATTTTAAACAGTTCCACCTATGATTTTATAGTTGGGGTTGTCCAATAATATACGCTAAATGTGAAATAAAACCACGGAAGATTACTGAATATCAGACCTCATCTTATCTAAATGTCGTTTGAACTACCGAAATAAGAGGGTACTTGAAAAATCTTTGAGATTTAATATTTTTCTAAACTTCTACAATTTACTTTTATGTGTCGCAGACTTCGTTTACGGCGTCTGCGACTCTGGGATACATCCAGTACGTTTCCAACCACTATCTAAATTGGAAGCACATCTCAAATCTAAAGCAGAGAGTGATATTATCCTATCTTTAGAACCATCACCATAAGATAAAAATTTGAGAAGAGGGTTCTTGTCTCACTGGTAACGTTTTGACTCACCTTACAATAGTGACTGCATTGGCCATTGTTTAGTCAACAACCACAAGTCGATTTGTAAATGTCTCCCAATAGAAAATGTAAGTCAAGAAATGAGACATGGGGCTAAAAGCCTCATTTCAAAAGTTATTCATATACAAAAGAAAGTAATGTCTACACCACCACCATTAAATGCCAATGCACAGTCATACGCACACGAATATATATATATATATATATATATATATATATATATATATATATATATATATATATATATATATATATATATATATATATATAAGTATGTATGTGTGTATATATATATATATATATATATATATATATATATATATATATATATATATATGTATATATATATATATATATATATATATATATATATATATATATATATATATATATATATATATATATATATATATAAGTATGTATGTATATATATATATATATATATATATATATATATATATATATAAGTATGTATGTGTATATATATATATATATATATATATATATATATATATATATATATATATATATATATATATATATATATAGCAAGCACGGAAAAGTGATCCATATACCTAATAAACGGTTCCGAAAATAAACTTTATACGGGAAACTACAACAGCGGTTACGTAAGACCTTCCGACTAAAAGAAATGATAAGTAGGCGGAGTAAAGTACCCAGGAAACCTTTGCAGGTGCTAGTATGGTCTGGAAATGGGTATTGTGAATTGGATATCACAACAAGTGTCACCTTCAAAGGGCAGCATATATTTTAGAAAAGAAACGCCCCCCCCCCCCCCCATCAATATAAAAATAACTGACATATCCAATATGTGGAAAGGAATGTATGTACAGGATTTGGCCTCATGAGCCGTAACAATACACAATTTCATCCTTATCATCAACATAACAATATCATCATACTATATTCACCAACTACTGGTTAGCATAGAATGACGTTATTGGTTATGGTAAACTGCTTAAATTAAGTTATACTGTATGTATATATATATATATATATATATATATATATATATATATATATATATATATATATATATATATATATATATATATTTATATATATATGTGTGTGTGTATGTGTTTGTGTGTGTGTAATTATGTGAGTACGTATTTCTCTTTCTACTGCCGTTTATTATCTAGCTAAATCATGTGCAACCAGATGGACTCCCAGTTATTATAAAAATGTATATAAATCATAATGAAGAGCAGAACAAAAGCTTTGACACGCTGACCTTAAGAAATGTAACTGAAACCCATGACAGAAAGGCAATGATACAAAAGCCTCCCTTAATGGCGGAAATTTTTTTGTTACGTTGCTCCCTATGATATTAGTAAAAGCAAATAAGTTTCGGGTCAAATTTCACAGTCCAGCTTATGTATAACTGACTGAGAAATAACTACAATGTGGAATTTGTAAAGGTAAATATATTGTTCTAGTAGTTGTTCATATATGTCGTTTACGACACAAACAGACATTCTATAAGCAGACAATTGCAATCCTTTAGAACACAGACATGTAAGATCTTTGAAATATTATTAATTTCTAGGCAGAAATTTATCTACTTTGCTAGTCTTCTCATTTGTGTATGCATGGTGTCCTTAATATCTGCCTGCTCAATCTGAATGAAAATTTCAATATACATTTTAGTCAGCTAATAGTTCAAGGCATTCAAAACCGGACCGTGAATTTTTTTGTAGAAATCAATAGAGTTAGACCGCATTCAAATGAGCAACCACCATTAAATTTGCCATTTCTCTCTCTCTCTCTCTCTCTCTCTCTCTCTCTCTCTCTCTCTCTCTCTCTCTCTCTCTCTCTCTCTCTCTTCTTTATATATATATATATATATATATATATATATATATATATATATATATATATATATATATATATATATATATATATATGATAGATAGATAGATAGATAAAACACCGACATTATTATCATTCGTTGCTAGTCCAATGCAGGGCAAAGTTCTCGGCCAGGTATTTCCAGGTAATTGGCATATGTTCAAAGTGTTCAGTGCAGCTCCTAGTTTCTGATGCATAAGTTAATGCTGGTAGAAGTATCTGATTAAATACTTTCCTTTCTAGAGAAAGTGTCATTTTTCATTTCATAATCTTATTTAGTTAACCAAATGCTCTCTCCATCCCATGCATATTTTTATTCTCATGTTTTTGGGGTAACACTTACTGTCTATTCTAGGTATTTATATTCATTAACAATCTCTTGAGGTTCGTCCATAACCGTTATTTGTTTTCTCTGCGTTTTCATTGAACATTATTTTAGCATTACTCATATTCATATTCAATCTTACAATCTTGCGTTCTCTATTTAAATCTTCTATCATCTTTTGCCTTCCTCTCATGATTCCCTAAATAGAACTATGTCATATGCAAATCTTAAGCCGTTAAGGTATTCCCCATTAATGTTTAATTCCCACATTTCCCACTATAATTTTTAAGAACATCTTCAAATCATGCTGAGAATTTTACCAATATCTTTATGTAGTTTGAGGATTGCTGTGCTACCCATATAGATATCTTCACGGGTTCTAACATACGACTCATCTATTCCTTAGTTTTAAAGTGCTTTCATTACTGCCGAAGTTTTGGCAAAACCAAAATTTTCACATACAGTATTCTATAAATTCCATACATAGTAGTTGGAATACTCTGTTGATTTTTCCAAGGGCTGGTTAATTACACGAATATGGTCATATGTTGAATACCTGCTTCTAAAATCTGTCTGCTGTTTTGGTTGATTAAAGTCTAGCTGTCTTTCCATTCGGCCAAATATGATCTTTATAAACATTTCATGTATTACTGAGACTAAACTTCTTGGGCAGTAATTTTCTTAGGTATTTTGTTTCCCCCTTTTTGTACTTAATATAATGATAACGTTTTTCCAAGCTGTAGGGATAATGCATTCTTGAAAATCAATTATTAGGCTATCTTCTCCTGCTGCTTTGCCTCTTGTTATGCCTTTTAATGCTTTACTTCTGCTACTATTACTTCTGGTACTAGTTCAGGTGTTTCAATATTTCTATTCGCAAAATTATTTCTTATAACACTATTGTAGAGAATTATGTAGAAATCCTTTGCAATTAGTGTCACCCCATTTTTTTTCTTGGTAATATATCCATTTTCCTCCTTTAGGGCAAATATCTGTTGGCACGCTGTTCGAAGTCTTTTCATCAACTTGATGCTCCTTCCCTTCTTTAGTGTTTCTTCAATTCTGCTCTGACCGTGTACATGAATGTCTTGGCTTTCTAGTTTGTTTATTCTTTGGGATAGTTCAGCTAGATATATTTCATCTCTCTTGTATTTTACCCTCATTTTCAATATTTTCTTTATTAGGTTTTTGATGTTTTCTGATAGCTTTACTTGATCTTATTTAGGAACTTTTCCACCTATTTATTATGGTTACTCTAATAAAAATTTTAATAAATTATTATTCAATTCGTCTTTACTTGCTTCCATTTCATCATGTAGGTAGGGGTATAGGAACTTTTCCACCTATTTATTATGGTTACTCTAATGAAAATTTTAATAAATTATTATTAAATTCGTTTTTACTTGCTTCCATTTCATCATGTAGGTAGGGGTACCTATTTTGTAATGATAAAGAAAACTCACATTTTTTTTTTTACAGGAGTGTTTATTTTTTTCATAAATTTACTTTTCCTTTTCCATACTTAGATTTAGACATATTCTACTTCTCACCCATCTATGGTCGACTAACTTTAACTTCTTTAATACTGTTACATTTTTAAGTAAATTAACTTTTTCATTGAGAATAAAATCTATTCAGTTTTTCGTTTCTCCATTTTGGATTCTCTATGTCTATTTAATGTGTTCCTCTTCATAAAAAAAAATATGCTTATGACTTTTAGATTGCTTTTTACTCACACACACGCAATATATATATATATATATATATATATATATATATATATATATATATATATATATATATATATATATATATATATATATATATATACATATATATATATATATACTGTATATATATACAGTATATATATATATATATATATATATATATATATATATATATATATATATATATATATATATATATATATATATATATATATATATATATATAGATATATATATATATATATATATATATATATATATATATATATATATATACATACATATATATATGTATATATATATATATATATATATATATATATATATATATATATATATATATATATATATATATATATATATATATATCTGAAAAAGCTAAAAAACGTAATTTTCTAAACGTATCTTTACTTTGCAATTAAGTAAATCAATTAATTCCTTTAAAATTGGAATGATCATAGATGTAAAAAAGTAAAGTTTGTTCATGACATTCTTAAACCACCGCTAATTTTAGAACCCAACATTAGATAAATAATATTTGGTAATTGTTCGACCAGAGGATGCCAATATAATTATCATCCTAAGAATATGATATATATAGTTTTATCTAATTATCATAATTTTACTTAGATAACTTGACTCCAAAATATATAAAGAAAAAATCTTACATTATTTCTATGTTCGAAGTCCAATTAAATGGATTTGCATTTCTGTGTTAATTTTTTTTTCAGAAGTTTCTACAGCCCTTTCATGGTATGATAAGTTTAATTTTATGGGATCCACGTATGCAATTACCTCTCAAGAAAATAAACTAAAAAATCCTTTGGATACCACTGATATGCAATTTTTATTCTAGTACTTCATAGTTTGCCTTAGTCATGAACTCTGTCGCAGATGAAATATCTTATAATGGATGCCTTCTGTGAGTAAAAAAGTCGATGATAATCTAAGAATAAGGTTAGAGACACTTGCCATTTTAGGTACCTTCACGATTATGTATAGTAATTTTACTCCTGCTATACATATATAGATTTTACTTTTCGTTAGATGCATTATAGTATGGATACATACGCACCAGACTTTTGTAACATTCAAGTAAAATAGTAAAGTAAACTATATTCTTCCCGTGGCATTATTTTCCCTCTTAGTGCAAGAGCCCGTGTCTTGCTATACGCAAGGCAATCTTAACGAACGATATAAGAACAAACGCAGCATTATTTCCCTCGTTTTAAAAAGATCATGCTTCAGTTTCTCATGTCGAGTTAAGTCTGCGTTTCTTCACACATTAGGAAACATTCTCGTAAAATATTCCTTGTAAATTAGATTACATAATATGTTCTACCCAATGATTTATACGATCACACTTCTTCATTCAAGACAATAAAAACTACAATATAATATACTCTAAGAGGAAATAACCCGTTCCAAAAGGTAGGGTGCGTCTTTTAATGATGGGAAACCTTCTAAACATTATATTTCTTCGCTTAGATAAAAAAACATTACTCAAGTATTTTTGCCAATAGAGTATGTAACTAGAGATGTTTCTAATGTTAGATTCTGTAACATTGTTCTTTATTTCAACCTTTCTTATTTTGTACAATAACTTGAATTTCATTTAGAATGTGATTGTGTTAATTATTATCAGTTAATGCAATCTGATAAAACGATTTATATTGTGTATTGAGTCGTCATTTTTATTCTCTTTATTCCGGTCTCTGTCTCATTGTAGTTTTAGGTGAACTTTTTGACATCTATTGTTTCATTCACTCTTAATAAATGGATTTCCGTATGATTTATGCTTGCAAAATATAATTTCTTTCCCCATCAGAGTTTACTGCATCAAATTGAGCTGTAGCATTACTTTTGTTTTGTTACATTCCCTGTTTGAACTGTTTAAAACCAATGTTGTCTCTATATTTCTCATTATTTTGAAAATTGTTTCAAAAACTTATAAAACCAATTATTTGTTTGTTTTAATCGTCTTCATCACTAGCCGATGTCATTTTCCCAATGTTTTGTTAATTCATTTGTTGATTTCCTGTGTATTTGATTTCGCTAAAATTGTGTTGGAGCACAGACAACCTACGGGTCTCTTTGCCTTAAAATGTTTATCCTCCTATGGTTGGGTCAAAGGTTTTAGCCTGCGAAACTTCAAGAAATCAAAGGAGATTTGTAATTCCTTGAGAATAAACAGTTATTAACATTTGATAAAAATAGTTTCCTATTTTCTGTATTCAATATCGAAATACTTTACATTTTTTGTTAAGAATAGCTGGAAGGCATTAAACTTCAGATATTAGCGTATAAGCAGAGAGAAACTCCGGAAAAACAAGCCAACCTCACGAAAAAAAAAATTTCTTTCTAGATTGCCAAACCCTTCCGGCCAAAAACGGGTTCTTCCAACTACGACGTCCGTAAACATTACAAGCTAAAAAGATGTTAAGTGATGCGAATTCGTTACTACCGCGAAATAGCCGAAAAAAATATTGACAAAAATATGAAAAAAATTAGTAAAATTGGGTAACAAGACATCGTGCTTATAGAAATTGTCTTACATTCGTAAATTGCAATACAGATGAATCTATGGAGCACAAATCACCCTGAACTGATGAATTGATGACCAAGAAAAATAAGCATCAACATAAAAATGTATAGAGTACGGTCCCTCATAATGGATATACATTTATATACTCTTGTCTATTTATTTCCAATTCGTTACATGAAAAAAGTATGAATATAACATCTAATTTGAGAATAGAAAAAAAAATATATCATTATTATCTTTTCCCCGTCCATTCTTTTCATATTTTAGGTCTAGCAGACAATTCTCTAAAGCCTTTTCTATTACTTCCTTGTCTTATTTATTAAAAAATACACCAATTCTTAATTATAATTCTATTTTTAACTAACAATATCTCATGAAGGTTTGTTAGAAAGTATTCAAAATTTGTAACGAAACAGTTTGGTAAAGCTGAAAATGGTAAGGTAAGAAGAACACAAAGATCCTTTTCTTAAGCTTATTACCAGCGGAAAAAAGAATGGTTTATTAAGACACGAAAACCCGATGCCTGAAGCTTAAATAGGTGCTACTTGATCCTAAGAAAAAAACACGGACGAACTAGTATATGGTTATACGAAACCAATAAGCCTGACTTTTTTCAAGGACTCCTGATGTCGTTGTTTTTTGTTTCATACCTACAAGAAACAAGACTACTTTTTAGTTAGACTTGTTCGCGAGAAGAAAAGAAATCCCTGTATTCTCTGTCTTACTTCATATGATGATATAAGTGTGTATCTATATATATATATATATATATATATATATATATATATATATATATATATATATATATATATATATATATATATATTTATATATATATATATCAATATATATATATATATATTCATATATATATATATATATATATATATATATATATATATATATATATATATATATGAATATATATATATATATATATAAATATATATATATATATATATATATATATATATATATATATATATATATATATATATATATATATATATTCTTACGAAGCTGGTCTAATAAAAGTAGATTATTTTATTCATGTATTTCATTTGTGTATTTAAAACGTGTATAGCCAGTTCATATGGTGATTTCCACTCATGTAGAATTAAGTGAATGTATGTAAATTACATAAAACTGTCGTCATTCATTTAGTTATATTTTAATTATGTTCCTTATATGTAAATTTATATCATTTTAATTAAGTAAATTTTTATTTCACATAGTTTTGTAACGAAGTCTTATTTAACCTTGTTAAATGGTATGCTGTATGAAACATGCCAGGGATTGCATATGTTTCCACGTGGTTGGAAGTTGCATGTAAGTTCTGGACTAAACATTATACTTTTTTTTTAATGTTATTAGAGGAGGTGAGCGGAGTTAGCCGAGTGTCGCCTCGTTGGGAGACGAATGGACCCTACTTCAA
>NC_090732.1:95394694-95397194 GCF_036898095.1 Palaemon carinicauda | reverse complement strand
CTTCTTTTTTTTTTCTCTTTCCTTTGGCTGGGCCCAAGGATATTGGTTAGCTTTACGTTCTGAGAGTGAAAATCTCGATATAATATAACCCAGGGTGTATTTAATTTTTGTAGTGATATCATCCATAGTCTACGGGTGCTAATACTTAATCTTACACTCAATCGTCATTCAGCCTGAGGCCAGATTAAATTACCACATGTCCTAACATAAGTATGAAGAAAGAAAGCTTTTTCGTCTTAACTTTGTGACCTGTTAAACATCTTCACGGTAGGAACTTTCCGATTAGTCCCTCTTTTATACTATTATAAATTTTGACAATATGTTTGGTCTAGTTAGAAATGCAATTCATTAACATCTGGATTACAGGTTTTTGCTGTTTATAATCTTTGAAAAGTACAGTTATCTACTGTTACTGCGTAAAATGATAGAATTTATTTCTTTGCATCTTTGGTGTTATTTCAAATTTTCATTCAACCTAGGGCAGTACATTTTCTTTTTTATAATCTTTTTACGTCAGGATACGCTTTCTCTCCTGAAAATTACTAATATCGTTACGGAAGTTGTGAAACAGGGGTGGTTTTATGATGAAGTTTATTGCGTGTATAAGGATACGATTTAATTAAATTTATGTACATCCGTTTCCTTTCGGAATGTAATAAGAGTTCCCTTTATGGGGGGCTGGAGAAACGGAACGACCAAAATAAGATAAAAAAAAATAAAAAGATGAGTAAGACAAATATTGAAGGCAAGTGATCATTAACCTAGGATGTTGTCTAATTCATCCTTTTCCTGTTCCAGACCGGGGAAAATACAATTACGTGTTTTGTCCCATTCCTTATCGAGGTTAGAAGCAGGTTATGTTTTTCCGAGCGGGTTTAATTGCATTTTTGTCAATATGTTTTCATTTGGTTGAAACGTAAAACAATATATCAGGAAAGTGTGATCGAGATTTGGAGAAACCACCACGAATACCTCTCTGTTCACCTTCTTGATATGAATAACTAAGATGAATAGTCAGAAGTCAGAAGATCTCGTAGAATAGATGCATCGTAGACGATGAATGTGGGTTTATTTTCCAAACTTCCGAAATAAAGGGAAAAGGTGACAGATGTTGCTTAAAAAGTCTCTTAATTAATTTCATAAAGTGTAGAATTATTATGTACATTACTAATGTTAAATTGTTGAATTACCGCTTAAAAATTTTGAAAAAATCAGGGGAAATTTCTCATTATACTAGTTTTTTTTTTTTTTTTTTTTTTTTTTTTTTTTTTTTTTTTATCATCTGCCCTCCTTATTCATTTCTGAAAAAAAAAATTATTAAAGCCAAAGAGATTTGCTTCGTTAAAGGATTTATATGTCTACCTGACTATATTTTTTAATTATTAGTTTCACTTTTATAAATCATAACTTTAACTCTATATTAATTAGCTTTAATAACCTCTAATACTACAGTTAAAATGTGAAGATCACTGATTCATGAGCTTTATAATGGCGTATATTTAAAATAGATCAAAGATAGAATATTTCTGCCTAATTTTACTTATTACCTTCGCCAAGGAGGTTATACTTTCGAGTCGGTATTTTTATCTATTTATTTCTGTGTGTGTGTGTGTGTGTGTGTGTGTGTGTGGACAGGATCACGTCAGAGCTACTTGACTAATTTTGAGGAAATATCCACCACAGACAGATCTTAAGTCATGAACGACCCCATTAAATTTGGAGATGATCCAGATGCGGATTCTAGTTTATATATATATATATATATATATATATATATATATATATATATATATATATATATATATATATATATATATATATATATATATATATATATATATATATATATATATATATATATATATATATATATATATATATTACGCGAGAAAGTTTCCTCGTTTTTCTTTACTTCATATCGCTGGTTTTGATTAGAAGGGACGAATAAACATATCTCAATTCACACGGGTATAGATACTTTGTGGATATTTACTTTACATAACTCTAATGAATCAAACAAAACAACAAAGAAATACAAAATTACGGCTACTTTAATTAGAAAGGCTGCTAAATTCTTAGGCTGAACAGTAATCTTATGTTCGACTCTATGAGCAAGAGCACGCCCTGGTGGTAAGCCAGATTATTCTAGAAAAATATTCCCAGCATTAAACACTAGTCACCGCCATCGTTGTTATCGCATCATTGTGAGAAGTAAAAACCGTCGACGTTGAAATTAAGTCAAAATTCACTGACTGCTTTCCAGTAATCGAGCAAACTTCTTTATCGTTGAGATATTTTATTTCATAAATGAGTAAAAAAAGTTTTAAAAAACTATCTGGATCACAAATTTATATTATGTCGTGTTATTTCCACGGGTAGTGCATGAATTTATCATTAACTCTTCATTTCTCTGAATTTAAACAGAGGTATTAAGAAATTCCACGTTTATATTATGACAATTTATAACAATGATGATTTATCACGAATTCACGATATAACT
>NC_090732.1:95337194-95389694 GCF_036898095.1 Palaemon carinicauda | reverse complement strand
ATATATTTATATATATATAAATATATACATACATACATATATATATATATATATATATATATATATATATATATATATATATATATATATATATGCGTGTGTATGTGAAGATAGAGATTACATATCAAAGTATATATATATATATATATATATATATATATATATATATATATATATATATATATATATATAAATCATTATTATTATTATTATTATTATTATTATTATTATTATTATTATCATTATTACTTGCTTATGTACAACCGTAGTTGGAAAAGCAGGATGCTATAAGCTCGGGGACTCCAACAGGGAAAATAGGCCAGTGGGAAAAGGAAACAAGAAAAAATAAAATTTTCAATAAGAGCAACAAAATTGAAATAAATATCTCCTATATAAACTATAAAAACTGTAACAAAAGAAAATGAAGAGAAACAAGGCAGAACAGCGTGCCCTAGTGTACCATCAAGCAAGAAAACTCTAACCCAAGACAGTGGAAGGCTATGGTACAGAGGCTATGGCAATAACGAAGACTAGAAAACAATTATTTCATTTTGAAGTGTACTTCTCCTAGAAGAGCTGCTGACCATAGCTAAACAGTTTCTTCTACCCTTAACAAGAGGAAAGTGGCCGCTGAACAATTACAATGCTGCAGTTAACCCCTTGGGTGGAGAATAATTGTTTGGTAATCTCACTGTTGTTAGATGAATGAGGACAGAGAAGATTAAGTAAACAATAGACCAGACTATAAAAAAGATCCATTTCCTTAAGTTAGGATAATTTAGGAGAACCAAAAAGTCTCTGGCATATGCTCCCTTTAGCTGCTAAATCGTGGCTAAACCTCATGTATAATAAAATTATCCGCAGCTGGACCTTTACAGACACTGTTCTATTCATCCCCATTATTCTTTCCCACGCGTTTCACACTTGGTTTTCAAAACCTTCGAGCCTTTCATTTTCTCCTTATTCCAAGAACTTAAGAACCCTATAATATCTTTACTAATCAACTGACATCCATTCTCATCACGTCCTTGAACCATCTCAAATCATGAGAATACACCACTTACCTCTTCCTACCTTTGTTATCTCTTCTAAATATCTCCACATATAACGGCCGACCAATTTTTCTTACACAAAATATACTATGGAAACCGTTCATCTGAAAAGATTCAGTGATTTTTTTTTCATATGTTAGACCTTTATATCAATTCCATGAAAGATAGTTGATTCAACGATCTTTACATATTTTCACATCTTGACTTGTGAACAGAATCCAGGACTCGCCCATTCCTTGCACAAATTTTGTCTTTCTCACTCCTACGGTGAGAGAGATCTCTTCTACTTTTCTTAACCGTTATGTTTACACTAAGATAAATAACTACTTTAATTTCTCTACTATATATAACCATTCATTAATCAATATTTTTCGTTTATACTTTGTGTCTTTAATCTAATCTTCTTCACATTTGCGGTAGCTCTCTTTTTACAATCTTTTTTCGAATTACTTTTACCAGTTGCTATATATTTTCTTAAAAACACTCAAAAATCTGCAAACATCAGTCCTTCCATAACCTATTCACAACTCATTCTCTCATTTCACAACTGTGAATCTACATTATTCACAACTCATTCTCACAATTTCACAACTGTGAATCTACATCCACATTCTTTTGCCTGGTCTCTCACATCTCTTCATTCATAAAGAAGTTGATCAGCTACAGAGAAATAACAAACCATTCCCCCAAGTTCAACCTCCGTAATAAACCACTTCTTCTATTTACCCTGTTAGAGCCCCCGGGCTTATAGCATCCTGCTTTTCCAATTAGGTTTCCAGATTAATAATAATAATAATAATAATAATAATAATAATAATAATAATAATAATAATAATAATAATAATAATAATAATAAATTCCCTTACTCACAACAACACTCTAAACACCTTCCACATTGCATTTCTGTTGATTTTATCATATGTATTTCTAGGCCCTTGTGTGATTGATAATTTTCCCCTTTCTTTCATTCTATTCCTTCTCCCCTCACCCCTCACACACACAAACACACAAATACACACACACACACACACACACACACACACACACATATATATATATATATATATATATATATATATATATATATATATATATATATATATATATATATATATACACAGTAAATATATCTATACACATTGCAAATAATTAATAAATGCTTTTAATATGACAAAGCTTCACTTCCAAAAATCTTAAAAAAAAAAAACACGTGGTTTCTAGGATGAATGATGTATGAGTATGACATAGCTACAGAAGAACAGGTTCTCGTAACTGCTATTAGTTATCAGAGGCGAGTATGGGCACCTGGTTGATGCTTCATATTAGATGCCAGATTTCAACTGGTCCTCTACACAGGATATGATGAAATGGAGAATAGGAATGTATCTAGCATTGATTCACAACAGTAATTCAGTGAAAGTGAACGTTTATTCATCCCCTTTTCTAAATCTTAAGTACGATTAATGATATTGAAAAAAGAAATGCACTATATTATTTTCATAAATTATTGACAAGCTACAACCCCAGTTGGGAAAGCAGAATGCTACAAGCCCAAAGGTATTCAACATGATAAGCAGCCGTACAGAATAAAACATGTGATGCACTTAAAAAGGTCAATGGATTCAACTATCAGCTTGAAAATATCCAAAAGAGTGAATTCAAAGATCCTGATTATCATTACTATTTTCTATTATTAGACAATCAAACCTAGTTAGATAAATCGGATGCTATAAGCCCATGGACTCCATCACGGAAAGCAATCAAGCGCGGATCTGAAATAAAGGAATAACAAAGAAACTAGGTATGAGAAATACTGTTAAAAATTATGAAATTTATTTAGATCAATAACAACGTTGAAATACATATGTAAATTATGAAAAAAAGTCTGAAGTCAACATGTTCAACAGAAAAGCGTTTGCACTTTCTAGGTTCCATTGTAGATTATGAAGGTCATTCCATAATCTGTTCACCGGTGGAATAAAATTCATAGAATACTATGTAGTATTAATTTTTATGATGGATAAAGTAAGACTGTCAGTATTAAATGTATACTTAGTATTATGTTCAGAATGGTATAGTCTGGAATGATCTGAATGAAAAGATGGCCAGAATTATGAAAAATACTACACAGCATGCACAAAGAACTTCCCGAGCAACGGTGAGATTAATATCCAGATCAGTGATAAAGAAAATAGTAGATAACAAGTTATAGTCCAACAAGTTAAGAGAAGAGTCAACACCCGAAGATCACATAAAAGAATAATACAGGGTAAATCAAAGAATAGAAACATTTCCTCAGACAGACTGATCACCAAAAATCTTAAAAGACTTTCCCAATATGCAAAATTTTTAAGACTGAATTGAGAAAAATAATTTTTTTTTTTCAAACGAATCATTTTTTTAATGCATCCTCTAGTGGAAATTAGTTTACTCCCCCTTCAATAGACTTGATAGATATTACAAACAAATAAATTTTTCAATGCATCCTCTAGTGGAAATTAGTTTACTGCCCCATAATAAACTTGATAGATATTACACTGATAATCGTTTATCACTACCTCGGTTTACCAAAT
This sequence comes from Palaemon carinicauda, assembly GCF_036898095.1. Taxonomy (NCBI): domain Eukaryota; kingdom Metazoa; phylum Arthropoda; class Malacostraca; order Decapoda; family Palaemonidae; genus Palaemon; species Palaemon carinicauda. The sequence continues at coordinate 95,386,069 of NC_090732.1, read as the reverse complement.
CAGTGTCGAAATGTGTTGTGATTCCATATGGGAAATATATCTTGTGATTCAATTCCAGAAAATTTTCCATCAAATGGATTTACAATATGCATTTTATGATACACAAATTTCAATTACAGTAAGTGATATAAAAGCTTAAAGTTACTAGTTGTCAATTACGATTAATTTTACGTATTTTTTTTTTTTTTTTTAAAACATCTTTTCTGTCTGCATAAAAACGGAGATATTACAGAATTGGTGTGATATGACAAAACGTTTAAACTTGTTTGCAAGCAATGCTAGTATTAATGAAGTGCAGTTTAATGACATAACTTGATTCAACCAAACCAGTAACAAGAAGTGCAACAAAACCATAGTAGACTTCACAGAAATGATTCTCTGGAAGATATCCTTCCGGTTGTTGGAGACAATTATTACTCACGGTTAGTGGAATCTCTGTCAGTTATTACAAACACTTCAGGGCTATAAACGTTAACACAAATACGAGTTATGAACGTTACCACATACGAATCTTCTCCCTTTGGTTGGGAGGATGTTTGATAAATTTGTATGGCCCATTTATAGAGTATATTATTTAGTTTGTCTACAAAACTCAATTTTATATATATATATATATATATATATATATATATATATATATATATATATATATATATATATATATATATATATATATATATATATATATATATACATATACACACACACACACACACACACATATATATATATATATATATATATATATATATATATATATATATATATATACATATATATATATATATATATATATATATATATATATATATATATATATATATATGTGTGTGTGTGTGTGTGTGTGTGTGTGTGTATGTGTGTGTGTGTGTGTGTGTGTGTAGTGTTTCTGAATTGTTTTCACAAAGAATATTGTAGTGTCGATGACTGTTTTCAATTACAAGTCTCACAACGCAGATTGACACTAATGATCAAAATATCAATTATATTTGGGCTTTCCATATATATTCATAAAACATAAAAAACTTGAATATCGTGTGGGAAAAATTAGAAAATTATGATAAAGTTCAGTTTTATATTTGATATATTTTTTTTTCCTAACTATCTTTACTGCAGCGAGCTATACGGTAAGGAATAATCTTTCTTAGGAATACATACCTGTACTGCACGTTTCACACACGCTTGTACACTGTAACGGTATCTCTGTTTTTTGTATATATCGTTAGCGGTCTCCCCTCGCTCTGATAACCTGTCTAAGCCTGTATGTTCATAATTCATAGTGTATGATTTTTTACTGTTCTTGCTTGGAACGGCTTATATATAAACCCATGATCCGTTGAGATAAAATTAGTTGCATTCACCTCGCCTCTCAATTATCACCTAACTGATCGCTGGCACAATTGGTGACCAACTGAGTGACCAGCTCCCTCCCGCCTTTCCCCCTCACTGCTGTGTCTTATTGGTTGATAATGCCGCCTTCTGACACTGACCTCCCTATCAACGCCATATCCATGAAACTACAACCCTTCGCTAATACAGAGGCATTAGCCTGGTTTCAGCACGCTGAAGTCCCGTTTTGCATCAAGGGCATGACTCACTCAAGAACCAAAGCAGACTTTGTTCTCGCAGCGATCCCCAAGGACACTTTCCCAGAAATCTCCGATTGGCTTTGAGAACAATGAGACACCCCGATAAAGTACAGCGCTCTCGATAATGCACGACGCTCTCGATAACGTGCGACGCTCGCAAAATATACGTCGTGGAGCAGTACTTACCATCGCCAGCCACCCGCATAGTCAACTGTTTTCAGCCCTCTCAGCAACCGATGGGGGAACCAAAAGGCTTCCCTCGGCCTCGGAGAAATGACCAGTATCGTTCTGCTGGAGACGGCTCTCCTCATGAGGTGAACCTACTTTATATCCTTTGAGTATGACACTTACCCGAACCAGTAAGCGCTGCCATGCCCGACGTCGATATTTTGCCAATGAAGGACGTGACGCACTTATGGACAGCCACTTCACCCCCTTCAAGACCTCATCATGCCATGACTCCTGATGAAGAGGACAATTATTCAACATCGTCCAAAGCTGAAGTGTATGTGATATGACACAGATGGCCTCCCCGTGACATGCTGGAGCGGCCACACAGCCGCCTACCATCCACCAATCTCTCACGCTCGAACTAACAACCTCTACAGCCACTAACTGACGCCCATTAGCCGCAGTTACCCATTTAGATTCGAGGCTTCAGCTAATAAATGTGCGAACGGTTGTCAATGGCCAAAAAACATGTAAGTAGGTCATTACTTGTGGCGGTAGCCTTCCATGTCACTAATGTTTTCTTTTACATGATGCAGGTAAAGGCATGCGATTTCTGGTAGACACAGGTGCCTTCCAGTCTGTTCTGCCAAAACTACTCTGCAGGACACGACATAGTCTGTCTAAATCTGCCGATAGCTGCCTAGTAGCTGCGAACAGATCTGCGATACCCATCTACGGTTACGAGAATATCACATTATTGGTTGGAAGCACAAAATGTCACTGGAAGTTTCTCGTTGCTGATGTGACATTGCTAATCCATGGTGCTGATTTCCTTTTACATTACCTCTTCCTGGTTGATGTCGCTCACCAACAGCTAGTCGACACTAAATCTTACTCGTCAACACCTCTCCAACCAGCCTTACTCTCCACATCAGCGTACACAAGGATACCTATGCCCACCACCTCACGATGTATCCAAAAGTTTTCCATCCAGAAATGTTTATCGTCCACGATTCCCGCCAAACATGGTAATTATGACCATATCAAGATGATAGGCCCCTCAGTTTTCACCAGATTCAGGCATCTGATACTGGATCGTTTGGCAGCCACAAAACAAACGTTCACCAAAATGGAAGAAATGGGCCTTTGCCAAAAGTCCTCAAGCCAATGGTTGTCACCCTTACACACCGTTCTAAATAAAGATGGCTCTCTGTGTACTTGTGGGTGGGGATTACAGGTGTCTGAGCATGCAGACAGAAACAGATCACTACCCACTCCCAAACATCGCCGACATGACCTCCTACCTGCAAAAAGCAAAGGTTTTCTCGACATTCGACATCCTGAAGGGATATAATTAGGTGCCCATGAACCCAAAAGACATCCCAGAAACCACGATTACCACCCCCTTTGGTACATATAACTTCAATTACTCCTGTTTTGCTTTCGTAATGCTGGGGCCACTTTTCAATGTCACATCGATGTCATAAAAGGGTGCCTCCATTTCTGTGTATGTTATGTCGACGACATACTTGTGTTCTCTTCCTCTAAAGAGGAACAGCTCCATCACCTACGCATAGTGCTCGACCGCTTACAACAGAACACCCTTGTTGTCCGGTATGACAAGTGTACCTTTGGTGGTAATAAAAAAATTCTGAGTACCAAGTATGTAAGACATATCATACATCACTCCATTGGAAAGATGTCCCTCTCAAGAACTCCAATGCCACCCTCCTCTGTGATGTCATTACTGGTAGACCTAGACCATGGGTTCCTGCTCCCATGCACCGACAAGTGTTTGGTTTCGTTCATGGCCTATCATATCCCTTGCACCAATCTACTGCACAGCTACTGAAGACAAAGTTCATTTGGCATGGCATTACTAATGATGCTAAGGATTGGGTCCTTGCCTTTGCTTCATGACAGACTTCAAAAATACATTGACACACGGAATAAGGAGTGAGCACCATTCCTCAACCTCAGCGCCATTTTTTTCCACATTCACATCGATGCAGTAGGTCCCCTACTCACATCACAAGGACATCGTTACCTGTTTACCATCTTCGACCACTCCACTCTTTGATCTGAAGCCATTCCCATAAAAACTGAATCTTCCAAATTCACTTGCATCTGCCTTACTCTCGGCATGGATAGCGAGATTTGATATCCCTGAACATTTTACTTCTGACAGGGATACCACTTTCACTTCTCAATTGTGGACATCATTAGCGAATCTCCTGGGAATCACCTTTCTTCAGACAAGCACTTACAACCCTGCTACCAATGGAATGGTTGATCGTTTTCTTCGCACCATCAAAGCAGCTTTGATGTCCTGCTGCAAGGACTCCAACTGGTTTACTCAGCTTCCCTGGATCCTCCTGGGACTAAGGACTACTCCTAAGGACACCCTGAATGTCCCGGCAGCTGAAATGGTGTATGGTGACCCGTTGGTCATCCTTGCCGAAATATTTTCCAATGACAACCTCCTCTGACAATATCTAGCTCCTACATCATGTTGTGGAAAAATTTACTCCATGCCGCAAGACTTAAGAGCCCTCAACAAAACAACACATACCAACAGATTTGCACTAGGCATCGAACGTTTTCCTGCGTAGACACCAGCAAGCCACCACTAACGCTCATTACACAGGCCTTTCCTAATGATCCGTCGAACAATGAAGGCGTTCTTACTGAGCAACCGAGACTAAGAAAACTGGGTCTCCATTGATCGCCTTAAACCTGTGTGTCTCCTACAAGGTGACCCACCTACAGTGTGCTTCTCCAGAACAGGGAGCCCTATTTCCCATGTATGTCTTTTTTAAGGGGGGAGCATGTACCACATGTGTTTCACACACGCTGTACACTCTAACGGTATTTGTTTTTTGTATATATTGTATTGCTTTCCCCTTCACCCTGATAACTTGTTTAAGCCTGTATGTTTATCAATCATTGTGTTTGAATTTTTGTGCTATTCTTGCTTGTAACGGCTTGTATATAAACTCATGATCCGTTGAAATAAAGTTAGTTGCATCCACCCGCATTTCAGATATCACCTAACTGCTCGCTTGCACATAGCATTCTGCCATGATTATACAGAAATATACTGCGTCTTAGTATTTATAGTGTCTTTGCAGCATGTTTATTTTTTCAAGTGACTCAGTGCAAATGAGCAATGTCCAAAAGGTTATTACAGTATCTTTTTTACTACTATTAAACTTAACGAATGTTGTGAATTCACACGGTATAGACCTCAATGTTCAAAAAATCCAGTTTCTTTAAAATCACAACCACCGTCCCTTCATGTATACATGCTATAATACACAATGAAATAAGTATGTTGAATACTGAGGATATATCCGTTATTTTACGACATTAAATTAAGTTCACTGATGGGTATTAGTTAATATTATCAAGTTGTTTTTGTGAAAGATCAGATACATTTAGGATTCAGCTTTTTTCCAGTATCTTTTTATAACATAACGTTGTCTCTCTCAACATAACAAAATAAAAAGGCTTTTACACACCAGGCTGTGAATTTGATAGTCACATATGCTATCAGCGTTATAATATTTATCATTATTTCCCATTCTAAAATTCCTTGGCATCTTTATCGTCCACTTTCTCTGGGTTCGCATATAACTTTCTCTAATTCAAATGGGCTGCGAAAGGATGAGTACGTGCTCCACTAATGTGTCGGGGCAATCCTTTCACTTACTTTATCTAATTTATTAAAAATATTTACTCTTGTATTTAGACCGATTTGATTTTACCCTAACATCTAGCCTAAACCACCTTCTTACATTTTTGGGCTAATAATATATTTTGATGTTTCGTAGAAATTAATTCATATGGCTTCAGTTCTCTCAAATCAACCAGTTTTCCTATTTTATTATACCAACTTATATTTGTTACCATTAATAGTGCGGTAAGTGTCTTTCTCATTACTTTTATCAGTGTCCCTGAGAGATATGCTCCTTACCTATAGTTTTTTTTTTTCATAAGTATTCTCATTTATATCTTTTCCAAGTCTAATAATAAATATGCAAATGATTCTGCTATCTGCTTTGCAGATCTTTGGCAATTTTGTATTCTTCATTAATTAATTGTGCTTTAGTAAAATTAATTCAGATTTGAATTAATCCGTATACATTTATCCATTACTTATCAATGGTGACAAACATAAACTGGACAAAAAAAAAGAAGAAAAAAAAAAAAAAAAAAAACTTAGTTGTTGAAAAGACTGAACCCATTTGAAGAAATTTAGCAAATTGTTACTAACTTCATGCTTTATTAGCAACTTTGAAAATGCCAAGGGCAATGACAAGACATTGCTATAAGTTCTTGAGAAAAGATGACCGGATATGAGTGAGGAAGGACATGGGATTGGATCAAGTTTTTAAAAGAAGAATAATGGCTAAGTTAAAAATAAGTAATACAAAGAACAACTCCATGATTATTGATTGGCTTGGAAAATTGTAATATTTCACTGCAATAGCTTATGAAAGTAAAATGGCGTACGAAGAAAATATTTATGAATAGGAAAAGCGAAATAGAGGAAATGGAAACCATGAGTAATCAGCAGTCATTGAGGATCGAGGAGGGAGACCATTAGCTTTTAACGAGACATGTTGTTAGTAAGAATTGAAGAGAGCAATATTAAGGCCAATCGACGTTTGAATGAACCAATTATCTTAAATGATAAAGTAATATATCCCTAATACATCCAGCCAGCATCTCTCTAATATAAAAAATTAAGAGATTACGGTATCGTGAAACAAAGATATCACAGCCCAGTGACACTAAACGGAAAAAGAAATAGGACTTCGATTTTATTTTAGTGATAGTGACATAAGAAGTAAATAAAAAATGGATTGGTGGAAAGGATACATTTAGGCTAGTTGGTATTAGATGACTTAAATAAGACAATATATTATAATGGCCTTGAAAATCAGTGTTGAGGACCATGTAGCTTTCAATGTTACAGAGTATCCGTGACATAGAGAATCTCAGATAGCTCATGAATGAGCCCCGGAATTCAGACAGGTGATGAACTTTCAATAAATTAGTTTCGAAAGTTGAAAAATAATGATACCAGCAAAGAAAATTAAGACTAGTGTCAAGAATTAAAAAATAAAATAATAGATTTAGGGTTCATGAATTTTTAACATATCTGATCATACTTAGATAATTACAAATTCGTCTTTAGATCGGAAACGAGTAGGAGATTCAAGTAGGAAAGGTAAGACGGATCAATAGAAGCATCACTTGACATTGCTCTTCAGAGAGCAGATGATTAGGGAGAGATAATGAGATGTCGTGTTCAGCAGAGACGGTGATGGATGGAAAATCATGAAGATTTGAATAACGAAAAGAGAAAGTTCAGTAATGTGACGAAATGTTATCTAAATGGCATAATATATCAAATAGTTTTGGGAGATGTGTCCAGTCTCATCTCAGCAGATGCATTGTCGAACCTGCCACTCTATAGAATTGATAAAAAAAAATAAAATAAAATAAAATAATAATAAACAGGTACCTATGGTAAAATCGAAGTAAATAAGTATTAAATGGTTTATATAAATGAAAGCGTTTTGCTATCGATATATATATCTCGAAAAATACGTTTTTTAAGATACTTTTTGGACATCAACAATACAACTTGCGTGGTTGGCCGAAGTAATCTTGAACCGGTGTGTGAAGCAGATATTCCAAACTCTTTTGAGTTTTTAGTCAACATCTCGTAACAGCTCTTTTCCCATTTTCCCCTCAATTTTGGTATCAAATAAATACTTGAACTAAGTAAAAGGTCACTACTTATTCTAAACTAAACCCAAGACTCCCCCGTGATCTATAATTACTTTTTAAAGTGTATCCTTTATTTTTCAGTTGATATGAATTATCATTTATTGACCCTTCACTCGTATTGTAGATTATAACTAAATCATTAGTTACCAAGTAAAACACCTGACAAACTCAATTCAATTACAAACCATAGATGTCCCAATAATTTATCTGAAAATCACCGAATGTTCTTTTTAAATAAAGTATCTGTTACATGTTTATTTAAATAAATGAGTTGTTATATTGCATACCACGTATTACCATTACCTGATGCCGAATATTTTAGGATCACTGTAGATAAGACAGCAATATCAATCAATATTTCCCAAACTTTATATTTTTCATTAACCTTTTATCCTGTTGATTTGAGAGAGAGAGAGAGAGAGAGAGAGAGAGAGAGAGAGAGAGAGAGAGAGAGAGAGAGACTGTTTCAATTTTCTTTGTCCCTTTCTCTCGCCTTTCTCTTTTAAACCTTAACTACTTTTAAGTAGAATACGATAGGTATACAGTAAAGAAAGAGAAATATACTGATGAAGGACTTCAAAGAATAGTATAAAATTTTCCAATTCTTATAATAGCTAAGAGAGAATTATTTATCGATTTCAATATTAGAATGGCATAACTAGGTTATTCATAAATGGTTGACTGTAGAGTATATGGAGGAATTACAGAAATCCAGTTATTGTTTCACCGTTCGGGCACAAGTGCACTTAATGGAACGATGAAGTGGCAGTCTAGAAAATAGCAATCCAATATATATGATCCTTCAGCAGTATCTAGGTTGCCGTGAATTAGTTTATTTAATTGATACGCTTAATTGCAATATTGGCTGTAAAAGAATTCGGGTTTAAGTCAGATCCATTCACAGTTAAGGAATATCGTTATTCTCTTCATATTATTTTTAAGGTGGACTTTATCGTTGCAAATTTGACTCAGGTTAATGCTCTGTGCGGTATGAAGAGTAAATGCTGCCTGATTTTCATCTGCTTCATTTCAACTAGTTACATACCGAAACACATACAAACATACGTACAGAAGTAGACATTCACCCCCACACAAATCACACACACCTATATATATATATATATATATATATATATATATATATATATATATATATATATATATATATATATATATATATATATATATAAATACATACATGACTATATATATATATATATATATATATATATATATATATGTAAATTTGACTATATCTCTTTATATATATATATATATATATATATATATATATATATATATATATATATATATATATATATATATGTAAATTTGACTATATCTCTTTACAAGAATTTCATTCTATGAGGTAAGGGCCGATGTTCGTATTTTCTATAGATTCAACCAATTTCAGAGTTCAATCTTGAATAAATCGATGGCAAATCACTAATCCAGTTTCCCTGGATCTCACACAACTCTTAAAATCAAAAGAAAATTACACAGTTGGCAACTTTTATGGGAAATGCTAATGATTAGCTGTTTTATGCATAAAATTAACTTTCATTTATCACCACAACCTAAATTCAGATATCAATGCTTCTGTTCATTTGTTTGGTTGCTTTCATGGACAGGCTATTCTAATTCAATTGTTTGAAGGGTCATCAAGAATAACAGTGACACACATTCAACTCACGACATGTTTCAGGGTTCTCTCTCTTTTTTTTTTTTTTTTTTTTTTTTTTTTAGCCAACTTTACTGTTCTCCCTTTAAGCAGGTATTAGTTAAGCATTAAAAAAGTTTCATTTCTGTCGATTCTTTTGTATCCTCATCCATATTTAAAAATAGTCTTAGATACATTTGATCTTTAGGAATATCAGATGAAGTCATCTTTGATATGTTTCAAAGAATTATTGCACTTTTACGTAAATGTTTAACTTTTCTCAGTGAGAGAGTTTCTCAAACATCATCTGTTTGCTAGGACATATCGGCTCATGTGTCTTGCAAATAAGAGTTACATGAAAATGAGGATAAAGCAGTCATAGAACCATTATTTGCCATAGTAAAATCTTTGCTTAATATCAGATTTTAGATCTATAAACTGATTTTTGAGAAACACGTTGAAAGGCTAGATGTTCTCTTCATCAAAACACTTAAATTACCCAAAATGGCAAGCACATTGGATTTCACTTTTTCAGTAATTGCTCTTCAATGGTAAGAAAAACAGATATATAGGTGAAATAAGGATATCTATTTATTGCCATTAATTAATGCAGTAATATGAAAATATGAGCTATTATAAATACACACTTCTTTTCCTGCCAATTGTCAAGAATATTCCTATTCAATCTAGAAGAAAACTAATTTATGCCTAATAACTTGACCTATAAGATTATCAACAGAATATTTCACCCATCGAATGACAACAAAGGGACCTTCCTAAGCCATACTAGTTGTGAATCATCTTTATTGTACTGTAAAAACAGTCTCGGACATATCCATCGGGGACACTTTTCCGGGTAATTGGAATTTGTGACAGGGTTGGTAGCTCTAACAAGGAAGTGGGACAGTCTTCATTTACTGGGGTATAGGATTGTGTACCGAAATCAACGGCCAAATTCTACATTAACTCAAATCGACCAAATTATTCATTGCTTAGTATTATTTTTATTATTATCATAATTAAGGTACAAGCCTAGTTAAAAAAGAATGATGGTAGAAGCGCATGAACTCCCACAGGGAAAAATAGTCCAGTGAGGAAAGAAAATAAGGAAATAAATCAACTATAGAAGAAGAAATGAATAATTAAAATAACATATTTCAAGAACAGTAACAACATTAAATCATCCATGTCTATAATGTAAAAGGACTTAAGTCAGCCTGTTGAACATAAGAATATTCGCTGCAAGGTTTAACTTTTCAAGTTCCACCGATTCAACTACCTCATTAGGAAAATTATTCGACAACTTGGTCACAGTTAGACTAAAACTTCTACAATACTGTATAGTGTAGAGCCTCACGGTGGAGAAGGCATGACTAATAGAATCAATTGCATACCTAGTATTAAGAACAGGATGGTACTGTACAGGAAGATCTGAATGCAATGGATGGTCAGAATTATCAAAAATCTTATGCAACACACATACCGGACTAAATGAACGACTGTATTATTATTATCATTATTATTATTATCATTATCATTATTATTTTTATTACTTGGTAAGCTACAAACCTAGTTGGAAAAGTAGGATGCTCTAAACTCAGGGCTTCAACAGGGAAAATAACCCAATGAGGAAAGGAACCAAGGAAAAATGAAATATTTCAAGAACAGTAATAATATTGAAATAAATATTTCCTATATAAACTATTAAAACTTTAACAAAAAAAGAGGAAGAGTCTCTTCTACTCTTACCCAGAGGAAAATGGCCTGAACAATTACAGCACAGTAGTTAAACCCTTGAGTGAAGAAGAATTTTTTGGCAATCTCAGTGTTGTCAGATGTATGGGGACAGAGGAGAATATGTAAAGAATAGGCCATACTATTTGGTGTATGTGTAGGCAAAGGGAAAATGAACTGTAACGAGAGAGAAGGTTCCAATGTAGTACTTTCTGGCCAGTCATACGACCCAATAACTCTCTAGCGGCAGTATCTCAACGGTTGGCTGGTGCCCTGGCCAACCTACAACCTAGTATTATTTAAAGGCATGTTTTAATCCGAGTTTGTAGTTTATAACATGCCAAATCTGTAAAAATCTCCAAAATAAAATTGCAATTCATCTCTAAAATGACAAATCGTTTACGACGTTCTCTCTCTCTCTCTCTCTCTCTCTCTCTCTCTCTCTCTCTCCAATACATTATATGTCATTGTTTATCATAAAAATATTGTTCATATAAACTGCGTGTTCTCATCATAAAATTTTTCTCGTTTTTTATATCATCATTGCAATAATTACTATCATTATATTTATAAATGGGAATTTAATAATCAGAATCAGCCAGTGAACAGAAAGCAAAATGCCCAATTTTATGCTATACTAAAAAAAAATATTTAGTCGAAATGCATGATTTGTAGGGAATTCCACGAAAGCCTGTAGTCTGTATAGGTGTGTGGTTTCTAGCAAATCACCAAACAACAGACTTATCGTCTGGCCCAAATATAACGACTCAAACCACCTGCTTTGAAAGTCTAGGTTTGTAAAGCAGAAAAGAATGATAACAAGAGGACAAATTGTGGCATTTAATGATATTGGCCTTTCCTCACAAGCTATAAGCTGCACGTCTTATATCTAGACCACCTGTGAACAGGTTAGACAAGCAGATGGGCAAAGGTTGTATTCACTCCGCTAACTAGGTCAGTAAAAAGATCTTTTCGCCTCCTGTTCGTTTTATTGCTCTCGGCACTTCATAAGATTAATATTTTTTTTATGATTTCATTAAAATTCCCATGATTAATATCTCATCGTTCAGGAAAGACTCATAAGATAATGGTAGCGGCCGGGTTAAGCTGAGCCTCAGGAGGCCTTGAGGAATTATCAAGTCTAGATTCCATGGTTTACCTCCTAAAAGTCTATACAGTATCCTTCATCTTAATATAAAAAAAATGTGCTTCGATCTAAATTATCCTATGTATTAAACACATCTAAAGTGTTGCACAAGAATTAATTTGAGCGTTTATGTATGTATGTATGTATGTATGTATGTATGTATATGTATATGTATATGTATATATATAAATATATGTATATATATAAATATATATATATATATATATATTATATATATTTATATATATAATATATATATTTATATTTAATATATATATATATATATATATATATATATTTATATATATATATATATATATATATATATAGTAAAGTATATATAACACACTCATATGTGTGGGGATACCTTTGCAAAGTGAAAGGGTTTGCACATTGCAATGCCAAAACCCAGACATGTATATCGCAACCCCGACTCGTCCCCCAAGCGGCAGTGAAACGACTGACAAAGATAGTGAAAAAATTCCAATTGCGAAAGCAGATAGACCGGGAGACTAAATCTCTCCTTAATCAATTGCAGCACGCCTAAAAGAAGTTTTTAAGGATTTAGATTGGGAAAATGTAGGAATTGATATCAAAGGGGAATTCTTTTGCAACTTACGAGTTGTAAATGGCATAGTTGTGTTTAGTGAATCATGGAAGTAATTACATAATATGATAGAAGAATCGAATAAGGAAAGCAGAAATGTAGGACTGAAAATGAATATGAGTAAAACTAAGAAAACGTTCAATAAAAATGCAGAAAAACAATAAATAAGAATTACAGAAGAACCTCTAGTGATTGTTGATGAATATACATACTTAGGACAGAAAGTAAATGTTTCTCCACGACACTAGACCAAAATTCAAAGAAGGATAAGCATTGGATAGAGAGCATTTGGCAAACAAAAAAGGAGTTTAGAAGGAAAAATGCCACTTTCTATAAAAAGAAAAGTATCTAATGAGAGGATCTTTCCAGTATTAACTTATGCATCAGAAACTTGGAGCCTAACTAAAGCCTTAGAACATAAGCTAGGTACAATTCAAGGAGCAATGGAAAGTATAATGATGGGAATAACACTAACAGACAGAAAAAGACCAACATGGATACGAGAGCAAACTAAAGTAGAGAATAGCATCCTGTTTTTCCAACTTGGGTTGTATATATATATATATATATATATATATTTATATATATATATATATATATACCTGTGTGTGTATGTGTGCGTATATATATACATGTATATATATATATATATATATATATGAGAGAGAGAGAGAGAGAGAGAGAGAGAGAGAGAGAGAGCCTTACCTTATTGCCTTATTTTTTGTTTGGGTTCCCCCAGGTCCCTCAGTGTGAGGCACCTCGTATATCCACCAGAGAGTTGCTAATGCATCTTCCGGTGTATTTTGCATCTTCCAGTCTTGGATGGTCTGGGATGCATCTTAGGTATTTATCGAGCTTATTTTTAAACACATCTACGCTCACTCCTGATATGTTTCTTAGATGAGCTGGCAGCACATTAAATAGTCGCTGCATTATCGATGCTGGTGCGTAGTGGATTAATGTCCTGTGCGCCTTTCTTAGTTTACCTGGTATATTTTTTGGCACTATTAATCTACCTCGGCTTGCTCTTTCTGATATTTTTAGCTCCATGATGTTTTCAGTAATTCCTTCTATTTGCTTCCATGCTTGTATTATCATGTAGCATTCTCTTCTCCTTTCTAGACTGTATAGTTTTAAAAATTTCAGTCTTTCTCAGTAGTCAAGGTCCTTAACTTCTTCTATTCTAGCAGTATAGGACCTTTGTACACTCTCTATTTGCGCAATATCCTTTTGGTAGTGTGGGTACCATATCACATTGCAGTACTCGAGTGTACTACGTACATAAGTTTTGTAAAGCATAATCATGTGTTCAGCTTTCCTCGTTTTAAAGTGTCTGAATAACATTCCCAGTTTTGCTTTACATTTAGCCAACAGTGTTGCTATTTGGTCGTTGCATAACATATTCCTATTTAACATTACACCAAGGTCTTTAATTGCTTCCTTGTTTGTGATTGTCTCATTATTAGGTCCCTTGTATGCATATACCATTCCTTCTCTGTTTCCATGATTTATTGATTCGAATTTATCGGAGTTAAATACCATCCTATTTATCTCCGCCCATTCATATATTTTGTTTAGATCTCTTTGTAGTGAGTTCCTATCTTCATCACAAGTAATTTCTCTACTTATTCTTGTGTCATCGGCGAAACTTCTCACTACGGAGTTTTCAACATCACAGTCTATGTCTGAGATCATAATAACAAACAGCAGTGCAGCTAATACCGTACCTTGTGGCACACCAGATATTACCTGGGCCTCATCTGATTTCTCGTCATTTGCAACCACTATCTGTTTTCTGTTTTGCAGGAATTCTTTTACCCATTTTCCTATCTTTCCCACAATATTATGCTTTCTCATTTTTTTCTCCAATATGTTATGGTCTACCTTGTCAAAGGCTTTTGCAAAATCTAGATAGATCACATCTGTGTCTTTTTAATTTTTCATATTTTTTTATATGTTTTCATAGTGTGCTATCAGTTGGGTCTGTGTACTTTTTCCAGGTACGAAACCGTGTTGACCCATATTAAACAAATTATTTTTAACCAAATGGTTCATTATTTTCTTTTTTATTACCCTCTCATACACTTTCATAATATGTGATGTTAGACTAACAGGTCTATAATTGCTTGCCTCTAGTCTTGATCCACTTTTGAAGATAGGGGTTATATAAGCTAATTTATGTTTAACATATATCTCGCTCATATCTACACTTTGTCTTAGCAGTATTGCAAGCGGCTTCGCGATAGTGTTTGCAGTTTTTTTTAACAAAATCGCTGGAACTCCATCTGGTCCGGCTGCCGATCCATTTTTAATTTCGTTTATAGCCATAACAATATCTGCTTCATTAATATCTATATCCGTTAGATACTCAACATTTTCTTCTCTCATTTCTGTTTCATTATTCTCATTCGCAATTCTTGGTGTGAACTCACTCTTATATTTTTCTGTTAATATGTTGCATATTTCCTTTTTTTCATTCGTTAGCCGTCCTTCAATTCTTAGAGGGCCTATTTCTATTCTCCTTTTATTCATCTTTTTTACATAGGAGTAAAGTACTTTGGGGTTTCTTTTTATATTTTGAAGTGTCCTTTCTTCTAAGTCCCTTTTTTCATTTTCTTTCGACTGTATAATCTTTTGTTCTGCATTTTCTATCTTACATTTTATTTCCCTCATTTTCCACACATTTTTTTCTTTTGCAAGATTTTTCTTCCACTTTCTAATTTTCTGAAATAAGATCCTTCTGTCTCTTGGTATGCACGTCTTTTGTTTATTGTTTTTTTTCGGTACATATTTTTCAACAATTTTCTCCAGTATATTGTACAGTATGTCCGTATTTACCTGTATATTATCACTTACAAATACATTTTTCCATTCTTTATTCAGTTCTTCATTTATTTCTGACCATTTTATATTTTTACTGTAAAAATTATATTTTCCATATCCTTCCCAAAGTTTTGTGCTTTTATTAATTCTGCGATCACTTGCTTTGGAATGGACTATCAATTCTATGACATTGTGGTCTGAAATTCCCGTGTTATACACTATTATTTCTTTAACATAATTCACCTCATTCACAAATACTAGATCTAGGACATTTTCCTTTCTTGTTGGAATGTGGTTTATTTGTTGCATATTATGTTCTAAAAGCATATCTTGAAGCTTTTCAAATTGCCTCTTATCTTCTGCGCTACTATTACTATCTTTTTTATATGTATACATACAACCACTTTCTTCTATCCGTTCTTTCCAATCCACGAAAGGAAAGTTAAAATCTCCGGATAGGAGTATATTCCAGTCTTTATGGTTTCTACATATATCATCTATTTTTTCTATTATTATGTCAAACTCCTTAGTGTTTGGGGGTCTGTAAAAACTACAATATTCATTAGTTTTTCAAATTCAAATTCTACCGCAGTCAATTCACATTCTGTGTTGCTGTATTTTTCACATACTTTTCCTTGATTTATGTCTCTTCCATATATTGCAGTTCCCCCTTGATTCCTATTTTTTTCTGTCTGATCTATAAGTTTGGAAACCCTTTATCTGGTCATCACTGCCAGTCTCTTGGGAATACCATGTTTCACTTATATTTAATATATCTATTTTTTCAATTTGGGTTAGTTCTTCTAAGAACTATATTTTCCTTTTAGAGTTACTCGTGACTAAACCCTGTGCATTCATTACTATTATGGTTTGTGTTTCATCCCCATTATTTAATATTGGTAATAATATGGATTCCCCCATGCTTCCTTCCTGTTCTGATATGATGTTCTTTTCTTCATTTCCCGGAATTCTGCCATTAAAAAATCCAACTTTTCTATTATATTTGCTCTTTCGCCTTCATATTTATTTGTGTGTGTATACCTGCAACTGTCTCCATATCTGCACCACCCCCTGGCATTATAGATGCATTCTTTGTAGTTGGGCTCTAAATGTGCAGGTTTGGGTTGAAAGGCCTCATATCTCAGAGAGAGAGAGAGAGAGAGAGAGAGAGAGAGAGAGAGAGAGAGAGAGAGAGTCAAATTAATACTTGAAATTCTATTTCCTGATCGTATAACCTTAAAAATACTCTTAATGTCATTTTTTCACTCGAATAACGTATTGAATTAATTTAAGCGCTCTTAGTCCACAAAATATTAACCGCGGATCCGTAATTGAACCACCCTGAGGAAAAAAAAATCGTCATTCGACGTTCTGTAAATTACTGTATAAGCATATGTTATTAATTCTTTAACTAATTCTGTACACTGATATCAGAATAACAGTAAAGGTAATGGTAGCAATGGTAATGATAAATTATGACGAAATCATGGTGATGATAAATATATATATATATATATATATGTGTGTGTGTGTGTGTGTGTGCGTGTGTGTGTGTGTATATATATATATATATATACTGTATATATATATATATATATATACTGTATATATATATATATATATATATATATATTATTACTATTATTATTACTAGCCAAGCGACAACCCTAGTTGGAAAAGCAAGATGTTATAAGCCCAAGGGCCCTAATAGGGAAAATAGCCCAGTGAGGAAAAGAGATAAGCAAATAAACAAATGATTAGAACAAATTAACAATAAATTATTCTAAAAACAGTAACAAAGTCAAAACAGATATGTCATATATAAACTATAAAAAGACTTAGGTCAGCCTGTTCTGTATGAAAACATTTGCTGCACCTTTGAACTTTCACCCAGTTTCATTTTACCTTCCTAGTCAGGTCTACCATTATGAGTCCTGTTACAATTTTAATAACTTTCTATTTTTTATCAGGGAGAATTAAACAATTCAAATTTGAGTAGATTTGAGTTTGAGAGGGCACAAAAATGGATGACACGTTAATATTGTGCATGTTGTGCTAGTAGATTGCCAATAACTGTGTTGGTAAATATCTTTTTATGGTACTAGAGGCATGGAAAAGAGAATTAGTATTTTCCAATTAAACAACATAAAGTTTATAAGAAGATTACCTACATCAATTCAGAACCTGAGTCAATTTTAAAACTTGCTGTATACTTTGAGTGAAAAAGATTTTATTGATGTCATGAAGTTTGGGAAATAAATCTTCCATGTAAACAGTGTCGTGAAAACACTTAAAGTTTGTTAATAACATTTTTCATAAATCCTGTCAAGAGAAATGATAAGTGGGGAAGAAGAGTCCAGAGTCACTGTAGGATGGTGCCATTGTAAATAGCATTTACATATTATTAGGGTATCAGGTACGAAAAGAAGATTATGACAATCAATAGCATCAGCAATACATGAAAATTGGGAATCTTAATACACTACTTGTGAATTAAGCAGATATAAAAATACAGGTCATATTTACAATGAGGAATTCTTAGATAAGAAATATAAGAGCCCTATTATTAGGTGTAAGGATATATTTTAAGTGATATAGAATATATGTGAGCTTACGAGTAATATGCTCCACGAAATAAGAGAGATCCTGCCAATAATGAAATAAGACTGATAGAAACTGCTATTCTGGTTATTTTCTAAGTTATTTCTTAAAAATTTGAATTCTCCAAATTCTCTCGAATGTTGACTTATGGAAGCTTGAAATCACAAGAAACTAAAGGATAAACAAAAAATGTCATTAAATGCACAACATGCTATCACTGCCGAAACTTATATGCTGGCAGAGGTGGCGTGGCGTATCAAGACGGAAGTATAGATGATATCTTAACCCATGAATAGGCCATGCGGGTATTATAAGACTGATAGAAGTGTTGACTTGATAATTCGAAATAAGATCTGCTAAAGAGTTTAAGTTACCTCTGGAAGTTACAACATAGTTTCATGTTTCCTTGCATGTTGACGGAATCTGTAAATAAAAGAAAATGATAGGAAAAAAAGCCGTCTGTGTAAGACATGATGTCACTAGTGCAATTAATTTGTAAGTAATCAAAGTAGTCCAGGTGTTCATCTAACCAGGATGTGTGGATCAAAAGTACTAAGCCACATTTTTATCAATCTAAGAATTAATAGAGTATAGAAAAGGCACTTCTCTGTGAAACGTTAGCAGTAGTATAAAAACTGAAATAAGAAATATAACTAGAAGCTTGCAATTCTTGCATGCAACAGACTATGAACAGTTTCTGGCGTGTATCTCAAAGGTAAAATGCTTCTTTGTGAACTATTAAAACACGATCCTCCATTATGTGTACTGATGAACATTTTCAATAATCAAAAGGCATCTACATTTGATGTAGCTGCTGCCAAAGAAGCATCTCTTTTGATCATGAATGGACCAAAAGTCAGTCGGCAGCATTGTTCTTAGGGAAAATTGCTAAGCAACCTAAGTTTACCAAATCTGATCATGCTATAACTCTCCAGTCATCAGCAGTATCACATAAAGATGCGTTTCATTCGTTTCATTGAGTGCAACAGTACAGCTCGTTTGGGTCGAAAATGAAATAAAATATCGATTGTGGCACAATAAATATCTTAAGGCCGTACTTTCTTTTCTAATTCATTTTATGATGTGGACATGTGAACAGATTGTGAATTGAAATGTCATTGCAAAAGAAGTCCTCTCTTATAAATATATATGTGGCTATATTGATGCCAAGACAGCAGTAATCAAAGGTTATTTAATGCAAATCAAAATATATAAATAGAGATGTAATGATATACAGCGAACTTGAGAATGATGATCCTTAACCATTACAATCACAAACAAAAATATCTGCGATATTCATTGAAGAGCATTGATTGCAACAAAGATCACTTGTCCTTGATTATCCCAAAAGCGTGTCATTGTTTTCCTTTGAAAGATAAGAATATTTCGTATACAATTAAATTAGGTAAGAATGTCTAAGGTTAGTCAGGAATGGGCTTAATCGTAAAAAAACGTAGGTAAACTGTTTTTGTATCTATAAAGGCTTATAATTTCTCAGTGTTGTGTAAATATATAGTTATAAAATCTAGAACTTAAAAAAAATATATATATCAATGGATAATAAACTGTCAGTGGGATTCTCAGCTTTGTTCAAAAATTTATTAATTGTACCGTATTGTGTGTTATGTCTTGTTTACCTTTGCCTTTCAAAAATGTCCTAGTATTTTCCTTCATTACAAGCTTTACAGGGAAATATTTTGAACATTTCCAGTATTTTTACAGCTTTAAGAATTTCTCACAACCTATTGTATACGAAATCCAAACTATTGTTGAGCTAAGAAAGTATTCTTTACACAATTCTATTCCATGTGCCTCGGTTTTAACTTGATTCGTGGTTTACCATTACTTTGGAATATGAAATCAATCAATGAAGTTTTTCTACCTTGCAGAATAATTTTGTAAAATACTCAAGCGAAAGTACCATTCGCTAGTTCAGAATATGGATCACTATGCCAGAAGGATAACGTTGATTTCGGACATAACATTGGATATGATATTTTCCATTATTCATGATAATTCAGAGCTTTGGGCTATATAAAAAATTCCATCTGTCAATTGAAAGGGCAGTCAGCAATCATGATTTATCCGCAAAAAATAAAAGTGCGTAGTTATTCTTAATTTAGTCGACTACCTTCTTCAATATTCCATAATGGGCATTATCGATAATCGTGCATCGACAAAATATAGCCTACATACACAAGACGTGTCTTCAGGCTTTTATTAGCCCCGTTCCTTCGAATATCCGGATCTATCTAGTTTATACAAATAGATTATTTTCATATATAAAAATAGCCTACAGAGCTTGTTTATAAAGGAGAGAATACTTCTCGAATAATTCATATAATTTCTCCACCACATACCAAAAGATCTGTAAGTGAAATTGATGTATTTAAAGTTATGTCTGGAATAATTTTCAAAGTTTCTCTTATCGAAATCGAGATATATATTTCACCTACAAGTGCGTGTCAGAATTAAAAATAATAACTCACATAGCCTATATAGCAAAATTATTGTGGTGACGAGCTTGAAAATTTTTTTAAAACTATAAGCAATGAAATTTTAAACTAGGCACTTTGAATTATATATAAAATGAAAAAAATGTATATGAACAACAATAACTACATACATATATAATATCAACGTCAATAATAATAATAATAATAATAATCTCTATCGAATTTATAGCAACAACAACAACAACATCAATAACAAAATAATAATAATAATAATAAAAAAAAAATAATAATAATAATAATAATAAATGTTAAAAAAGAAATTCTATTACCATAATACTACTCAAAAATTGACTTATCTGATAAAAACATCAGCTCTATACAATTGCAAAAATATAATTTATTTTCAATTTGATTGAGCCATGATGCGATAAATGTATTGTTTGTTGTCCAGTCATAATTATAGTTTGTTTGAACAATATAAACTAATATAAAATGTTTTCTATTTCACAAAGTATAAATTGAAGTCTGTGCATATAACGTACTGTTTCATACCGTATAATCCAACTTTTTTCTTTCCGATTTGGTTCTATGAAAAATATTTCTCTATGAAAAGCATTTGTAAAACTAAAATAGTTCTTCAGATTTTATATTGTAAATTATCTTGAGGGTTAAAAATTGCAAAAAATTGAGCTGTTAATTTTTCCATTATTATTATTATTATTATTATTATTATTATTATTATTATTATTATTATTATTATTATTATTACAACATAGCTACAACCCTAGTTGGAAAAAAAGGATGCTATAAGCCCAAGGGTTCCAACATGGAAAAATAGCCCAGTGATGGAAGGAACCAAGGATATAAACTACAAGAGAAGTATTGAACACTTAAAATAAAATATTTCAACATCAGCAACAACATTAAATTAGAACAAGAGAAGTTATGAACAATCAATATAAAATATTTTAAGAACAGTAACAACACTAAATTGGATCTTTCATACATATAAACTATAAAAACTTCAAACAACCAAGAAAAAAAGAAATAAGATAGAATAGTGAGCCTGAGCGTACCTTCAAGCAAAAGAACTCTAACCCACGACAGTGGAACGTCATAGTACAGAGGATATGGAATACCTTAGACTAGAGAACAATGGTTAAGAATTAGCTTGCCACAGCTATGGAGTATCCTCTATATTTACCAAGCGGAAAGTAGCCACGGAAAAATTACAGTGTAGTAGTTAACCCCTTGAGCGAAGAAGAATCGTTTGGTGAGCTAAGTGTGGTCAGGTGCATGAGAACAAAGGGGAATGTGAAAAGAATACGCCACATTATTCACTGTATGTGTATGGGAAGGGAAACTGTGCCGTAACCAGAAAGAGTGATCCAATGTAGTACTGTCTGGCCAGTCAAAGGACCCAATACCTCTTTAGCGGTAGTATCTCAATGGGTGGCTGGTTATTCTAGGTCAAGGAACCTCATCAAAATTTTGAAAAGTCAATTCACCTTATATATTTTGACTTTTTAAGATAGGTATATGTATCGATGAGAGTATATTTCCTACACTTTATATAGAAATATACGTCAAATCTCTCGATGACGTTTCCTGTAAAATTATTAATATATAATTTTATATATATATATATATATATATATATGTGTGTGTGTGTGTGTGTGTATGTGTGTGTGTATATATATACAAACACATCTATATATATATATATATATATATGTGTGTGTGTGTGTGTGTATATATACAAACACATCTATATATATATATATATATATATATATATATATATATATATATATACATACATATGTATGTATGTATAATATGTATTTATATACACAAAAACAACAAATGCAGCTGTTAATAACCCACTGCAGGGCGAAGGCCTCATACATGTTGATTCGTGTCTAGTGTTTAGTCAATATTCATCATTAGCGTAGACACTGCGGATTGGTATGAGTGGTCCTAGCTAGTACAGCTTTGCTAATCATGGCGATATTCAAACCCTTTCACCAATCTAAGTTGTCCCCACTCAGAAAGGGATATATATATATATATAAATATATATATATATATATATATATATATATATATATATATATATATATATATATATATATCTAGTAAAAAGTCGAATAAAAGTAGCTTATTTATTTGCTAGCTTTCGGGAACAACATGTCCCATCATTAGAGCTATAGCAATGAACAATAACATAAATCATTAGACATAATTACGTTATATCAATGAAATTCATGGGGCACAAATCATAACAAATACATCAAGAATGAAATTAAATGAATGGAATTATTAGAAAAAAAGGAAAACTTGAGCTTGCCGTATTATCATTACTATATCAGCTAAGCTATAACCGTAGTTAGAAAAGCAAGATGCTATAGGCCCAAGAGCTCCATCATGGAAAAATAGCCCAGTGAGGAAAGGTAAGAAGGAAATAAATAAACATATAAGAAGTAATGAACAATTAAAATAAAATATTTTCAAAACATTAACAACATTAAAATAGATATTTGATATATAAACTATAAAAGGACTTATGTCAGCCTGTTCATCATAAAAACATTTGCTGCAAGTTTGAACTTTTAAAGTTCTACTGATTCAACTACCCGATTAGGAAGATCATTCCACAACTTGATCACAGTTGGAATAAAACTTCTAGAGTACTGTGTAGTATTGACCCTCATGGTGGAGAGAGCCCGACTATTAGAATTAACTGCATGCCTAGTATTACGAACAGGAAACTTTTTATTTTATTTCATTTTCCATAACAAAGTTTAAAGGTAACTTGATCATAAGGTAATGGGTTCTTCCTTAGATCCTACCTTTACTAATATATTCACGTGTCTCCTTGAAAATTTGTTCGTAGATCAATGTACCGTGTCATTGTCTATTCTATAGACGTGATGTCGACGATAGACATCGTGCCAGTTTGTTTTTAGAGAACAAAAATTCATCGCACTGAAATATTAACTTTACGTTAGACTTAGAATATAGTGATCAGCTTTCTTTTTTAGATATTAAGGTTTCACGTTGCAATGGTGGTTTTAGTAGAAAGACATTTTCAGAAAACAAACTTTTACGGGACTTGAGTTAAACTTTTTTAGTCACTGTCTGTTTTAATTTCTAAAACATTGATTTTCAGGACTTATAATCTTTCTTCCGATTGGTATAGGTTCCACGAGGAAATTAAATTTCTAAAATCCTATTTTGTCAGGAATTATTACCTATGTACAGGTTTGTTTAAAAAAAACTTAGCAAATAGTTTTTAGATAACTTTGTTTTATTCAGAAAGTCACAGTACTAAATGTTCCAAATAAGCAGAAATACGTGTCAGTACCATTCATATATGACGAAAAAAAAAAAAAATAACGTAAACTCAAGAATACTCTCTCTGGTTTGTATCTCCATGTTAATTTTACGTTTGTTTTCAAGAATCCACCAACTATAGGTACCATGTTCAGATTAAAAAACACTACCAGATTTGATGCGATCCTCAATTCTTTATCTATATAATTCCCTTAGATGTAATTTAGGAACTTACGTTGGTTGCTCTAACAGTCTCAAGAGGATCTGCATTGACTCCCATGGAGGTGTCACTCATCGTATGAAATATAAAGGAATTTTCTTCGATATGTAATCATGCTTATGCATGCAAGCAGCCTATTAATTATCCCCTACTCTAAATCACTCAATTACCACTGTTCCTTTATATATCGCCTAATGATTTTCCCTGCTTAATCCCCGTCTTTGTCTTTTTATATTCTAGTCTTGGATTTTCCTTAGTCGGTAAGTTGCTTAATTAATCGTCTAGTGATTTTTCCTTTTGTATTTTGTTGATTACTAACGCAATCTTCGTTGTGCGAAGGTTATGTTTTGATTGGACCTTGGATAGGCGTATATTTGTATGTCTCTGGGTTTGTTTATTCGAATAACTCAAAAACTATTTGACCAAATCTCATGAAATTTGGTTGGATGATTGACAACGATGCGAAGACAATTTGATTAGATTTTTGAAGTGATTTGGTCAAATGTCAAGGTCAAGGTAACAAAAAGGTAAAAAACGTGTTTTTGTTATAGCGTAGGCAATTTTTATCCGGTTTGCATGAATATCATCAGGTTTCTTGGTAACAAAGTGGCGGTGGCAAAGGTATGCTCTCTACCGAGTGCCAGTTCTGGTTTTTTCTTATATTTAAAGTTATTTCTGTGTATTATTTTGATTTTCCTATCTGTCATGTTTCGTGATTTCTTTTTATTAGTTTTGAGGTCATTTATGTATAGTTGTTTCTTATTTCGATATTTGTGTTTTTCCTTTAGAATATTCCATCCATTTCATTACTTTTAATGTATTTACTTTGATTATTATTTGTGTTATTTCTAACATTTCCATTCCTCTAATTTCCTTCTTGATGTATTTTTTAAGATTCTTGCCTCTTGAATTTCATTGACATAACGTAATTGTGTCTATTAATTCATGTTTTATGTTCATGCTTCTGTTTCTGATGATGGGAAATATTGTTTCCCAAACCTTAGCAAATAAATATTCCAAAATTTGGCAATATTTACTTTTTTCGCCTTTCTACTAAATCTCAAGCCTTCTGGACACAAAAATGCAATGAATTATGTATATAGCCTATATATACATCTATATATATATATATACACACACACACACACACATATATATATATATATATATATATATATATATATATATATATATATGTGTGTGTGTGTGTGTGTGTGTGTGTGTGTGTGTTTCTTCAAAAAGGCACATAAAAGAAACAGAAGAAATATAAATAAATCACTATATTTCGACCAATACACATTGGTCCTCTTCAAGGTGTAAAGTAAAAATGAGGAATAGAGTTGACAGTGACAGTTTATATATGAAAGCAAACGGGTATTTCCAATTGTTCTAAAGATGTTGTATTAAGTGTTAGAAGGATTAGCCCAATTTAATTCCATTCAGGTGCGTGTTCATATTCTTGAGCCGTTCTTTGGATCTGAGGATGTCTTGAACTTTGATGTATATCTGGTGGTCAGTCTCGGCAGATTATCTTTTTTCTTTTTTTATAATCGGGTTGAGAAGAGTGTTGATCAATATATCAGCTTTCCATTGTCCGCTGGATAAGTTCATTGTGTTTGTTTGATTTATGATGGCCGATTCCAGGATCTTCCGTACGGACAAGGGTAATTTTAAAAAGCAAAGATGGCTTACTCCGGTTAACCTGGTGCCCCAAATCTGTACGATGAACAAAAATCCTCGAGTTTTCAAAGCCATGCCTGACAAATCTTTTATGTATGGATAATTTTTCAGATAGAGAACGGCCCGTTTGTCCAACGGATTCTATATCTCTTTTATTTTGATAAACATTAATAAGGGCGCTTCCTATGGTCTTGGGATATGAAAAAATAAAGGGGTTCTCACCTTGAATATTATTTGTTATATTTTCTATACTTTCCATATATGGGAGTTTTATCTTATTTCTACAATCTCTTTGGTTGGTAACATCATGATCTTTATAATATATTGTATTGGCTTTGTTGATGGCCTTTTCTATGACAGACATCGTGTAGAACATCTAGGCGATTTGTTTACGAATTATTTAAAATTTTTTACTTAAGTAGGCTTGGGAACAGATTCTCAAGCCTCTGAGAAATAGATTACAAGCTACTCGAATTTTTACAGAAATATCGCGATTGCTAAGGAAATGAATGTAAGAAATATGAAAAAGTTGGTTTTCTATACACAGTGAAAATGTACCCTGACGATTGCCTTATAATTAATATGTCTAAAAAAAGATAATTTTCCACCTCTTTCCCATTCTGATTTGAATTTTATGTTAGAGACTAGGAATTTTAGATTATTGAAATATATATTAAAATCTCCCCAGCTTTCTTCCCAATACGTGAAAATGTCATCAATATAGCGGTGCCAAACCTATTTCGTAGGTTTAATCTTTGTTAAAATCATCGTTTCAAAGTACTCCATATAGAGTTTGGCTAAAAGAGGGGATAACGGGCTGCCAAGAGTATATCCAAGTTCATACGTTTTTTGTCACACATAGGTTAATTAACTTAATTGTTTTTTGTTTTTTTCAATATCAAGGGGGAAGTGATCACAGGGGATTAATTTTTCATTCAAGAAATCTAGCACATCATTGATCGGGTCCTTTGTAAATAGTGATTCTACGTCAAGATTTAAGAGTTTGAAATTATTTACCAGGATATTTAATCTGTTGAATTTCTGGATAAAGTCTACTACATGCTTGATGAACAGAAGAAAAACTCACTAGAAAGGGAGACAGCAAGTCTATTAACCATTTTGATATATTATACATAAATTACCTTTTGCATGAGACAGTTGGGCGCAAGGGAGTACCGTCCTTGTGCGTCCGTTGACTTTTATGTATAAACTGTCACTGTCCACTCTGTTCCTCCTTTTTACTTTACACATTGAAGAGGGCCGATATGCATTGGTCTAAATATAGTGACATTTCTTTTGTTTCTTTTATGGGTCGTTTTGAAGAAACATGTTAAAGACACACACACACACACACACACACACACACATATATATATATATATATATATATATATATATATATATATATATATATACACACATATATATATGTATATATACAATATATATATAAATATATATATATAAATATATATATATATATATATATATATACAGCATATACATATGTATATATATACACACATATATATATATACATATGTATATATATATGTGTGTATAAATATATATGTCTGCATGTATGTCTATTACTCAAATTACAGACCAGCTTAAATATAATAACTTATATCTATATGGCAAGCTTTTGGTAGGGAATTGAATTCCTCGACTGTCTTCCAAAATGCTGGAGATATTCTAGTAATGGCTCGTTCCATGACTAACTCACGTCATTTCCACTTTCTAAGGGACGCAAAGATTTTTCCATAAGTTTCTCCGTTATCTGAATCTGAAGATCTCCCCATTTATTTCATTCATATCAGATATGCTTTGCTGAGTCTGACTCCTTCTTGACGCCATGTCTGGTGATTCATCGCTTCTCTGACACCCACGTATTGCTTTTGTCTTCTCATGCATGACAACATTTAAATTTCTGAAAGAATTGTATTCTCGTGTGAGTGGGAACTAGCGCTCATTTCTAATCCCATTTGTAACCGAAGTGAGGCCAGATTTCGTGGCCATAGAATTTAAGTGTTATAACATATTTCCTGTCTCTACTCTGAATTATGTAGTCTATAATCCTTTGTAGAATATAAGTTTAAATTGTTTCGGTAAAAGCCATCACATGAAGACAGATACTCACATGCATAGAAGCACGCATATACCCAAACCTACACACACACACACACACACACACACACACACACACACACACACATATATATATATATATATATATATATATATGTATGTATGTATGTATATATGTGTGTGTGTGTGCGGGCTTGTGTACACAAGTATGAATGTATATACACATACAAATATGTATATATATATATATATATATATATATATATATATATATATTGTGAATAAATGTGTATTTATTTACAGTATAAACCGGAAATTTAGTTGGTACCATCTTTGGTATAATTGCTATCTCAATCATTATTCCAAGTATCTAACTACATACATGTCTGGAGTGAGTAATTTGATAATATTTCGAATCTGGGGGATGGAGGAGATAATGTAGAGTTCAGTGCTGTAAGATTTGAAATGATGAATGTAAAGCTGGATTTTTTTTTTATAGTGACTATTGAAAGACTATTAAGAGGGCAAGAAAAGGAAAGGGACTAGTTCATGGCGTCAAAATTTAGTTGTTGTAATGTGGTTGCTATAATGTTATTGAATAGTTAACTAAAGTTTGCAAGGCTTGTTTATCTGAGGGAGAGATGCCAAAGGAATGGGTGAGAGGAATATTAGTTTAATGCCATTTAGATAAAAATGACAAAGATGGCGTTATCGGGGAATGACAATACTTAATATTCCGGGCGGAAATTGAAGCAAATGGCAAAAGGAGTGATAGGGAAAGAACCGTGGGATTAGAAATGTTATTTGAGAATTATTGAAGTAAATGGGTAAGGGAGTATGAGGTATGTATATACCTATGAAAAGGTTATGATGAAATCTAGCGTAATGCAACCTAAGGGTGTTGAGAATATAGGGTAAAAATCATAACTGGTTAACAGCATTAATTTTTTTTTTTTTTTATGTAGGACGGGAAGCTTGTGTAGAATATGTAGGCATAAGAGTGACTAGTTTGATGTAAAACGGTCAAAGAAAGTTTGTGTTAAATTTCTTTGGCCGTTCAACTTCTTCAAGAACGAATGATGGAAGACACCACAGATAGAGTGGAAGATGTAAGTTGAAAATTATAGAATGAGAACATTATTTATGAATGAGATGGAAACGGCTGATGTTTGTATACAATAACCTGCTGACTCTGAAGAGAGTGTGAAACTGGCTGCAGGAGAAGAAGTCGTGATTAACTGTTAGCCAGAATGAGGGAATAGGATAGAATGGAAGCAAGAAAGATGGAGTACGGAGTTTATTATGGATATTGGAAAAAATAAAGTGACTGATTCGAGTCAGAGAATAGGAGTAACAAAAACGGTTGGATATTATGTGTAAACAACTGATCAGAGATTTGAGTAATCTGTAGAAGTCTTTCTAAGATTTCATTATATAATCGTTAATCCAATCTCATATTTGGAACCGAATTATGAATGATGAATGGGAATCAAAGACCAATATTGAAGATATTTCCTTGAACTATTTACATGTTATATATAGTATAAAAATAAATCATTGAGGGATTAATATGGAAAGATGCAGAAATGGTAAAAAGGTTAGAATAGTTGAAAAGGTAGATCAGTGTATTTTGAGGGAAACCAGGGTCTCTTTGCTTTTGTAGATGTAGAGGTTCATAATATAATACCAATTGAAATGAAGTTTTGGTGTTTGAGGAAGAGGAAAGTTCCGGAGAAGTTGGTTAGAATAGTTGAGATGATGTACAAATGAACAAAGGACAAAAGTAATAACATCAGTTAGGGAAACACAAACAATTGAAGTTAATGTTTGATTACACCATGGGTCAGTATTATGCCCGTTTTCATATGTGCTGGTTATGGGTGTGGTAAATGAAGAGACCAAAAATGTAGAGTTGTTGTAGTTGCAATACGTAGATGATTTAGTGATTACAGCTGAAAATGAGGAAGACTTGCAGGGTGGCAGGAGACTTTGGAGAGGGTTAGCTTAACGGTAAATGTGGATAAAACTGAAGGATGGTCATACATGAAAGTTCGGTTATAAAACAGGCTCTACTATAATTCATGAGAGAGGATCTGAAATTGAAATTGAGAATACAATAAAAGGCACCTTGGGGAAGTGGAGGGAGGTAGCAGGAGTGGTATGTGATAAGAAAATGTCATTCAAGCTAAAAGTCAATATCTATACCACAGTAACAGGACCCGTGTTAATGTAAGGATCGGAAACGTGGCCTCTAAGATGAAAAGAGGAAGCAAATCTTGAGAGAACATAGATGAAAATGTTGAGGTGATTTATGGGAATGTCACTTATTGAAACATTAGAGAATAGTGAAATAAGAAGAATGGCAGGTAAAGCAAAGATTACAGGGGTGATAAGACTATCACGACTAAGATGTTGCGGGAACGTGTTGAAAATAGATGGTGGGAAGGGACTGAAGAGGGCTTGGGAGGAACCTGTTAGTTGGGAAAGATCAAGAAGGAAACAGGGAATTAAATGGAAAGATAAGGTGAAGAATGATATGAAGAGTAGAGGTTTGGTGAAAGCGGATGCCTTTGATAGGAGGCTTTGTAGAAGGTGCATACCTTTATGTAGGGATAATGGTGGGAAAGAAGATCAGCGTATTTGAAGGTGCTTCAGGCATGTGGAAAGAATACACGACAAAGGTTAAAAATGTGTGTTCACATAGGTAATATATGATATATATATAATATACATATATATGTAATATGTATATATATATATATATATATATATATACACACACACACACACACTTCTCTTGTAATTTCTTATTTCCTTGTTTCCTTTCCTCACTCGGCTATTTTTCCATATTGGAGCCTTTGGGCTTATCGCATCTGGCTCTTCCAACTAGGGTTGTAACTTAGCTTGTAACAATAATAACAATGATATAGATAATGTTAATAAAGACCGTGGCCAGAGTCCGAGGCTCATTTGAAGGGCGCTGCAAAGCAGACGAATCTCCCAAACCCGGTTCCTCTCCGGTCCTGGAGAAATTGATATTTCCTTATCGTAACCCAAAAATGGAATAGTACGCAGTAAATAATTCAGGAGATGGGGACTCCCTGTCTACCTCCTTTTTCAATTGGAATTTTCTCACTATCCCTATGTAGTTTTAGCATTGCTGTACTTTCCGTTTAGAAATCTTGAAGTGTTCTAATATAAGTTTCCTTTATTCGTTGTCTTTGAAGGGCTTACATTACTGCTACAATTTTGACTGAATCGATAGCTTCCCTCATAGTCTATAAATGCCATACACAGTGGTTTGTCATACTCCATACTCTGTTGATTTCTTCATTAGCTGCTTAATCACTTGGTTGGTTGTTGAATGGCTACTTGTAAAGCCTCTCTTGGTTGATTAAAGTCTAGTTGTATTTCTATTTGCCCTAATAGGATCTTTGAAAATATTTTATATATTACAAAGAGTAATATTATTGAGCCGTAATTTTACAGGTTTTTCTTGTCTCCCTTTTTGTTTTTGTGAATTAGCATCGTTTTTCCAAGCTGTAGTTATAGAACATCCTTGCAGAGATTTTGTGTCAAGTTCAGCCAGTTTCACTACTATGAAATCTGCTCTATCTATTATTATTATTATTATTATTGTTATTATTATTATCATATATATATATATATATATATATATATATATAGACCCTCTTCTCCTGCTGATTTACCTCTTTCCATGTATTTCAAAGCTTCCTTTACTTCTCATACTGTTACTTTTGGTACCAGCTCAGGTGTTCCATTATTTCAATTGGCAAAGTTATTTCTTATAACACTATTGTATATCATTTAATAGAAATCATCTGTAATTCATATCACTGCATCGCTTTTAATGATAATATTTCCATTTTCATCCTTTAAAGCAAACATCTATTGGTGCTCTATTCCAAGTTCTCTTTTCATCCTTTCTTTAGTTTTTACTACTTTTTTCTGAATGTCTTTACGAATATAATAGCATTTTAGTTTGTTTATTGTTTTCGATAGTTCTGCTAACTCTTATTTCACCTCTCTTGAATTTTACCCTCATTCCCAATATTTTCGCTATACGGTTTCTGGTCTTTTCTTATAGGTTTTCTTGATCTTGGTTAGGACCTTATCCACCCATCTCTTGTGCTGATTCCATTACAAATTTGGTTAAAGTACTGTTCATTACTTTATTACTTGCTGCCATTCCATCAGGTAGATGGGAATACCTATTTTGAATTGCTGAACTCATCAGCTTTTACTCTTATTAGAGGAAATGTTTAATTTCCTAAAGTTAGTTTGTGTCTTACTATTACAGGAGTGTTTATTTTCTTTCTTAAAATTAGTTTTTCTCTTTCTTCCCATAGATCTATACAAATTTTGCATCTCACCATTCTCTGGGCGCTTGATTTTAACTTGTTTAACTCCTGTTACATCTTTAACTAGATTAACTTTTTCACAGAAAATAAAATGTATTCAATTTTTCATTTCTCAATTTATGCTTTTGTTTATATATATATATATATATATATATATATATATATGTTCCTAATGATATGGTGACCTCACCGTCTATTTTTGCAAGATGCAATCAGACATGTTTTGTAGGTCGTAGATTGTTCTCCTCCTACCACCCACTAGTTCGTTCTAACTATTATTCTAATTATTAAAGGGATAGAAATTAACAGCCAGATGGGTTAAACTTGATTCCTACAGAGCTTTTCCGGATTATCTATATTAAATCTTATTGATGAAAAATTATGTTGGAAATCAAAGACGGTGATAAATAGATATCAAAATTTAATCTCTTAAACCTGTACTACTTAAAAAAGGAAAAAATACTTAAAATCAGATAAAATGACAAGTAAAGTTTTCTGACCAAGACGTAAATCTGTTCGTTTTAAAACAGTACATTAAAAAATATCTTGTTGGATGGTTAAAATAAGAGCTACACTCATTGCAATTGGAGACACTTTCGTCAGGCGTGTACAATAAAAAAGTAACGAGTCACTCTCCTATTATGATCAATACGCAATCTTGTTAAAATTACTCCTGTCCTCCTACACTCTGGCAAGAGGATTCCCATGGATGAACGATTGATTTTATTTGTGTAATTTATTGTTTTCCGATTCAGGATTCCACATCGTTTGCATTTTTCTTACAATAAAAAGGCTTTATGATACTTATAAAATCATTCGCGGGTAGTTTGATATCACGCTGTGATAGATCTATTACCAACTTTGCAGCTGAATCTGGTTTTTCATTACCAACAACTGCAACATGGGCAGGAATCCAAATACTTTCAACATTCACCCCTTGGGAATGGAATTTATTAAAGAGCTCCTTTCACATTCTACTCTGCGCTCATACAGATGCCAATACTGAAATTACCAAAGAATTTTTCTTCGCTCAAGTGGTTAACTACTACTACTACTACTACTACTACTACTACTACTACTACTACTAATAATAATAATAATAATAATAATAATAATAATAATAATAATAATAATAATAATAATACAATCTGATTCTTATGAGTATAACCTTTTCGGGTTTTTATGGTAATTTTTGAAACGGCATAGAAGATAAACTTGTGATGCACCCTATCTTGAAAAGTTTTCATAATGTAAAGGAATGTGTCTGAAGTGGACATATATATGCAGGCACATGATGTTCAAGTTCTGTGACGGACGGTAACCGGTAATCGTTATTCTGTTCTCCCAGATTCAAATTTAACAAAAAGGGCAGAGACCTCCAGCATTTTGAACTACTGTATATATATATATATATACATGTGTGTGTGTATATGTATATATATATATATATATATACACACATATACAGTGTATATATATATATATATATATATGTATGTATATATATATATATATATATATATATATATATACCTTGGACAATTGTTAGATGATTGGGCCTACAACATTTTCAAAAGCCAGCAGAACATTTCGGCCTCTGGGAATAGGGATAATAACTGGCCTTTGGGTCACGTAGAATGAACATTAGGCGATTCAACACCAATATGTTCCAGCCACTGCCTGTAAAGCATGGTTTAGTCAGCGAGCCTAAAAATGAATGGATCTCTCAGGTCTTTGGCATTTATCCCCTCACTGATGTAGGTGATAAGTTCAGAAAAAAAAAAAAAAAAAAAAAAAAAAAAAAAAAAAAAAAAAAAAAAAAAAAAAAAAGATATGCTTCCTTGCCCGGCTACTGAACTTTGTAGATGATATAGTTTTATTTAGTGAATCATGAGAGGAATTGCAGAAGATTTGAATAGAGACAGCAGAAATGTAGGACTGAAAATGAATATGTGTAAAACTAAGTTAATATTCAATGAAGATGCAGAGATAACAAATGAGGGTTATGGGAGAACCTCTAGAGATAGTTAATGAATATACGTACTTAGGCATATAATAAGTGTCTCTCCAGGACAGAAGACAGAAATTAAAAGAAGGATCTGCGTGGAATGGTGAGCTTTTAGTAATGAAAATGAGATAATGAAAACAAAATGTCCCTTTCTCTAAAAGGAAAAATATTTAATAAGATGGTCCTACCAGTATTAACTTATGCATCAGAAACTTAGAGCCTTACTAAAGCCTTACAACATACATAAAGCTTGTTACAACTTAAAGAGCAATGGAAAGAATAATGATGGGAATAACACTAAGAGACAGGAAAAAACCCTCCAAGGATACAAGAGGTAGAGACTATTCTAACAACATGTAAGAAAAGGAAATGGACATGGGCAGGACATATATTGAGATTGACATGTAGTAGATGGATATTATGAATAATAGAATGGGTCCCTAGAGATTGCAAATGAAGCAGGGGAAGGGAAAGATGATGGATTGGTGAGATAAGATAATTTCCACGTATAGACTGGCATAGAAATACCAGAAACAGACAAATAGACGCCAGAGTGGAAGGTGATGTATGAGGCCTTCGTCCTGTAGTGGACTAGCTACATCAGATGATTATGGTGAATATATATATATATATATATATATACATACACACACACACACACATACATATATATATATATATATATATATACATATATACATATATATACATTATATATATATACTGTATATATACATGCATTATATATACATATATATACATATACATAAATATTTATATATATATATATATATATATATATATCGTAAGTAAGTTAATTACCGAAGACATTAAGGTTAACACACAAGCCGTGGTTCAATTGTAATAGTCAAAGTGTTTTCTATGAACCCGTACATAATGTTAATTATAACAGACATTCACACAATTTAGTTATGAAGCCATGAAGAAGAACGTATATGAACGTATAGACCGAATTCCGTGATCAAAGCAGTGAACTTCATTAAAGCGACAACGTTCAACTCCCGTCTGTTTGCTGAGTTATGCAAAGAAGGCTATTCCCAATTCGAAACTCTTTTGTTGCACTCAGACGTGAGATGCCTTACAAAGGGGAAAGTATCGTGGAGAGTTTTCGTACTACAAAAGAAAATTACGAACCTCTGAAAAACGCTAAAAAATTAATGCACGAAAAATTAACTGATGAACATTTTCTGCTGTGCCTGTTATTTTTTGGTGGACACGTCATAATAATTGGTAGCCAAGTTACAACTCTAATTGAAAAAAAAAATTACTGCAACTGCAATAGCGTCTACAGGAAAATAAGCCTAGTGTAGAAAGGGCATAGAGAAGTAACAAATAAACTAAAAGTGAAAACTAAAATAAAAAACTATATCCAGTATATCAAGATCAGTAACAACGTTAAATAGATATGTCATTTATAAACAATGAGACAGGACTTATGTCAATCTATTCAACAGGAAAGCATTTGCAACAAGTTTAAACTTCTGAAGTTTCACCGATTTACCTACCAGACTAGGATGATCATTCCAAAATCTGGTCACAGCTGAAATATGAATTCTTGGGAAAGGCAAGACTTGAAATTTACTAAATGCCTAATTCTACGTACTGGATGGTGTAGTTGTGAGATATCAGAATGTAAAAGATAGTCGTGATTATTATGAAAAAAAAATATGCAACATGCACAGATAACTAAGTGAACGACGATGCCGATAATCAAATTTCAAAATAATGCAGATTGAAAGGATTAAAGCATTTCCGTAGGATAGATCTATCACGAAAAGAACTTAAAAGGCATTCTCAATGAGCATTTTTTTTTTATTCAAATAAAAACAAACTAGATGTGTTTTAAATGAGTTGTGAACTATCAATGAAAAGATCCTGATGTTAAAGAGTCGCAGTCCTTGAATTGCTAACAATCATACTTTGAATTTTGTTTGGGTTTAAATTCATCTCCAATAAGTTACACCATGTACTAATTGTAGCTAGCGCTCTATTGAGGGCTTCATCATCCACTGTTTACATTCAAGGAATGCACTTGATGCAAATAGCATCACCTGCATAAGTAACAAACTTGATTTATATGTTAAACCACATATAAAACATTTAAAAGATGAAAATTAATAGACCAAGAACATTACCAAATGAAGCACCAGATATTAAATTCCTTTAGGCTAATCACTATGGTTCTCATCAACAACTACTCTTTCCAATCTATTACTTAAAATTTCAATAAAGAGGCAAAAAATATATACAACTACTTCCATATGTTCAAGTTTGAAAACAAGGGCCTCATGATTAACACGGCCAAAGAAACCACTAAAATCAGGGCCAGTCATAAAAAACTACCTGTCCGTAATCACATTTGAGACGTCTAATCATGTCTTGGTTTGGTAGTAATTAAAGCTAAGAGGTCTGTTCCTTATGTCATATTCTTGTAAGATATGTATATAAAACCTCAAACATATTGGAATGGCATTTCGAGTGATCTTTTGTATTTGAATTGGTCACAATTGTATAAAATAGTTGAGGTTGTTGTTCTCTTGAATAAAAATCTAGTCAGCATAATTTATATACGTATTACTTCTCTTGTGTTGAAATGCCGAATCGAGGACAAACCTTGGTTAAATGATATATTTAGAAGGGTTTATTTGGAGAAACATTAGGCTTACCGTCTTTGGAAAAGTAACAGATCCGAGTTGACTTGGAATGACAGCTAATAGCTGTTCCTCAGAGAATTTTTACTTTAACTAGAAGGGAAAACAACGTGACCATAAAAAGAAAACCTCTCTGGTAAAACCCAGGAACACGGATGTTGGGCTACCCTAAAATCTACACCCCAAAATTTCTGTTCCTGGGTTGTACCAGAAAGGATTTCTTTTATAGTCAAATGGCATTTTTATATGAAACACTAAACCTCTGAGCAACGTCTCTTAGCTGAGAATAGTTATTCCAAGCAAATCTGACCTCTTACATTTTTAAAGATGACAAGCCCCAAATACACATCAGCCAAAAGGGTTGCCTTTTCCTTTCCACAGTTGGTGACAGATCCGTCTGGTTTAAGCAAAGGATTAAATGTTAAGTCTACACTAAAGAGTGCAAATTTGAAAGTAACCCTCTAGTTCTAGCTCTGTATTGTACAAGGAAGGGTTTCATTTAGGGTCAAATTTTATTTTCAGTTGAAGCTTAAATTTTCTGAGAAACAGCTCCCAGCTGACCATGTTTATTCCTTGTTACTTTTCCGAAAAAGAAAAACCTCCAGTTTCTCCAAATAAGAGTGGCTACAATCATTACTGAACCATGTTTTGTCCTTCACTCAGTATTTTAGCACATCATGTGAGGTATGCCTATCAATTATATTGACCAGATTTTCTCTTATGAGATCAACATGCTCTGCCTCTTTATATGACTGCGACTAATTCAAATGCAAAAGATCCATCAAAATGCCATATCAGTCTGCTTGAGATCTTATATATAATATATACTTTATACGAGTATGACGCATTAGGGACAGGCTGCTCAGTCTTAAATTACTAAGGAACCAAGAATATAGATGGTCTGCCAGTTGGGATAACTGGAGGACCGACCTTGCTTATAAATTTAACACCAGAGGACTCAGTGTATTATAGGTCCATGAAATTACCAGAGTTGTGAGTAGCCTCATTCACGTTTTGATCACAGCCTGATTCAGAGGCAAAGTCCAAATTTCTTGAGCTATGGCATTCAGTAGGAAAAAAAATTACCCACTTCCTATAGTTATAAAAAAAATAATAAAAAAAAGGGGCATTTATATCATTCTTTTGTATCTTAGCCACATGACAAGAAGACAATCGAGAAAATAATTCAAATCTGATTTCCACAAACTTATAAGACGTGAATCTCATTCGTAGCAGGACTATGAGAAGCAGAGTACTTAGTCTTAATATACACCGTCATTCCCTTTGCTCAAGGAATGGAATGTCTTTTCAAAATGTTTTTTTTTTAAACCTGGAATAAACATTCCATAAAAATGCCTAATTTGAGAAACCAGACTTTCTGACCACAATAAAATATTATACTGACTGGAGCCAAATGTAAGGATCTCTAATATTGCCAGGTAGTCCACGAATATTGTAATTACTGTAAGACGACACTACCAACGTCTACGAACAAAACAAAAGAAGAATTAAAAACAATAAAGCGGCCTCATCATATTTGAAAACAAACTTAACATCATTGGTAACACAACAAAAATATGTACGTGACTATGTACAGACACAATAAAAATGGGACAGCAGGAAGGACCTGACACACCATGCAAAAGAACCAAGCAGATGTATCTATTCCATTATACAGTATTGTCAATATTGGAATAAGTGATTGATTACAAAATAAAATTTGTGTTATGTTAATTGCCCTTGAATTCATAAGGAGTCGCAAGTCATCGAATTAATGGACCTTCTTGAAATATTTGAGAACCACTGGTCCGCCACGTTTAATAATAAAATACTACTGCTATAATCTATACTAACAGCAGTGGAAATGGTAATCGTTTTATGTAGTGGATTTTTGTGGAATTTATTTCATAAGAAGAATGGATGATTTTTTTTTTTTTTTTGATCATTTACACGTGAGTCGTGGCTAAAATTGCTGACCATCGGGAACTGACTTTAATATTTACATGGAGAGATACATTAGCAGTGTAGGCCATGCCATGTATAAACGATACAGAACTTCCCGTGGATCATTTCTTTACGCTTGCCTATGAAATTCCGTGAAATAAATAGAAATAATCATGCTGTGTAAACTGAAAATTATGTATTTCCTAATTGCATTGGACCAAGAAGTACATATAAGAAACGAGTGCAGGATTAAGAATGTTAATACATCCAACATCTATTTTTACGTTCTGCCTTATCTGATGTTCATGGCACCAAAGGAAACCTAGTAATTTTGATGCAATAAATATTCAAGCCAAATAAACATTAATAGGAGCTTCATTTATTAGTGCTGAGATAGCTCATTATCATTTCCGCTATCAATTCCTATAATCCCATTCAAACGGTTTCCAACTATTAACAGACTGATAATAAAAGGAAATATATATTTTAGCTTGTCATCGATATTTGGCTTTGCAAATTACATTTTATTTACAAATATGTCAAAGCTAATCCCAAGACCCTAGTTCCCATATAAGGAAATATATTACCACGTGCTATAAGAGAATATATTTTCAAACACATGCATTGGTCATCATTCGGTATTTCCGTTTAATGAATCAAGAAAATAGTAAAAATTATTATAATATTCTTTCATTACATAAACCATTTTGACTATATCGTATTATATATAAAAACCTATACTCTACTGTATCTTTGACAGTGAAATTACACTCTGAAAATGTACGCGAGGACTAAGCAAGAACCTTGGTTTCACGGTTATTCACCTCTTCAAATTCACGATTTCCAAACATTTGCTCATTACCGATTCTCTCTCTCTCTCTCTCTCTCTCTCTCTCTCTCTCTCTCTCTCTCTCACAGAATCACCGATTCCCAAATCTACTCGGATATTAAAAGGGGATCTGTGCTATATGTCTCCTCTTGTTCTCCCTATCCTTAATGATTACCAAAAGTGTCCTTTACAGTTAGGGAAAAGTCGTAGATGCGTATTCCAGCCTAATGTCTTTTTCTCTGGCTTTTATTTCCCAATAATTTTAAACAGTCTTGCATGTGTACAAAAAAAGAATACTTTAATATACGAATTAAAAGACTAACAGCCATATTAGATTGTCTTTATTTCAGGAATATATTACTTCTTCTGAGAAAATTATTTGCTTTGTAAAAACTTTGATGCGTAATGGGTGGAGTGCTTCTTCAAGTAAAATATAACAGGGATGTAAATAAAATTTAGGAAATTAAATAAAAATTGCTCGAGAAACTGGAAGGGCAACCTAGATGAACTTGTTATACAGTTTTTAACAAAATAAAATCGACATTATTAAACGGAAATGTTAAAACCTGTGAGCAAATGAAGATTTTTTCTATCTTACTACTGAAAGATAGTCATAGAGGAATGATAACATTGAGATAAGTTTCAAATTTTATTAGATACTATTTCTTTAAAATGAGAATATTGGGAGCTTGAAAATATATTACGTAGGTATTGGTTTCTCTTGCATTCAATGTTGTAATATCTTTAATATCTAAACCATCATTAACAAATATACTTAATTTAACTGAAATTTGGTTCTATAAGAAGTGAAATTGAACAACTTTTTGCCAAAAATATTTTCTCTTGTTCTTCTACGGCATTAAATCTTTATTTGAATATTTAATGGGGAATTTAAAGACGTCAGAGTATCAAGGGATTCTTTTCTGGCCGAGCTAAGACTCGCTGAAGTACACAATAGGTTTTAGAAGCGGTCGCAAAGCTGTTGGATGTTAATGCTATCAGTAGAATTATAATAATTACAATTTCATATTTTGGTGAAGCATATAGTAATATATTTTAGATATTTACATTTTATTGTCCTTTAAATAACTGTCGAGAACAGTATTATAGAAAATGGATGTAAAATGCGTAAAGTTTTGTCATTATACATATTTGTGAAAAAAAAAAAAATTAATATATTAATTAGGATTTAACAAGGATAGAAAATACGAAAAAAATATCAACGAAGGGAAAAATCGCATAGGCACAAAAAACATTCATTGCCTAAAGATGATATAGAGTAAATGTATTTTGAGGTCTTTATATAGGCCTACATATATCCTAAAAAATATCACCTTGAAAAATATCTAAACTAACAGATGAAAGGAACCTATGTCCTTTCATCTGTTAGTTTAGATATTACTGGATGTTTTCGAACTTTAAACTAGGGTCGTGAGTAAGCAAAGATACTTTGAATAAGAAAAAAGATTTCAGTTTTTGTTCTGCACTAAAACGTTAAACTCATTTTTACCTACTTAATATTTTAATTCATAATAATTTACATGGGATATCACACTTGGAAAGGTTATATCTACTTAAATTTTATGAATGTTAACACATTTATCTTCGATAAATACATGCTGAATACAGACATGATATGATATAATCCCAAAGGTTGTAATGTAATACAAATTTATCACTGAAAACGTTGTGACAAACTGTAAGACACCACCAAAAGGAGTATCTGTGGGG
Organism: Palaemon carinicauda; assembly: GCF_036898095.1. Classification (NCBI taxonomy): domain Eukaryota; kingdom Metazoa; phylum Arthropoda; class Malacostraca; order Decapoda; family Palaemonidae; genus Palaemon; species Palaemon carinicauda. The sequence goes on along the minus strand of NC_090732.1, from coordinate 95,344,589 downwards.
GTTTGTGTACTTTATACAGCTAAATATAAGACTTGTATTCTCAGAAAATGGTTCTAAAACCTTACTATGATGTATGGTTGATAATTAAACATATTTACATAGTTTCCCCTTTAATTTCTCGTTATTTTTATAAAGAGAAGTCTTTTATCTTGTGTGTTAAGTTATAAGAGATATTTTCAAAGTTCCAGATTTATGTTTATTAGATTTCAATACATTTTTAATATGAGTTTCAGTAATGAGTAAAATATGTGTTTAAGATTACATAATCTTTATAAGCCTATGCCTGTTGCTGTTATGTAATGAGTTATATACCGTAGTTATGTTAATCTTAACTTAATTGCGAGTTTTTTACCAAAGATTATGCAAGTTGGTAATTAGTTGCGAGTTAAAAGTCATGAGTTGCCTAGTAAACACTATTCATCTTCACGTCTAGACTTTATATTACTGAAAAAAAAAAAAACTTATTATTATTATTATTATTATTATTATTATTATTATTATTATTATTATTATTAGCTAAGCTACAACACTTATTGGAAAAGCAGGATGATATCATCCCTATAAGGGCTCCATCAGAGAAAATAGCCCAGTGAGGGAAAAGAAAATAAGTTAACTGCAAGGGCTCTTGTGGCCTGATTGGTAACGTCTCTGGCTGGTGTTTGCCAGTCGGGAATTCGAGTCCCACTCAGTCTCGTTAGTGCCATTAATGTCTGCAACCTTACCATCCTTGAGCTAACGTTAGGGGGGGGGGTTGTGTTTGGGGGAGCATATTGTTCTATCTGTTGAGTTTACAGCAGCCATTGCCTGTCCCTCCCCTGGTCCTAGCTTGGGTGGAGAGGGGGCTTGGGTGCTGATCATATGATATATGGTCAGTCTCTAGGGCATTGTCCTGCTTGATAGGGCAATGTCACTGTCCCTTGTCTCTGCCATTCATGATTGGCCTTTAAACCTTTTAATAGTGTATCTTAGTGGAAGACCATGTGCAGAGGCTATGGCACGACCCAAGACTAGAGAACAATGGTTGGATTTGGAGTGTTTTTCTCTTAGAAGGGCTGCTTACCGTAGCTAAAGAGTCTTTTCTACCCTTCCCCAAGTGGGAAATAGCCACTAAGCAATTGCAGTGCAGTAATTAAACCTTTAAGAGAAGAACAATTTTTCTGTTATCTTGAGTTTGTCAGGTGTATGTGGAAAGAGGAGAATCGTGTAAAGAATATGCCAGAATATTAGGTGTGTGTAGGCAAAAAAAAATTATCCGTAACCAAAGAGGGATCCAATGTAGTCCTATCTGGCCAATCAGAATACCCAATAACTCACTTTACGGGGTGGCTGTTGCCCTTGGCCAACCTACCACTACTACTGTGTTATTTCTTTAGAACATTGCAACAGTATTGAAAATAAACTTAGTTTTACTTTTACCAAAAGTTTTTTTCATGATCATACAAGAAAATAAAGTAATATATAAAACACCTCCTTCCACTGACGTACATAAAACACACACACTTCACACACACACACACACAACACAGTATATATATATATATATATAGAGAGAGAGAGAGAGAGAGAGAGAGAGAGAGAGAGAGAGAGAGAGAGAGAGAGACCAAAAAATTGTCATCTGTGGTCCCAGTGAGATTTGACGATGTTAAATGTCAAGAACATTTATCGACGAAGCAGCAGAAGTACGAGAGCTTCGTGAGCCGAGGAAATGGGTTGAAAAAGAAAAAAAAAAAGAATCTGCCTTTTCAAGAAATCCCAATGTTAGGCTTTAAAAAACATTTTGTGAAACAGGGTGAGCCTTTTACTCACAAATGCTTACCTTTAAAGGTTTAAAGGCCCCTCATGATTGGCAGAGGCAAGTAGCACTGACATTGCCTTATCAAGCAGGACAATGCCCTAGAGACTGACAATATATACATATGATCAACACCCAACCCCCCTCTCCACCTAAGCTAGGACTAAAAATGGCCAGGCAATGACGGCTGATGACTCAGCAGATAGACATATGGCGCCCCCCCCCCAAATCCCCTATCCTTAGCTCACAAGAATGGTGAGGTTGCAGAGACCAAAGGAACTAACGAGTTTGAACAGGACTCGAACCCCAAATTGACTATCACCAGGCAAGGAGGTTACCATCAGGCCGCCAAAACCACAACCCTAATAATGAGAGTACTAGCATAAACAACTGAGAAAAACTTATCTACTGAATTATTAAAGCATGGAAACTGAACAGTTTCTATCCCCATTTCTATGCAATATTTGAAGTTATACAGCGCGAAACCTGGGCAACAGTTGAATAGAAAGCAAAGCAAACTTTGCGCCAATTAAACAGAGCTCTTCCTTTTCGAGAGGGTTTCCACTTTATCTGCATAAACCTTTCTAGATATTTCTCTTTTCCCATGACCTCTCACCTCTTAATTACTGTCCTTTTTTTTACTAATCCATTTCCCATTTCATCTAGGTATCTCAACAATTCTCACCATAACCAATTTTCCTTACACTATATACCACGTAAACAATTCATCTAAAACCCTTTTCATCAACACAATTCATCTAAACTTTGGCTTACTTTCAAATTCAAGTGTGCTCTAAAGAATGTTTAGGTAAAGCATGTTGTTTGATAATACACACCAACCTTCAAGATATCTTCAAACTAAATTTCATTGAACACAAAGATGACGACCTTGTTGAACTTGAAATTTACCTGTGATCTATAAATAAGACACTGCTAAAATAAAATGGGGGGAATAACCTTCCTTGTGCTTCGTACCTTACTATCAATTTTCTTTAAAATTAGATGAAATAAAATCGCGATGAATGTTAATAAGGATTCAGAATTGTGAAATGACGTTAAAATTGGTAAAGATAATCAATATTTCAGTAATATTATAACAAAATCTCAAAATACTTTAACACGTAATCAAATAGAAATTGAAATAATGACTCAAAAAGTGCATTTTGAACTCTAAAAATAATAGTTGGGAATACAATCACCAAATATTATTTTGATATTCATTAAATAGAGGAATAAATAAAATGGACACAACTTATCTATAATCTCGGGAAATAGTTTCAGGGTGGAAATAAAATATCTAAAGACAATGTCAGATTCTAAAGAATTGAGACCATTAAAGACTATTACTATCTCCAACCTAGAGAGTAATTATGAAGAAAAATAGCAATTTAATGTGCCCTCTGACTTAGGGAAGTAGGCCAAAGGAAAAATGTGAGTGCAGAATAATCATAAGAACGTTAAGTATCAATTTAATCAAAATATGAAAAAAAGGAACGTTGTAGATGACTACTGGTCTGATACTAACAATAATGATCAGGATGAGAATAAAGATTATGATGACAACGATATTACTTGTAATTATTTTAAACATGATAAAATAATAGTAATATTATCATTAATAATAATTATCATCATTATCACAATATCATAAAAAAACCTTATTACAGAAAAAACAAAAGCATCACCAACTAGAATAATAATAATAATAATAATAATAATAATAATAATAATAATAATAATAATAATAATAATAATAACAAACAACTTTACTTCCCATACCGAAAAACCAAATATATAGCTCAGTAAATTGGGGCCATAACAAAGTAAGAATAGGCGAAAAAGGCCCATTATAGAAACTAAAAAAAAAAGCACCATCATTCCAGGGTGGAACGAATGAGAGTAGATAGGGGATAAATCCTGGAATATCAGCCCGCAGGCAGCATGAAGAGTAATACAAATCCTACGAGACTAGAAGTCGAGAAGGAAGCAAATCCACAGTGAGTCGAGCAAATCCTTAGGGAGTTAGTGCAAATGAGGAGCGATGTTCGGTTTAAGACAAAGGAGGTAAAGTCGATGAATCCCGTCACACTGGTTTATCAAGCTAAAGAGGATAAAGTATGATCGGCGAAGTAGGGCAAAATATTTTCTATTGTAAATGTTTAACGTGAATAGTGAAAAATATTCAGCAGTAAACTCATGAAAAATTGATGACGTGAAGTGTGGAATATGTTTCTTATTGCCGTCTACTTGAAAAATGTTGATATAAATGAAAATGTTGATAAAAACTTTTGTTTTGGTATTTGGGCAATATTTCGTTATAACCACCTGGTGAAGATTGATACGAATCTACTCGAACGACGATCAGGAGTTATTTATCTAAAAAGTTACTGACCCATGCTCACTCCCGCTGCTCTTTTATCCCTCCTATAATGAGATGGAATGACTTTTTTTTCATTTCAGACCAGAGAATGGATCTTAAAGGGAACAATATTCGAAAATAGGAAGATAATATCATGACCAAAAATAAGGAACGAAAGTTTTGATATTGAATGTGATGATGATGTAAAAGAAGATATGGCAGGCTTCTGATCATATAAACTAAAATATTCACTAATAGTTGAAAAACCTAACTACTGAAACTCGAAGTGATTTACTGAAAAAAAACGAGGTTTGCACACATTCCAGTAATAAACAGTGCACGGCCTTTATTCACTGAAACTTTAAAGTCTCTCTCTCTCTCTCTCTCTCTCTCTCTCTCTCTCTCTCTACAGTATGTATATATATATATATATATATATATATATTTTATCCACCTCTAAGGAAAGGTTTACGTCCGGTTTACTCATTTGCTACACAGATAGGTTGATCATTATAATCCTAGTTGGGTTTTCCACTATATTATGAGATATCATCACATACGTAATTTCAACTTCAATACAACCCGAACTGGGGCTTTCTAATTTACCCAGGATATAATTGTTTAAAACCAAAAATGTAACACCTTCTGGTGTAAAGGTGAACAGGATTATAGTAAAATTCATATCTACATACTGTATGTGTCTATATTTGCTTTTGTCTATGTGCGTTTTAAGGCAGACATAATAGTATGCAACAAGAACTGTATTAACATATTACTGAAATTTTGTCAAAAAATATTTTTTGGTAACATATATTCATATATACCTCGAAATTAATAAAACCGTCATTTTTTCCTCGGCAACCAATTGAAATTTGTTTAACAGGCATTGTATGAAGCGAGTCTAATCTCATTAAACTATAACAGATATTCAGTATTTATATTCCCAAAATTCACACAAAATATAAGTAAGAAATTAAGCATATTGGTAAAGAATGTTTCTGTGACTCATTTCTGGCTGCGAAATCTTGCCATAGTATTCCTTAGTAAACACGTATTATCTTATAGGGTCGATCAATGACCTGTGCTGCATAAAAACGGGATCAAGGGAAATAGGAGTTTTGGGGTTATGTTTGATAATGTGAAAAGAACGAAAGACTTTTGGTTGTCCATAATAACAGCTGTTTTTATGCAAATTTAAAACCTTGAAGCCTAAGTAATATATATTTCCTCAAAACTAAAAAGATGAATAATAAAAAAGAGAGATAGAAAACCCTCAAGGAGCCCGAATAGTGTTGAAAATATTTGACACTTAAACTTGGTTAAATGACTGAGTGAAAAGGGTATTTAGGCTCAAGTGTGATGTAACAGGTTTGCGTAACGAAATACGAAAAGAAAAAATTCATCTGAAATACTTTATAGGTAACATGTATCAGCTTTATTCATTTATTATTCAAGAATGTCCGTCAAAATTAAAGCAAAATTTTATTTCATAAAAAGTATAAAAACATGTTTAACTTCTTAACTACAATCTAACAAGAACAATTTGAAACACATCACGTACGTTTAAAAACTCGAACTGAAAGTTTGTCGTCTTCGACCCTTACGAAAAAAAAAAAGAAAAACAAGTTTTATTGCAACCCCCCCCCCCACCCCCACCCCGAAAAAAATGAGTAAAAAACGCTGAATTATGGTAAAGAAGTTCAGATACGCTACTAAATAAAGACTCCTTGGAGAGCCTCTAACACAAGATGAATGCCAGCTGATGAGAAGTGAAAATAGCAATCAAAAGGGAGGTCCAGCGAAGAGGATCTATTGTGTCTGCGAGAATTTTGGAAAAGGACCGCGAAGGAAAAGGAGCCTAGGAGAGAATGGACAAAGAGAAAGGAAGAAGTAATTATTACTTCTATTATAGAGAAGTGATTCTTCTGTGGTAAAAAAAAAATCAACAATAGAAAATGAAATTATCCCAATCAATAGATCACACTTTCCTAAATACACAAGCACACACACACAAACACACACACACACACACACACACATATATATATATATATATATACACACACACACACACACATATATATATATATATATATATACATATATGCACTTACTGTACGTTTCTGTGTATTCCCGAGAATGCAGCAGGATGACAGATACTGAAACCCACCCCATAAATATAGTTAGAAAGTCGACGTCAAAGCTGAATATTTCTAGTCCATTCCCTCGACGTAATATAATACTTACTTGGAAACATGGAATCAGATGTTTAATATTTCCTCTCAGATATGCACCCTCCTACAAACACTATTTCACTTATTACCAATCCTTCTCCCGCCGTTGGATAACACCCATTCTTCATCACAGCACACATATTATCCGCTCTTCTAACCAACATTTATTTATTTTACATGGTCAAACTAACAAAACACTCAGATTCAATTTTCCATTAAAAACTCATTTCTAGTCTTTCATATTAGCTTCACATTTCCTGATATCTCACTTCATCTCATTCTGTAAATACAGTAATATGCAAAAATTCAAACTCATCAACATCCCAACACTTAATTTAGTCTATATCAAGATCTACACTTGTTTTTCATGAATCAGAATTAAAAAAAAAACAATCCCTTCGTCTATTCATACTTTGGCTTCCAAAGATATTTCTCTCCTCGTATAGCGTCAGGATTCCAGAAAAGTTCATATCAATCAATCTCCTCGTATAGACTTTTTAAAACTATGATGTTGCCTCGTTGCTTCACATTTCTTTAAATCCCAACTTATTTGAGTCTATCATTAAATATTACATTTACATTTCATTACCAATTTCTTAACAGCTACTTTGAGCATTATTCATATTATATAGTCTGAAATTTTTCTTCACCTTTCACAAAACACCTTATATTCAACAAATAGCATCCCGATTCACGACCACTTTCCTTTTTCTGCAAGTACCTATACCTCATGTTCTTTGTCTGATACATGATACCGCTACATCACCAAATATGTAACGCAATCATATACATTTCATTTCAAAAAGTACTGAGCAACTACAGTAGTTCTGTGCCATATCATAGCAAACAACTAATTACACTCAGTAACATAGTGAAGAGAAAGTAACTATTCCTTTCCATTGTTGAAAAGTAGGTCTAATCTCAAAACATATCAGACGGGAAGGAAACTGTGGAGGAATCATATATATATATATATATATATACATATATATATATATATATGTATATAT
>NC_090732.1:95329694-95332194 GCF_036898095.1 Palaemon carinicauda | reverse complement strand
ATACATTTGTCATTGCACTATAGCGTCAACAATTAGAGAGGGGTATGAAATGGTAAGTGCTAATATATCATGCTGGTGTGATTGATTGTTTCGAAGATATCAGCAATAACCCTTGGGTCCAGGCGACTGAAATACATAGTAAGCGTCTATTTTAAAAATGGGGGTTATGCTGTGGTATGCCATCAATTATAAATAGAGGAACTGTGCTATTGTATTTACATGGTGTAAATAGAATTATGAAAATATAGTAAATAGAGGGACGTTATTATGTATACTATACACCATGTATACAGAATAATGTTACATACTTTTTGACGTTCCTTTAAATAGTACAGTAGGTGATAAGGAAGTAATTTATGGTTTTTTTATTACATATCTTAACTCCGCCTACTTTTATCTAAGCACTAGTCAACTATCACTATGATATGGCAGCATTACTGAAGAGTTAAGAAGACAATTAGTTCAGTTTTTTAAACACTATACAGAGGTAATAGCATCATTGAGGAGTGACAAAGGATTGTTAGTTATGTCCAGAAAAGAATTTGGAGGAATGGAGAGGAATAATTGTTCAAGTTCACATATGTAAAAATAATATAATAGCATAACAGACTATATAGGGTATAACATTACTTGGTATATCAGATAGAGTGTATTCTCAGTTGGAAAATTGCCAGCCGGAAGATTGCCTGTCGGAAAATTGCCATTGAGAAAATTGGAGTGGGTTATTGCCAGTGACAAATTTTTTCTTTGTAATTATGTAATAATAAAGAGTAGTTTTAGTCCAAATGAACAATTATAAGAGGATATTTTTGTTGTAATTACTTTAGAACAAATTCAGGAAAATGTAAAGCCTTAAGAATTAAAGCCAAAAGTTTATTTATCAACACAAACATACACACGCACACACACACACACACACACACATATATATATATATATATATATAACTTAAATGAGATAGTTAATTCACAAATAAGGAATTAAAGAAATTAGCAAAAAATGCTCAAAATAAATCAAGATTATAAGAAGTATATTGAAGAAATTATATTTTATCGAGTGCGTCCTATAGCTCAGCATTATAGCTCAGTGACACTTTCTTGTACTTTTCTTTATTAAGCATCTCATCTTCACGTTCAAAATTTAAAATTCTTCTTTGTACTAAAATTACTTCTTTCTTCAGAATAAGATACATTTCCATTTAATCGGACGACACTTTTGGAACAAGTGTTGTTGAACCTGTTAATGTTGTTCTTGGTCTGAGGCATACAACGCTTCTCTCTGGAATGAACATTCCACATAAGAATTGGGAACAACTGCGTTGACCTTCTCCTATTTTTACCCCTCCCTCTCATAAAACCAATGAACGTTAATTCAAAATAAGACAAATTCTTCAGGACTATCTTCGTCTTTTGATGGCTCTTCAAATCCTGTATCTACATCTTGCACGGGAGGAAAGCCAGGGCAGAAAAACATCTTACCTTTAAAAGAAAGTTGCTTTCATTGTTGTATTGAGTTTTAAAGTCAAGGTCCATAATCATTTTGTAGTGTGTGGCAAAAGTGGGAAAAACAACCATTATGGTAAGTTTGGGTAAATACGCTCATGTGGGGTTCTTGTACTAAATTCTTGATTATGTTGAACGGGTTTTCATAAGTTGTTTCACGTTCGTTAGGATGAAGTGCAAAAACACATGGAAAGCTAGAATTTTAACCCTGCACATGAATTGTAAATACCTGCTAAACTGCATCAGGTGACACATTGAATGTTCTATCCACACCCCAATTTTTATATTTTCTTAGATATGATATATATGATTAATAATAATACCCGATGTTCATCATTGGCTCCAGAATTTCTCACCAGAATCAAAATTTGGAAATTCTATTGGAATTATGAATCCTGTCCTTGCAGATGGAAGAGGTACATGAGGTTTGCTGTTTCCAATCTCGAACATTTCTATTTATATGTTGCATATTTCTTAGCCCAGAACGTCCACATTTATTTAAAGATAATAAATAATTTGCAACCAAAGGACAAGTAGGTTGATTCGAAGTCAGAACTTTTTTTTCAGCTCTTGAATGGCCACTTTCTCATCTAGTTTGCTCTTGATGGAACTTTAATTGTGTTCGCTAATAAATTTTAAAATTCCGTAATCATGACCCTTTGATTTGGTGTATAGTCTTGCTGGTCATCATTCTTTTTTTTTTTTTTTTTAAATACACTCTCAGTGGATTTTTGTTCTTTGATAGTTTAGTCCATATTCATGATACAATAATTAGAGTTCATGATTTTCATCAATTAGAATATCCTTATTACGTTCACTTGTTATATCAGAAGTACTTATAGGTAAAGAGAAGAAAAAAATATAGATCTTTCGTACTAATTCACATCTTGAATTTTTTTTCTTATTCAAGTAACTCGAGTAAATTCTAATTCAAACAATAAAATATGTAAATGTAAATAGAAAAACAAATTTTATCCTTAAACAAATAATTCTAAATA
>NC_090732.1:95322194-95324694 GCF_036898095.1 Palaemon carinicauda | reverse complement strand
AAGATGTGATTGTTTTAACAAGTTTATATAACTGAAAATCAACGAACAAAATCGGCTTTTCTTCAGTATTAAATTCGCCCACAGGTTACTAGTTTACTAAGCAGGCAGTCATATATTCATTATATTCCTGAGCCCTCCCAGCTCTTTGCTCACTTTCGCTTTAACATACGTTCACGGGGAAAGGTGTATAAGTGATCTCTCCATTTAACTGTTTATTGACATTTTGTTACTTCCTAAACATAAATACTGAACACTTGAAACATGGAAGATAATATGCCAATTTGAAATTTATTAATTCGAGACGGGTTTAGAAATACCTCCAAAATATTAGGTATGAAAATTTAATGCAGATTTATTGCTTCATTTTCTATACGACGTTCTTTAATCAATCAAAACTTATAAGTATTTCCAATACTTGTCGAGACAATACAGTAAAAACAAACAATCTGATTTTTCATAGCTTTCATAAACAAAATCTAGTCGAAGCATTCACCTCTTATGAATAGCTAATCTCCATTTTGAATACTATAAAATTGAAAGCCCGTGTATTGGTAATCCCTGAAAACTTCGTTTGGCTAAGATACGATGATAATTTATGAACGTTTTGAGACAGTGTCTGACGCGGGTTTGACAAATTACTAGTGAGTTGAAAGTTCAAAACTTTTAAATCAAAATTTAATTTAGAGGTGATGGTGCTTGATCTTTATTTGATGCTTCATGAAAAAAAAAAAAAAAAATTTGTCTTGTTAGAATTTCTACAACCCCTTATTTTTCGTTAAAAGATTTTTCTTTAGTTATTTTACAACAAAGTACTTTAACATAATAGAATAAATCTTGCACGTATGAAGCACGTGCAACCCCTCCCCCCACCCTCATACTCAGTAAGGCAATGCAATGAACTATGTGTGTTTCAAGATGTAACCTTTTCAAGTATTGTATCATCGTAATTAATATAAAAATGAGCATCTCAGTACAAGTATCGTGCATGCATTTTATAACTGAGACAATAATATGTAGCAATACACACTGTGCAATTTTACAACAAGGTAAAAATACAGGTGGGTGGCAGGAGCAGAAACGTACCTGCAATTACATCGGTTCAAAAAAAAAAAAAAAAAAAGTATACAGTATGTATTAATGTATGGGTATAGGATTCATTATAAAGGATGGCTCTATAGGAAAAGGGAAAATTGATTAAAACAAAACTGTCACTGACGCACACACACACTAATCCCCTAATTTGCATTAATTCAAATAATCCCCGTGTCTCAAATCAACTATGGTCTATTGATCTGAACTTGAAGTATTTACCAGAATCCTTTCGGTTTATTTTGTCTGGTCTTTTCCCAGGTGCAAATGGCCTGATGGCTGCCACAATATGTCATTGTTTCATGCAATCTAATAGGTCTAGAAGTGACCTTGCGCACTTCACAGTTCTATTAAGAATCCAAATGCACCATTTACAGTATATGGTTCTAAAACCTTGATAGACAGTCTTAAATACTCACGGCTTATGCATAACATATGATGAGGTTTAGCGCTTCTCCATGTCTGCAGCCAAGTTAAGTGAAATGATGTACCCAATATTAGGTCACTTTGACAATTACATTGCCGACGTTGTGGACCATAACCTTCGTACTTTAGATGGCCGTGGCATATTCTATGGCATGGAAATAGTGGTAGCTTGTACACCAGAAGTACTTAAAAGCCAGTGCCCCGTCTTGAATTACTTCCATATCCCAGGGCCCCTGCAGCTAAGATTGCCATCCATTGCTGCAATAAGTGTCTGGGGAAAACTTTGGCCCTACTTTTTCAGAAACTGCCTGATTTAATTGTCAACGATCTTACTGCCAACTTTGATTTTCGCGGGAATATTTTCTTGCCCTCTCGTTCAAGTAGACCAGGAAGGTCAGGAACAACGCTATGTAGTGCTCAGCATCCAGATAAATCATCCATACACTTTCTGCTGATGATATTTTTTGTTGTCGCCGATTGGAAGAACACAATACCATTGGTCTTCTGACGCCATTATAGCTGAAAGCATGTACAATCATCCACTATGACAACAATAGCAAACTGAAGAATGTTGTCCTCAAGTTAAGGAGCTTCCACCTCATGGTGAGTTACCTTGCCTTAATGGCAAGGCCTTTCCTAGGGCTAGATGGAGACATAGACTAATTTATAGAGTAATAAATCAAATGATTCTGTGTGAAACATATGATGTCATGCCACAGGGATAGAATGAGTCAGATTTGAAGACAATAAGTGATGGATATGTGCACTCGGATCATGAAGAGGCAGAGGATATACGATGGTCTACTTGCGGGTGATATCCATGCCAAAGAATTATGCAACTATGACATCTTCTACAAAATAAGCTAAGTTCTGCAGAACGATATATAAAAAATTCTGAGTTTCCAATGGGCATAAAGAGATATCCGAGTCGAAAAAAAACATGGGACTACAAGGACACTGACCTGATCTTGAAATTCCTTCACGA
>NC_090732.1:95264694-95319694 GCF_036898095.1 Palaemon carinicauda | reverse complement strand
AAAAACGAAATTAGATTTCCAAAAAGGGAATGGGATGTAAAATATGTACATAGCAGGAGCATGTTATTAGTTATCTAAGGGACTATAATCTAAGTAACATTTGCTTTGCGTCCGTATAAAAATTACACGCAAGAACATAAATGCCCATGCATTTTAGAATAATATCATTGCAACTTCATACAACTAGTGAGGTCCACATAAAATATAGAGAAATTTAAGGAAAGCCATAAACACGCATATGCAATCAACTTTTAAGAAGCCACTAAAATTAAAGAATATAAATACTATACGACTTACCAAAAAAGTTTTTTTCCCCTAATGGTATAAATATAAGAAAAGACAAAAACGTCAAATCAGTTACCCAAAGAATCAATGAATCCCGTTCTTCCAGACAGCAGGATTCAATGAAATGGCTCCAGTTAAAAAGAGACCTAGACCAGGGGTTTACCATGTGGTCTATAGTATATACTACCCGGGGGTGGATGGAAGTATGCACGGGGTCGGTAATTGCTTGGTGGTGAAAAGAGGGTCGAATGAACAATTACAGTAAACTCAAACCTGACATTCGTATAAAAAAGACAAATACTTAAAATACCACAATAACATCTAATTTGCCGATAAACACTGAAGCTAGTTTTAGCCTCGCAAAGGACATTCTAACAGAGCATATCTTGAAAATCGTGGCGACTTTCACTTAAACTCGCCAATCTACAACCCAGTACCAACGGCCTTGTCATACTGTTCAAGCACAGACATCTCGATAATAATTTCAACTAATTAAAGAAAATGGTATGCAAATTGTTTCTTATGATGTTCAACAATGGCAATGATACTTCGGAATTTTTTTTCCTAATTATCATTATCATTATAATTTTAATTATTGTCATCATCATTTGCATTATTATCATTATTCTCACAAATATGTGAGGCATAAGGAGAAAGGTCGGATCTTGAAGAATGATTAAAACGTGAATACAAAACTAATCTTATCTTTGAAAATTATGAAAGAAAAGAGCAAAGGAATTTCTACCATAACATAAAAGTAACAACTACTGATTTAATTATCATTTATTTATCAATTTATCTATACTTGGATGCCTGGGTGTCGGTGATAAATCAATGACTTCCTGAAGGGGGTCAGTGCAATGGTCTGACATGTTTAGGGACACTTTCTCTAAGTGATCCTTAAACTACGTCAGTTTTACTGCAAGTCTTACGTATTGATTAAAACAATTATATACCAGTTTAATTTGATAACTCCTTTATTGCTCCTCTTTGGAAGTTGGCACTACTTTGCAGTGACTACATTTGTAAACCTCTACCATATCTTTGTTGGATGCAGCTTGGAAGTAACGAGGGGGCTTCCAGTTGTAAAAAAAAAAAAAAAAAAAAAAAAAGTCGAGTGAACATACTATTTTAGATTAAACGCTAGTATTTCTGGTAAAGAATACACTCTATTTTATATATATATATATATATATATATATATATATATATATGTATATATATATATATATATATATATATCATCTTACCCATGTAGGCCTGGGTCTTCCAGCCCTTCTAGTGACTTGTGGAACCCAGCTGAACGTTTGTAGAACTAATCTCTCTTGGGGAGTGCGAATAGCGTGCCCAAATCATCTCAATCTACCTCTTATCATGATCTCATTAACATTTGGCACTCGAGTAATATCTCTTATAGTTTCATTTCTAATCCTGTCCTGCCATTCAACTCCCAATATCCTTTTGAGGGCTTTGTTCTCAAATCTACTAAATCTATTGGAGATTGTTTCATTGTCATACTATGACTCATGTTCATAGGGCAACACCAGTTTCACTAAAATGATATATAGTCTGATCTTTATATGTAATTTCAGGGGATTTTATTTCCAAATTTTAATTAACCTAGCCATTGTCTGATTTGCGTTTTTCAAATTTTCAATAATTCTAATTCTAAAGACCCTGTATTGGAGATCATGGTTCTTAAATACTTAAATGATTCGATCTCCTTAATCCTTTCTCCTTCCAATGATATTTCATAATCCATTGCATATTCCGTCCTCATCATCTCTGTTTTTCTTCTATTTACCCTCAGCCCAACCTCGTGTGATATTTCATGCATTCTGGTAAGCAAGCATTGCAAATCTTGCGGTGTTCTGCTAACAAGGACATCATCATCAGCATACTCTAGGAATGCTAAATCGCAATTCAGTCCAATCCTTCTGCACTATCTCCGACTGTTCTATTCAATAAAAAATCTATGAGGAGGAAAAACAACATAAGTGACATCATATTTCCCTTGTAGTACACCACTGCTCACTAGAAATTCCCTTGATAAGACTCCATTAACATTAACTTTGCACTTAATATACTCATGAACAGACTCAATCAAATTTACACATTTAAGAGGACTTACATAATAACGCAGGACTGTCAACAAAATTGGTCGGTGCACGCAATCAAAGGCTTTTTCATAGTTCTAAAAGGCCATCAAAAGATGGTTTCTATATTCTATGTTTTGCTATATAACATGTCTCAAAATGAAAATTTGGTCAGTGCAACTTCTACCTTTTCTAAATTCTGCTTGTTCCCTCCGGTTTTCATCAATCTTTCTCTCCAATCTCTTTAGAATAAGCGTACTATATATTTTCATAACAACTGACGTAAGTATGATGCCATTGTAACTACTGCAATCAATCAGGTCTCCTCGTTTTGCCATTTTCACCAACACTCCTAACTCCCATTCATCATGTTTTGCCTCTTCATGCCACAATCTACAAACTAATCTCGTAGGTAGTCTGGGAGTCACTTCATTTACAGCCAGTAACATCTCGGCAGCTATTCCATCGTATCCAGGGACTTTCCATCTCTAGTGTTTTGATGATAGCTTTGACTTAAAAGACGCTAAATTCAATCATGGGCACATCAAAGCCTTCATCAGCTTCAGGTATATCAGTCAAATTATTCCCTTCATATCACACACACACACACACACACACATATATATATATATATATATATAGTACCAACCGTGTGTCACATGATCGTATATAATTCATTTTGTATATATTATGCTTGTATCTTCGCTCTTCCCTCGCACTAAAAGGAACTAGAATAAACATGTCTGCATTTTTCCTCTGTAACATTGTCTGTTTTTCGAACAAGAAATTTCCTGTTGCCTTGAGGTTCTGTATATAAAGGAGAGTGTTCTATACTGAATTACTCAGTTGCTTTCAATCTGCCTTCAAGTCAAAACCTTCTCTCGGCCCGTCACATTGATGACCCCGGAAGTCGACTCGCTCCCACCGCCTTCCACCCCCACCCTCCTCGCCCCTCCATCGTTGGTACTATGGCGGACTCTACGGAAGTTGGCGCTGCGGCTGCCCCATTGAAACTTTCATCGTTCCCAAGCGGAGAGTCGTTTGCGTGGTTTCAGCGCGCAGAAGTCCAGTTTGGCATCAAGGGCGTGACTCGCTCAACAACCAAAGCAGATTATGTTCTCGCGGCGATACCCGAGGACACCTTCCCGGAAATATCCGACTGGCTTTATGAACAAGGAGACACCCCAATAGCGTACGACACCCTCAAAATATACCTTCTGCAGCAGTTCTCGCTGTCGCCAGCCGCCAGTATAGCAAAGCTTTTTCAGCTCTCGCAACAACCGTTGGGGGACCAAAGGGCTTCGCTCGCCCTCAGGGAAATGACCAGTATCACTCGCCTTCAACCTGCCGCAGACGGCTCTCCTCATGAGGTGAACCTACTTCGTGCCCTTTGGATACGCCGTTTACCTGAACCTATACGAGCTGCCACACCCGATGTTGATAGTTTACCCATAAAGGACTTGATGACCAAAGCCGATGCCCTTATGGACAGCCACTTCAAGACCTCCATCAACGCCTCCACCCCTGACGAAGAGGATGCCTATTGAACGTCAACCGAAGCTGACGTGCCGAAGCGGCGACAAAGCCACCCACCACTCACCAATCGCTTGCGCCCCAACAAACGACTTCTAGAGCCACTTACTACCTCCCATCCGTCGCAGTTTTGCTACTACCACTTCATATTTGGGGTAACCGCGAAGAAATGTGCTGAGGATTGTCAGTGGCCAAAAAACGTGTAAGTAGGCCATCACTCGTGGTGGTGGCCTCCCGTGTTTCTAATCTTTTCTTTTTAAATGATCCAGGAACAGGCGTGCGATTTTTGGTAGACACGGGTGCTTGTCGTTCTCTTTTGCCAAGGGAACTCTTCAAGACACGACGTAGTCTGTCTACATCTTCCGACGTACGCTTGGTAGCTGCCAACGGATCTGCGATACCCAACTACCGTTACGAGAACCTCACATTATCGTTCGGAAACAGTAAAGTCAATTGGAAGTTTCTCGTTGCTGACGTCACAATGCCAATCCTCGGTGCGGATTTCATCTCTCATTTCCACCTTCTGGTCGATGTCACCCAACGACGATTGGTCAACGCAGACTCGTACTTGTCGACACCTCTTTAACCCGCCCCCTCTAACCTCGCTCTCCACATCAGCGCACCCACGGATGCCTACGCCCACCTCCTCACGTCGTACCCGGAAGTTTTCCATCCAGAACTTCACTAAACGCCCACGGTTCCTGCCAAGCACGGTATTTATCACCATATTAAGACGACGGGACCCCCAGTGTTCGCAAAATTCAGACGTCTGGCACCGAAATGATTGGCACCCGCCAAACAGACGTTCGCCGAAATGGAGGAAATGGGCCTTTGCCAAAAGGCCTCCAGCACATGGTCTTCACCCTTACACATCGTTCTGAAGAAAGACGGCTCCCTCCGTCTGTGCGGGGATTACAGGCACCTGAACATGGAAACAGAACCAGATCACTACCCCCTCCCAAACATTGCCGACGTGACCTCCTACCTACACAAAGCAAAGGTTTTTTTCTACGCTCGACCTCCTGAAGGGGTATTATCAGGTGCCTATGAACCCAGAAGACATCCCCAAGACCACCATCACCACTCCGTTTGGTACATACACCTTCAATTACTCCTGTTTTGGCCTTCGTATTGCTGGGGCCACGTTTCAACGTCTCATGGATGGCATCTTAGGGGACCTCCCTTTCTGTGTATGTTATGTGGACGACATACTTGTGTTCTCCTCCTCATAAGAGGAACACCTCCATCACCTGCGCATCGTGCTCGACCGCCTGCAATAAAACGACCTTGTAGTCCAGGACAACAAGTGTACCTTTGGCGCCAACGAAGTGTCGTTCTTAGGGCACCGCATCACTCCTGAAGGAGTCCACCCCCTCCCTGAGAAGGTAGCAGCCGTTCAGAACTTCCCCGCGCCCTCGACCCTCAAAGCTCTGCCGGAATTCTTGGGCATGATCAACTATTATCACCGTTTTCTGCCAGCCATTGCCGCCACTCTTGCTCCCCTCTACGCCTCCCTCAAGAGCAAGCCAAAGGACCTGAAGTGGGGTCCCCTTCAAGAAGCAGCCTTCTGCAATGCAAAGAAGGCCCTATCAACTGCTGCGGCTCTCACTTTTCCTATCCCACATGCCCCTCTCCTTCTCTCCACCGATGCCAGCGACGTCGCTATTGGTGCAGTACTCAAGCAGGTGGTCAACGGCTCGCCCCGCCCATTGGCCTTCTTCAGCAGAAAACTGTCCAAGGCAGAATCGGGTTATTCTACCTTCGATCGAGAATTGCTGGCGGTGCACTTGGCTGTCCGTCACTTTCCCCATATCTTAGAAGGTACGCCCTTCGTCATTTGCACAGACCACATGCCTCTGGTGCACGCCTTTACTCGACAGTCTGATGCCTGGTCCGCCCGGCAACGCCGACATCTCTTCGCCGTGGCTGAATATAATTGCACCCTTCAATATGTCCCTGGAAAAATGAATCCCGTTGCCGATGCCCTGTCAAGAAACACGTTGGCTGCCGTTCAACTGGAATTGGATTACATCGCCCTGGATGAAGCCCAACGACAGGATCCAGAGTATCAAGCATGTAGGACATCCTGCACATCCCTCCGTTGGGAAGACTTCCCCCTAGAAGACTCCAACGCCATCCTCCTCTGTGACGTCAGTACTGGTAAACCGCGACCTTGGATTCCTGCTCCCATGCGCCGGCAGGTGTTTGATTTCATTCACGGCCTTTCATATCCCTTGTGCCGTTCTACTGCACAGCTGCTGAAGGCAAAGTTCATTTGGCACGGCATTTCTAAGGATGCTAAGGATTGGGTCCACGCCTGTACTTCTTGCCAAACTTCCAAAGTACATCGATACACGGATTCAGGAGTGGGCACCTTTCTTCAACCTCAGCGTCGTTTCGCTCATATTCACGTCGACATTGTAGGCTCCCTACCCACATCACAAGGACATCGTTACCTGTTAACCGTCATCTACCGCTCCGCTCGTTGGCCTGAAGCCATTCCCATGGAAACTGCAACGTCCACCCCATGTACGTCTGCCTTACTCTCTGGATGGATTGCAAGATTTGGTATCCCTGAGCATATTACTTTTGACAGGGGAACCACTTTCACCTCTTAATTGTGGACATCATTAGCGAATCTCTTGGTCATCACCCTACATCAGACAACGGCCTACAACCCCGCTGCCAATGGAATGGTTGAACGTTTTCATCGCACCCTCAAAGCAGCTTTGATGTCCCGCTGCAAGGATTGCAACTGGTTTACTCAGCTTCCCTGGGTCCTCCTGGGACTAAGGACCACTCCTAAAGATGCCCTCGACGTCTCGGCAGCTGATATGGTGTATGGCGACCCGTTGGTTGTCCCTGCCGAATTTTTTCCTTCTACAACCTCCTCCGACGATCTCCAGCGCATACGTCACGTCGTGGGAAAATTTACTTCATGCCGCCAGACTTACAAGCCCCCAGGGAAGCATCACATACCAACAGACTTGCACTCTGCAACGCACATCTTCCTGCGCAATGACACTAGCAAGCCACCGCTAACGCCCCCTTACACGGGCCCTTACCTTGTGATACCACGCAGTCCGAAAGCATTCCTACTAAACATTCGTGGCAAAGAAGACTAGGTCTCCATTGATTGTCTGACACCTGCTTATCTTCTGCCAGATGACTCGCCTACAATTTGACTCTCTAGATCAGGGCGCCCTATTTAACATGTACAGTATGTCATATTTTTGGGGGGGAGCCATGTACCAACTGTGTGTCACACGATCGTACATAATTCATTTTGTATATATTATGCTTGTATCTTTGCTCTTCCCTCACACTAAAAAGAACCAGAATAAACATGTCTGCATTTTTCCTCTGTAACATTGTCTGTTTTTCGAACATGAAATTTCCTGTTGCCTTGAAGTTTTGTATATAAAGGAGAGTGTTCTATAATAAATTACTCAGTTGCTTTCAATCTGCCTTTGAGTAACAACCTTCTCTCGGCCTGTCACAATATATATCGATGGATAGATAGATAGATATATAGATATACACAGACACACACACACACATATAAATATATATATATATATATATATATATATATATATATATATATATATATATATATATATATATATATGTATGTATGTATACAATATATATCATCATCTCTTCCTACGGTTATTGACGCAAAGCGCCTCGGTTAGATTTCGCCAGTCGTCTCTATCTTGAGCTTTTCATTCAATACTTTTCCATTCATCATCTCCTACTTCGCGCTCCATAGTCCTCAGCTAATGTAGGCCAGTGTCTTGTGAAGCCCAGGTGAACGTTTGGTGAACTAATCTCTCTTGGGGAATGTGAAGAGCATGGACAAACCATCTCCATCTACCCCTCATCATGATCTCCTCCACATATGGCACTAGAGAAATCTCTATTATAATTTCCTTTCTAATCCTGTCCCGCCATTTAACTCCCAATATCCTTCCGATGGCTTTGTTCTCAAATCTACTAAATTTATTGGAAATTTTTTAATTGTCATATCATGACTCATATATACACATATAAGTTAGGAAGAGATTGAGGACGTTAGTTACCTGCGGAGAAAGTCAGGAGACGAGAAAGTTTGATATGCGTCTTTGCATCATGATGAATGTCTTTGCTGTATTCTTGCGCTTTACTTTTCAAACTTGTTTCTATATTCATTGCTACTGTTATAATAATGGCCTAATTATCAAAGTACTTGGAGCTCTCAATTAGAGGAACTGTTAACATACTCAAGAGTGTTGTTAGTTGTTTCGTTCTACTCGATGGCAGGTAAAGGAAAAGTTATTTAAAAATGATGTATAAGGAACATTATTTTTTTTTTTAATTCAATCCACAAATATACATTTTTCAAATATATTTTTCTTGTGGTAAGATTTAGTTCATTCTAATCTGAATATCCATTTTACAATGTTATTAATAAAGGTATGAAGATTTATCAGCCCAAAGAGTCAAACTCAACTCCTACAGATCTGCTGATTCTTACTTTACGCTTTGGAACAATTAATCAGTCTCTTTTAAAGGTTTGTGTAAATCGACCAGGGAAAATTATTTATATTTTGTTGCAAATATTGACCTTGGGTGTAAGATATCAAGGATTAACAAGATCGAATACTCATTACCTTTTATTTCACTCCTTGATGATTTGTAAATATCAATGAAAATGGTATAGTAATTTTGTACCAGGCAACTTCCAAAGTTACACGAATAACGGTCAACCCTCGAGTAATAATCTGGAAGCAATTGGGTTTGAATATCGTTTTCCAAATATTCTCCCAAGCTATTTTAACAACTATGGGAAGAAAGATTTTCTGTTACACTAATTGTAGGAACCTTTTCTTAATAAAAATAAGATTTTCATCGTAACTTTGGATATAATTACAGTTAAAAGTAAAAGTTATGGGCATTTCAGAATAGCTGAAGCAATTACGATAACTCCACAGCCCTATTTTTACGTATAATTACTCTTGGGGAAACCAAACGAGGTTTCGGAGATTACATCTGCTTTTATTTTACCATTATATAAACTGCTGTAAACCTCTATATAGGTGAAGAGCAAACATAAACGTTACATCCAAATTCAACGTATAGGAACAAAAAGATCAAAAACCTCTCTAATGAATGTGGCCGGAGTAGGGGTAAATGTCTATTCATTTATTTCATATTGCTTCCCTACATATTGATGTTAGTTGACCCTTGGTTCTCAGTATTTTACCCATCTTATACTATAAATGCTTTCAGCTTTCTCAGTTGTTGACATGCGATGCATATATCAGTAAAACGATAACCTTCAAATATTCGTTCCATCTACTGCCATCTACTGTATATGTGACCATAGATCATACCAGTATTGAGGAGTCTGAAAAACTACTTACATATTTATCAATAAATTTTCCGTTAGCATTTAAGTAAATCCATACCCCCAAAGAGTAATGATAGTTCCACTATTGATTTTTTTTTTATATACAATGCAACTCCTAACCATTATGACGTAACAGGTATAACATCTTATGAGGCATCATCTTTTTCTCTCACAAAGGGAATATTTTCTTTCATGGGAGCTTAACGTGTAAGAATACAACAGATATATAATCACGATTCACAATAACAAAGATAACAACATAATCTAGTGATCTGCTTTGTTGAAGTTGAGATATCTCGTTTAATACTTCCTCAAAAGTTTTCACTGAAATTGATTGCCAATGTAATTTTCTATTCAGTCTCAATGAAAGTCTTACAAAACAAATCCCTCTTATAATAAAAAATATCATTATATTACCAAAGCAACCAATATAAAAATTCCCTAAAAAATTTGAATACTACAAAACTGTGGAAACCCAATAAAAGGATTGATACCTATTGTCTTGCATATGCAACATATCCTGGAGGATCATGACACATACATCTGTTTCCCATC
The DNA here is from genome assembly GCF_036898095.1 of Palaemon carinicauda. Lineage (NCBI taxonomy): Eukaryota > Metazoa > Arthropoda > Malacostraca > Decapoda > Palaemonidae > Palaemon > Palaemon carinicauda. Next base: position 95,309,830 of record NC_090732.1, on the reverse strand, counting down.
ATTTAATATTTATTATGAAGTCATTGTATTCTTATGTATTCCATGACTGTATTAAATGGCCTTTAAAATCACAGTCCTTTCGAAAACTCGAAAACGCGCTCCATGCACATGTAAAACCGTTGGGATAAAAATGACATTTCAGGAGGGATTGATATAATGACCTTATCGTCTAAACCTCGTCCTTTTATCGCATGTATTTATTTTTTACAAGTAGTGGCCATATGATATGAATAGGCACTTACGGCAGTAAAAGTTTAACTTCTGTTTCTTTTTTTTCTTTTTTTTTGGGGGGGGGGTTACTTTCCTATATGTCAAAATAGCAGATACAAACGGGCAAGATAAGGATATGAATGTCTGAGTTCTACATACACTAATATTGTGACTATCAACAATCTCGGGATTTTTTTCTTTTTATTACATAGGCATGATTTATTATAAATATGCCCCACTGGACCGAACATTAACATAAGAATGCTATTTGGACGTTCGTCGGCGGTTGATTATGGCCATAGAAGATAAACGACCAGAATTATAGGAAAAGTAGAATAATGCGATTTTGTCATGATAATGTTCATGCCCATACATCTAATATTATTCACAATTTCATTTTATTTCATTTCAAATATAAAGTAAGCCATCTTCTGTAGTTGGCGTAAAAGGATGCCTCTATATCATTAATAGCGAAAATTTTATAATGGATGTATTTAGTCCATTTTCCTAGCTCAAAAAAAGTAGAGCAGGTGCCCTTTCCTTAGTTTTGAACAATTAGTTATGTAAGTCATATAAGTATATTTTCATTAAAGATATGTTTAATTTAGCAGGTTAGCAAATACATCACCCTGGCATCCGAACGGGTGAAAAGAATATCTGGCATTGATTTCCGAAAAAAAAAAAAAAAAATATCTCTTGTTACACAGCCGGTAAAGCTATTGTTAAAAAGTTTTAGGATATGAGTTCAAATCCTGCTTGAAAGCTCATGTTTAAATAGCTCATTTATGAGTTGATTAAACATGTATGCGCATCCCGTGAAATTCTCATTTAGATGGCATGTAAACTATCTTGCAGGAAATCTTTCTATGTAGCCATATTGAGAGTAAACACGAAGCTCGCACAGATAAATGACATTGAGTTCAAAACGGGTGAAAATGATTTTTCCCATAACGGTGTCGGCAAATTTGTAAGACAAATTAAAACTCTGCTTTAAAACTGATGTTTGATTATATTATTTATGAAAATAATGCATTTATTCCTATCATATATTAATCATATACATAGACACACACACACACACACACACACACACATATATATATATATATATATATACATATCCCTTTCTGATGGGAGATACCTTAACGAGATGAAAGGGTTTGCATGTAGCCATGCTCAGCAAAGTTGTACAGGTCAGGGTCACCCCTGCTAGGTTGGTTTGCCGTGAGCGATCACACGAAAATCTCCCACCATCACCAACCAGCACTGGCCGGCGTGGTGACGAAAATAGGCCAAACCCCAGACACGTCTGAGTCTTTTCTCCAGCAGTGGACTTAAAACGGCTGCACTTGTGTGTGTGTGTATATATATATATATATATATATATATATATATATATATATATATATATATATATATATATATATATATATATATGTATATATATATATATATATATATATATATGATATATATATATATATCTTGGATATATATATATATATAAGGGTCCATTTTATGATAATTATTTGCATTTGAGCCAGAATTAAAACCTGTTTTTTAGAACTGAAACAAAACTGGACATTGAATCTACCAATAATGATACCGAGTGAGATTTAGATTCATTTAAACTCTTCTCTACTTATCTCTGACAAATTCGGGTACCTGAACTTAGAATTGAAGTTCATCCATATTTGACACGATACCTGACGGCTAGGGTTGTAGCATGTCACTAACACAGCCGTTTTAGTAATAAAATTCTTAACATAACCAAATAATAACTGTCTCTTACAAATGAAATATATACCATCATCATCATCATCGCCATCATCAGCCAATATTAGTCCACTGCAGATTAATGGCCTCAGACATGTCCTTCAACTTGCATATGTTTATGGTCTTTTTATGCCAGTCCACAATCGCAAACTTTCTTAGTTCGTCAATCGATCGTTTTCACTTCCTTCTTCTTCTGTGTTATCTATGAACCCACTCTGTTAGTCTTAATGCCCAGCTATTATCTGTCATTCTCATTATATGCCCTTCCCATGTCCCTATCTTTTTCTTACATGTTAGATTATCCTCGACTTTAGTTCGCTCTCGTATCCATGTTCCTCTTTTTCGGTTTCTTAGTGTTATTTCATCATTACTCTTTCCATAGCTCTTTAAGTTGTAACTAGCTTATATTTTAAGGCTTTAGTAAGGCTCCAAGTTTCTAAAGCATGAATTAATACTGGTAGGGCCATCTGATGAAATACTTTTCTTGTTAAAAAAGAGGCATTATACTTTTCATGAACTATTTTTTTTAGTAAAAGCTTTCCATCCTCTGCTTATCCTTCTTTTAATTTCAGGCTTGTGTCCTGAGGAACCATTTACTGTCCGTCTAAAGTACAAATATCCATTATTTGTTGTCTGCATTTTCTCTGAACGTTGTCTCAGTTATACTTATTTTCATTTTCAGTCCTAAATTTCTGCTTTCTCTATTAAATTTTTTTTATCATCTTTTGCAATTATTCCAATGATTCACTGAACCGAACTATGTTATCTGCATTGATAATAATTCCTACATTTTCCCAATCTACGGGAATAATATCGTCGAGATATGGACTTACTGTATAACTCCTTTCTCAATCGGAATTTTCTTACTATCTTTATGTAGGTTTAGGATTGCTGTACTTCCTGTGTAGTTATCTTCAAGTGCTCTATCATAAGATTCACCTATTCGTTTTGACAGATTGAAAAGCTTTCTCAAAGTCTTGTCAGATTCTGTTGATTTTTCCATTAGCTGGTTAATTACATGGATATGGTCAATTTTTGTATACCCACTCCTAAAATCTGCCCGCTCTCTTGATTGATTAATGTCTAGATATGTTTCTATCCACCCTAATATGGCGTTTGCAAATATCTTATATATCTATATATACTGTATATATATATATATATATATATATATAATGGAGAGTAAACTTGTTAGGCGGTAATTTTTCAGGTCTTTTATGTCCCCCCTCTCTTGAATTAGTAAAAGGATAGAGTTCCAAGATGTAGGTATAGAACATTCTTGCAGATATCTCCTGCTTATATATATATATATATATATATATATTTATATATATATATATATATTTATATATATATGTATATATATTTATATATATATATATATATTTATATATTTATATATATATATATATATATATATATATAAACAGGAGATATCTGCAAGAATGTTCTATACCTACATCTTGGAACGCTATCCTTTTACTAATTCATATATATATATATATATATATATATACATATATATATATATATATATATATAATGTACAAATATATATATATATATATATAAAACGAAAAACCTAACACGAGATTATCTCCATAGTCACTCTTCCCAGTTCTTTATTTTCTGCATCCTAAAGAAAAATAAGAGGGATGGGGTGCCGTGAGAGAAGAGAGACCACCGGAACTAACCAATAAGTTGCTTTGAAAGCGACTTTCATCTCTTCCAAAACACTCACTAATACACAATAACTTTCCTTAGATATTTGTTGCTGGTTTTGGACAGCCTTTTTTATTTTACTTTTAAACGTTTCTTATTTTATTTAACTGTTGAAAGATTACTAATTTTTCTATATTACACGCATCTACTATCTCATTTGAAAAATAAAATTTGCTAAAGCCCTTGCATCCCATTAGATGGAAATAAAACAGATTTGAAGGCAATAAGTTCCCGGTTAAAAAAAAAGGATAAAATCAAACTGGTGATTATATTGTACGAACAAAATATAAACAATTTCTGTTGAAATTTAGTTGTCACACACACGATAGAGATTAAGCACATTAATTTCAAAATACTTTAAAAACTTACTAAAGTGTACTTTGTTAAATGGCTCAAATGTAAAGCAAATATCTAAATTTTTAAGCAAAGTATTACCACAATTAAGTAAAAAAAAAACTGAGAATGATGGTATTGTGAATATATTTTCCAAATAAGGGGATAATGTGTAAATAAAATACTCACACTCTGGTACAACAGTAACTCACCAGAAAATAACTAGAAGAATTCTCCATAGACTTTTTCTGACGCACCTTAGACCTTTCTTCCACCTCCTCATCAATCACCCTTGGAGACACCTATCTTCACCTCATTCCCCATCCATTTCAGTCTCTCAGAATTGACACATTCCGTCTATTACTTTCAATACATCCGTATCACCACCTCTCCCTTCCATGATCCTTCATCCATTCTGAAGAATAGGCTTCAATACCCGTCATTCATCATCGGTTTAGACTCTGTTTGTCACGGGATTGTAATTAGTCTTACACTTTTCTTAGGGAACGAATATCAGTCATTCAGTGCTCATATAGAGAACAATTCTCTCTTCTCCGGTAATGCGAGTAAGATTAGCTGACTTAGTAAAGGAATATCTTGTTTGCTGCTATATCAGAAAAATTAACTGATGAATACCTAATTAGAAAGTCTTAATTTAATATATTTCTTAAATAAATCATAAAGCGTAAATAATAGGTACAAAACACTTTTGTTTTATCTTCTGAACAAATTATCATTCTATGAATAATACCAGTTTGATTTTGTTATCTCTCTCTCTCTCTCTCTCTCTCTCTCTCTCTCTCTCTCTCTCTCCTCATTTATACATTTTCTGAAAAAAATACGGTGATTGAATAAAGAGAAAACAGCACAACATCCTCTGTTACAAACATCGTTGGTCACTCATGCGCCTACTCAATATATCAATTAGCATCGCATTTCTACTTCCTGGACGTGGAGGAATTTTCTTTCCAAAACGTCTTTCATGTCATTTATTTTACATGTGAGGAAATATAAATATAATTTCATTAAAAATCTCTGCATGTCAACCATTGTGTAAAACTATATTCTAATCATGATAGCACAGTAAAAGAATGTTTCGAACAATATCTTCGCAATTATAAACATTTAGCTACGTTCTGGCGAGGGATTTCTTTTCATTCACCATTAAGTAACTCTTCAATGACTTTCCGGTAATTACCATAAAACACATGATGGCAGTACAAGGGATATTATATAAAACTATTTGGTATCAAGTTACAGATTGAATGACAACATAACTGTATACTCCATGCATCATTGGCAATACATTCATATTATGATAATTACCACTTTATTTGTTACTTTATACTTAAAATGCTATAGTTGAAGAGGTAATTTCAGCTATTGCTTCAAGTGCCTCAGCAATGCTTTGACCGTCGAAAGCGTGGGAAACTTCTGTATTGCTGATACCTTTTCAGGCAGGGGGTGAATGACCCCAGAAGTAATGTGGTGACATTAAGAATGTCACTTCCTTGCCACACTTGTCATGCCTGATTACAAAACCATGCTGCTGCAGGAAATCGAGGATGATATGTAAGTGTCGTAGGTGGTCCTCTTCTGAGGTGAAGAATATCAGTATGTCATTTATGTAGCATACTAAGGAGAGGTCGTTTAAGTTGCCATCTATGTGGCATTGAAATGTGGCCCCTGCATCACAAAAGCCAAAGTACAAGTAATTGAAAGTATGTGTGCCAAAGGGATGATGTTGGTCGTTGGGATTTCTTCTGATTCATGTGTCCCTAATAACATTCCTTCAGGAGGTCAAAGATCAAGAATACTTTAGCATAGAGAAGGCTGGGGGTAAAGTTGGTAATGTTGGGGAGGGGATAGTGTTCTGGTTTTCTCTGCATATGGAGATGTCTGTAATCCTTACAAGGGGATAGGGATCCATCCCTCCTCAACGATTGCAGGGGCAACAACCATGGGCTTAAGGCCTTTTAACAAAGGTTAATTTCTGTTAAAAGGCTAATTTCTTCAATTTCATGGAATGCGCGTTTTGCAGAGGCAGAACGGTCTGGCCCCAGACATCTGAATCTTACAAACACGGGGGTTCCCGTCGTCTTGATATGTTGGTATATACTGTGCTTGGGGGGAACCATGAGTGTCTGGTATAGCTCTGGGTGGAAAACATTGTGATATAAAGTGTGCAGGAGAGCGTAAACATCCATGGCCATGCTGATAAGGAGAGTGAGGCCAGAGGAAGATAGAGGTGTGGACGAGTAAAGAACGGTGTTGACTAAGCAATGCTGTGCGACACCAAGCAGGAGGTGGAAATGGGCGATTCTGCACTAATGAGATAATGGAACATCAGTGACAATGAAATTCCACACTACTGCCCACCCACAAAACAAGTGTCTCGTAACGGTGGGATGGGATAGCAGATCCATTGGCAGTCACCAAGTGGATATCGGCAGTTTGGGAATGGTGCAGTTATGCCATTAGGGCGAAACATGGCAGAAAGAAACGACAGGCACAAGTATCTAGCCTACTTAAAAGTACACATTAGATCCTAAATCATGCAAAATGAAGAGATTAGTTCATGGCCATGCCACTGCCTAGCAGACCCGAATCTGGTTACTTGTAACAAAACTGAGGGTGAGGGTCGTTAACCATTGGCTGCTAAAGGTGTAGGGTTGATGCAGCATCGGTGGCCTGTGGGCGGCTTCGTCACTGCACAGGAATCTCGTGAGATGGGCATCGAAGTCCTAGACCCTTTACCTCAGCCTCAGCCAGCGTTGTATGGTTGTCCCTTTTGTCAGGAGTGGAGTTGTTGATGGAGTTCTTAACAGTGGGGAAGTAGTGTTGACATCAGGAAGGATGGCTCACGCAGGTTCTGGGTGTTTTTGTAGCCAAAGGGCACGAAGTAGGTTCACTTCATGACGATATCTGTCTGCAGATGGCTGAAGGTAAACAATACTCATAATTTCTCTGAGGGCCCTCGATACTTTTGAATCCCCAACACTTGTTGAAAGAGCCAAAAAATCTTGGCTACACGGATGCCAGTTGACGGTGAGTACCGCTTCAGGAGGTATGATTTGAGGGCATAATATTGTAGAGAAGATCTAGGAAATGTATCACTGGGACTGCAGTGAGGACATAGTACACCTTGATGCTTACGAGGATCAATGCCTTGACGTGGAATTGAACCTAGGCCCTGTGAAACCAGAGAAACGAATCTTTGCTGGCTAAGGGGGGAGCGTCACAGCATCAGCATAGACAGGTGTGTCAGGGTTGGTGATGGGCATCATCGGAAGATACGGCAGACGAAGCAGTAAACTAGGAGGCGGCCAGGGTATTCGTAGCACTCCCTAAGGGTTATCAATGTAATGGGAGTGGAGGATGCAATAATACAAAGACAGTTCCCAAATAACTAACTTAATTTAGAAACAAGATAGTTATTTATAGTCCCCTAAGGGTTCACATAATGGTGACAATTACATCTGTATATGATAACAAAATTATAATAGAGTTAAATAGCTGTTTCTTCAACAGCTTTTTGACCTGGAGTCTGATGGTGATTGTAATGTAGAATAAAACGTAGATAGGGCATATTTTTAATTCCCCAACAGCTAAATCGACACTATATAAAATTGAACATTTGATAACTGGTCTCTCTCTTTACTGCAGTCGGTAAACTGCAAACACTGGGGAAACTTTCAAACCGCACGCCATTGCATCACTGCTCAGAAGAGTAGGATGCTGTAAAATTTTGTTTTGAGTAAATGGAATGTTACGCCATAAGCTAAAAATTTCACCAATTATTTTCTATTTCCTTTTAATTTGAGTTATTCACACATTTTGACTGTAAATTCCAGTCTAGTTTATTCCTTATACCATTATTGTCTTCATTATTCCATATCATCCTATTTCCGTTTCTTATTTCTTGTTATTTTTATCCATTTTATTTAGTATTTGCTACTATATTCTATCTCTATTAATTTTGATTATAGTTAAAAACTTGAAAGCTTCTCACATCCTTCCCTCATATTTATTTCCTTTCCATTCATCTTTAAAGTTTTGTTATCTATGCATCTTCGTTGTTCCTTTCACATTTTGTATAGACGAATTTACTCCAAAAGATTTTATATAATAATTGATCTCAGTACCTTACTAAAAACACTTTACTACTTTAAGAAATAAATTGATATAACTTTCGTATTTATTAACAAAAATATTTGCACTTTTTACTAAGAAAGGATCGAAAGATATTAACATTACAACTTCAAATATAAGATTTTAATGTACTGTACTATATTATTATTACAGTAGAGAGCATTCACTGCTATAGAGTATTTTACATTTAAAGTACAATTCTATTTCCTGAGTTAATATTTACCGGTGAAAAAACATTTCTATAAGTCATATTGATTTATATATATATATATATATATATATATATATATATATATATATATATATATATATATATATATATATATATATATATATATATATATATATATATACCGAATTACATAACACTGTGGTGTTCTAAAAGTGAAGAAAGCTGATAAGGAGGTTTTTGTGCGTAGGCCTATATATACCTATGTATGTATGTATATTTATATATATATATATATATATATATATATATATATATATATATATATATATATATATATATATATATATATATATATATATATATATGTTGTGTGTCTGTCAGTCTTCCATGAACGTCCTTTCAGTCACCTTACAACTACAGTAGAATCAAACTTGAAACATATTTAAAGATTTAATTAAAGTATAAAAACTTTGTTTTCATAGATTTGCAGTTCGTTCAATGTTTCTTTTTACATTCCATCATGAATCAGTACAGTTGCGAAAAATCTGAGAAGGACAATGAAAAACTAGCATTCAATGGATATATATACATACATCAGCAAACCAGTAGTAGTAACCATTATTTCCGGTGCGAAGATAAAAAATTTAATGGCTCTGTAACTCTTCGGGGTATAACACTTTTCAATACCAATAGTGGCTCGGTGTAGGAAGGCAAAGCACACAATCATCTACCGATAGCTGGACAATAGAAGTGATAGAGGCTATAACAGAATTGAAAGTAAGGGCTAAAATTGGAAATTCGACACCGTAATCGAAGAGGTTCGACAGACAGTAAACATTAGTGACTCAATCACAATTTCTTCACTACCGCTATGAAGGAAGCTATTCGTCGTACGAGACAGATAAAAGAAACACTTCCATCAGAATCAGACTGTGCGAAAGATTCAGTGATCCCAAATAGTTCAAAGATTGGTGGAAGTGAAGAAAGAAGCATTTGTTTCTGTTTGACGTAAAAGACACAGTTAATGGAAACGAGGCGAAGAAAACAACGTCACGTTTTTGGAATTTAGTTTAGACGAAAATCTAAAGAAACTAGATTACTCGGAGGTATGGTTTTTTGACGGAACGCTTAAAACTTGCCCTCAGCTTTTCAATCAAATATATACCATTCACGGCATGTTCCTTAAACAAACGATTCCACTTAGTTATGTCTTATTGACTCGAAAAACACCGGATGTATATGCATCCATGATCAAGCTAAAAACACCGGATGTATATGCATCCATGATCAAGCTAAAAACACCGGATGTATATGCATCCATGATCAAGCTAAAAACACCGGATGTATATGCCTCCATGATCAAGCTATCAATTTCCGTTGAAAAGTAAAGAAAATTCGGTTAAACTATAGATTTGAGCTGGCAAGCATAAAACCACTTCCACGAAAATTTCCAGACGCTCAGAAAAATTTTTTTTTTCTATTTTCCTCTTGGTCAAAATATAATATCTAGAAGTATTCAGAAGAATGACTTTTCAGATATCTTCCAAAACAAACGGAGATGTGACCTTAAATATCGGTTCTTGCATTTTTATCTTCAGAAAATTTTGCGATGCATTTTCATATTTGTAAAGCTGCGACCAATAAAAGGGCTGAACCGGTGTACATGTATTTTGGTTACACGTTTGTAATGGGAAGGGGAAATTGACGTTCGAGGAAGAGAAAGACCAGAACGACGCCCACAACGCAACCCTCCTACATTTTCTCAAACTGTTTGGAGTATATATCATCTACAAACATATAAACTTCAAAGAACTTGAAATAATTTGGAAGCATGGCATAAAAGGTTTCAAACTGTAGTGGAACGTTTGAGTATATTCAATGATTGATATGTTCTCAAAACAAGAACACCGAAGTAACCAAAAGGTGGAGTGGTTACTTATAAGAAATAACAGGTAAAAAAGAAATATAAAGGGAACCGTAACTTGAAACTGTTATAGCAATATGTGGAACAGTTCCTCTAGATGATTACCTATGAAGGATCACTTACAATTTCCACTTCGGTGCAGGCAGCCTCAGTGACATTAATTTTAGCGATGTCAAAATTATTGAAGCATAACTTTACATATAGTAAGTCGCTCATATAATCTATATCAATAACATTCTATATCATGTCTTATTAATCATAATAAAATTCGATCATATTCATGTTACTCCTTTGCACTACTTACACACACAAACACACACCCACACATACATACACACAGAATTTCTAAGGATCCATTTTGTTGTTCCTAATGTCTGTCTATTATCTGTCCTGTCCATGTCCATGTCCATTTCTTTCTCTCACATGTTGTTGGAATATCTTCTACTTAATTTGCTCTCGTATCCGTGTTCTATCATCTTTTTAAATTAACCCCATGAATCACCAAACACAACTATGTCATCTGCAAATCTGAAGTTGTTAAGGTATTCCCCATTAATGATAATTCTAAAATTTTACCAATCTAAATTTTTAATAATTTCTTCTAGGCATACTGCGCGATGGGGTCTCCCTGTGTAACTCCTTTCTCAATCGGAATATTCTCACTGTTTTTATGTGGTTCTACGATTGCTTTGCTTTCTGTAGAGATATCTTCAAGTGCTCTAACATAAGAGTCATCTATTCCTTGTCTTTGAAAGGCTTTCATACTGCTGAAATTTTGACAGAATCAAAAGCTTTCTTATAGCTTATAAACATCATACATAGTGGTTTGTCATACTCTGTTGTTTTTTTCCATTCGCTGGTTAATTACATAGAGATGGTCAGTTGTGGAATACCCACTTCTAAAGCGTGCCTGCTCTTTTCGTTGATTAAAGACAGGCTGCCTTTCTATTCGGCCGGATATGATCTTTGTAAACATTTTATATTTTACGGAGAGTAAACATTTTGGGCATTAATTTTTCAGGTCCTTTTTGACATCGCCAGACACATTATGTTGTGAGCCAGCAAATGCCCAAAGGAAGAAGGCAATGACTTCAATAAATGGTTATTTATTTCTTTCTCATATATTAATTTAGTTGAGGTTACCATACTCTTCTTAACTTCAAAATTTCGTAGATGGAACACTTTCCTGAGAAGCATACCCAAGTCAATAAAGGCAGTAAAATAGTCCCCAAGATATTAGTCAGGTCTAGTGGGTCGCCAACATGAGGGGAAAAAGGTATGAGCCGTATAATCCCCCCCCCCCACCCCCAAATAAAAATGATATAAATAATCAGGTTCTTTTTAACAGGGAAAATAGAGTGGGTAAAATGCTATCTTTGATATATAATATCATGTCCAATAGATACGCATTTGTTTATTTTATCTATTTATCCAGTTGTTTTGTCAATTCCATAGCCATCTGTAAGTACTTTATTATAATATTCAACACTTCTTATCAAAAAGAAACGTTTTGGTATCGTTTATATCGAAACCTTCCGCCAACATATCAAATTTTCTCCCTTTACATGCCTGGTATTAAATAATTGATTTTATTTTACAATTCAGCTCCCTTCGTTAAAACGATAAGTGAACTACAGCAGTTAACGTAAACTAATCTTCCTCTCCTACCCGGCCCAACACCATCAAACCCCATCTCTCTCTCTCTCTCTCTCTCTCTCTCTCTCTCTCTCTCTCTCTCTCTCTCTCTCTCTCTCTCAACTATGTGTCGCTTGTTCCTCTCCCGTTCATGGAGCTATTGATTTATTGAAAATATAAGCTGAATTCTCATAACATGGAGTTTCATCAGCAACTCCAGTATTACTTATATTTACCTTTCCTCTACTCTCTATTTGAGTCTTCCGGCTGGAGGACCAGCGATAATTGAATGAAGGTGAACAATTCGTTCTGTGCTAATAACGGATCTTCCATTCAAACGGGACAGAATGGGTTAAATGCATTTCCATTGCTTTCTAAAGTACCATGCTTTCCAGTGTCTACAATTTCAGAATGGACTAAATATTGAATTGTGTAATCTGACGGGTATTCTCCCATGATTTTTACAACAAAAAAGCTACAGTAATTGCTAGGAGAAATGAATCTCTTACTTACAGACTTATTTTCATGACTATTGAAGAGCAGATTCAAGTAAAAGCTAGATGTTAACGTGGAAGGTAATTATCTTCCACATGACGACACTCAGAAGTTGCCTAAGCCTAGGCATTCAACCAGAAAATGACTAGTGGTCAAATGGAGTGGACAATGATATTAGAAGAGATATGACTCACAATTCATCAAGTGTTCATATACAGAGCGATTGAGATGGATAATTAGCTACCAAGGACTAGTTTCCTACCTCGTTGAGATACTGCAAAATATAAACTCATATGATGATCACTGAATTTGGTGTGAAACCTAACACCTGTTTTGAATTTATTGCAGCTTTAATATAATACACATACATTCATATACCAGCACACACATAATAAATAAATACATTATATATATATATATATATATATATATATATATATATATATATATATATATATATATATATATATATATATATATATATATATATATATATATATATATATATATAGTGCAAAAGTTAAAGACGCACGGAAACAAATCATCATGTCAACCTGAGATCTGAAGAAAAAAAAAAAGAAATGAAGAGGAAGCGAAAAGGAGGAAAACGAAGATCGCAGGGTCTCTCAAAGTTAGAAAAAAAAATTGAAGTTCGTAACAGGAGGTAAGATTAATATCAATCTAAACTTTAAAAGCAGAAGAAAAATAAAATGATAGCTTTCCATTTCAGGATTACTGATTTCGACAGAAAATTTTGTCCAAGGTGACCTGGTGAGTGTTATAAGGTGACAGGTGGAAGGTGAATTTTGTCCAAGGTGACCTGGTAAGTTTTATAAGGTGACAGGTAGAAGGTGAATTTTATCCAAGATGACCTGGTGAGTGTCAGAAGGTGACAGGTGGATGGTGAATTTTGTCTAAGGTGACCTGGTGAGTGTTATAAGGTGACAGAGGGAAGGTGAATTTTGTCCAAGGTGATCTGGTGAGTGTTATAAGGTGATAGGTAGAAGGTGTAACACTCCTTTTGAGCTCAACAGAATGCTAGAAAATATATTATCCAAAGAAAACGATTGGAGAAAGAGGTTTCACTTTTCAAAGACGGGGTAGGAATAGGACATAGGCTATATGAGTTGCATCAGATATTACTCAGAAATTAGATAAAAAATGTGTACAAGAACAGTGTTTCGAACATGGCTGAATAAGCTTAACGTGAAGATTTTATGAATGGGTTGAGATAAAGAACTTGTAGAATCTGAATAATCAGGCTAATTTCTGGGACGAATTTAGCCATTTAAACTATATATATATATATATATATATATATATATATATATATATATATATATATATATATGTGTGTGTGTGTGTGTGTGTGTGTGTGTGTCTGTCGAAGGCTAACTGGAATCAGTTTGAATACCCAAAATATTTAAGAAAGTGGGGAATTATATTGATTTAAAGGATAATTCATATATTAGATCAAAATGATACAAAGGTGAAACTAGTCACTGCTTTAATAAACGGATTTATAAAGAGAATCCCCATTTTTGACAAGCTCGCCATATCGAAGTCAACTGATAAGGAAAAAACAGATTTTAACTCATGGCAGTGGACAAATTTAGGATGGTATATGAATACAAGAGAAATCTATTGGAATCAATAATAAAAATATGTATTAAAAAGTGTGTCGACTGGAGAAATTTGTTGATAAAGAGTAGAGACACAGTAATTGAGAAGCAGATCCAAGGGAAACACAACTAGGGAGGGGCGAGGAAGAGAGCATACGTTGACGCATGAACATTCATAAACGTAAGGTGGTTGCAGAAAAAAAAATAGAAATTTCTTAGAGAGGTAAGAATTCTTCAGTCAAAAATCACCAGGTTTTGCTTGGCAAGCACTTAAAACAGATTGTCAAATTCAATAGAAATGTTGAGACCAATGGCAGTTTCTCGTAGGTCAAACTAAGATTATGACCAAACATCAGAGGTACTAGATAAGAAGTTAAGCCTTAGACCAATCTTTAATACTCTAAGGGCGGAGAATTTCATTTCATGGGTATCAAAAAGTGAGATTCGCTGAAATATCCAAGTAATTGTTCAAAAAAGAAGTTAATTTGATGGTATAATACTATAAAACAGCATAGGTACCAACAGGAATTGGCAATACAAAGGACTCATATGCCCACCACATCGACTGCATGGTTAAAGATCATAGAGGTTGAATGAAGATCACCGAGATAAAAACATATGTATCAATATCTATGGTTAAAAAACTTTGCTCAAATTAGAAGACATGAAGATAGATTTCTGACTACCAAACAAGTCCCCTAGAAAGCTTCAGAAGCAACCCAAGTTTGTAAGACAACAATCCTGAAACTATCGAAGAATGAAAGTTGGCAGTGTCAAAAGGAAACCATTGGACCAGAGGTAATAATGGTTGAAAAAATAGAAAAAAGCAGACATCTAAATATCCACAAGGACACTCTTATTTGTAAACTAGGTATATCTAAGAAAATAATTGTGGTGGCCTTAACCTTTAACATAAATAGTAACAAGACTAGACTACATAAGATCCTGCATAGGTAAGGTAAACTAGACTGCTGCTACTACAATAATAACAATCGAACATTGGATAATTAGAACTCTAGCACTACGCATGACATAGGCTAACCGCTTAGGAACCAACACGTGGTCCATACCAGATGCCTAGAACAATATCTCACAGCTTACTTGTATTTTATAGTAGCACTCTAATAACAACGAGACATGGCACTAGGTAGGGAAGAATGATGTTAGTTGGCAATACATAGATAGAAATTGATAATCCGGCCATCACACAACACAGTCGTTATCTCTGTGCATGTTGCTGCTTGCAACCTTGGCACATATGGCATATGGAACATTACGAACCTTACAATACTTCAAGGATACAGACTCCTTAAAGTCAAAAGAAACTTCTATGCCTTTAAAAGTCCCTAGTTTCTCTTTAAAAACATGTGTTTCTCCACATATGGGAATGTTAGACCTACCATACCTCTTCAATTTAGTCGAAGAAGGCATTAATTTGTGGGTACCCTTATGAAAACTCTTTCGGAACCCGTGCTTGCTGATTAGGATACGTACAGCACCACTTTCTACCTGGAATCTAACATCGGAGCTATTATTTATATTTAGGGTGATATAGTACGGATCTCTCAAATTTAAAGGACTATTAGTGAAAATGTACTCACTTGCCCCTTCATTACCAGAGTTATCTATACCACTAAATTCTACCAAACTTACAGTCTTAGTCTTAGACTCTACAGCAGGTTTTGATGAGTTATACTTACTATTATTCTTGGAAAAATACACCTTTGCAATATGCCATGAGCGCTTACACAAATACCATTCTGCATTCTTGTAAGGACAGTCACTTTCCCAGTGGCTTTTACCACATTCGGTCTTTTTCCTTTTTCTTTCTCTTTCTCTCCCAGCAAAGACTTCTGTTTAGGAAAGGAATTAGTCTTGGAACTAGTAGTCTTAATAGTATTTACGTCAAGACCAGGAGTAATAAATTTCAGACCAAACTCACGGAAATCTTTGACAGCTGCTTCCGTAGCAAGAGCAATTTGTACTCTACGGGTAAAAGCTAGATTTTTCTCTGTTGGAAGAACAGGCTGTGTGTTCCTCTTTAAGACCCATAATTAGTTTAACCCAAAGCATCTCTTCTAATTTATCTCCAAACTCACATGTGGCTACAAACGTGAACATATTCGTATGGTATTCTTGACACCTCCCATAGAATTTAAACCTATTATAAATTTAAACATTAGAGGCTTGCAATGATTTGGTAGTGTCTTGACAGTTACATCGAAAGTACAATATTCAAGAGATTTAGGGCTTACTAAATCTTTGACCAACCATAAATTTTGGGGCCTATCAGTGATAGGAATGCTGGTACCTGCCTGTCATTAGCAATATGATTTGCTTGAAAAAATAGTATGACTCTATCAACATGACTAGAAAATTTCTCACTCTCATCATATGAACCAACATTACCAATGAGCGCCATATTTACTTAAAAACATAAAGGCTTAAACAAAATCTAGAGAAATCACGAGAAGCCTAGTTATCTAATGGCCAAGATACAATAAGATACCATAAACACATTTTAGCATGTTACTCAAGAGTCTAACAGAGTAGACATTTTACGCAAATAGATATGTAGGTTAGGTTAGTTTATTAGCATAACACCAAATGTCACAGTCCATCATCAAACTCGTCGCCAATTTGAGTGGCCTTAATCCTTAACATAAGAAGTAACGAGGTTAGACTACATTAGAACCCTCATAGGTAAGGTAAACTAGACAGCTGCTAATACAATAACAACCGAACCTTGGATAATTAGAACTCTAGCGCTAACGCATGACATAGGCTAACCACATAGGAACCAGCACGTGGTCCATACCAGATCCATAGGACAATATCTCACAGCTTACTTGTATTTTATAGTAGCACATTAATAACAATGAGACATGGCACTGGGTAGGGAAGGATAATGTTAGTTGGTAACACATAGATAGGAATTGATAATACAGCCATCACACCACACAGTCGTTATCTCTGTGCATGTTGCTGCTTGCAACCCCGACAACAACCACCAGTAGAATCCCCACCAAAAGTGGGGCTCTTCACCCATAAGACAGTAGATTATAAACTAAAAATAGTAGTATTGTTTCTCAATAATAGAATTGCAACTGAAAAACTTCTTAGTAATAAAATATACATACATACACACACTCACACACACACACACACACACACACACACACACATATATATATATATATATATATATATATATATATATATATATATATATATATATATATATATATATATATATATATGTATATATATATACATATATACACGTATATATATATATATATATATATATATATATATATATATATATATATATATATTTCAAATAAGCCATATATATTAATACATTAAAGTCTGGATTCTCTAAACGACCTCGGGATCAGAGCCCAAGGCGGAACCGCCCAAAGACTATGATATCGGACCGGCGGGGATTTGAACTCTCACCAGGATATCTGTATGCCAATGACCATACCACTCCGCCATGAAGAAAGATAAAAGTCAATGACAATTCTTCTATACATATACCTGTCAAATTCAGGTTTTCTGTACTTAGAATTGAAATCAACCCATCTTCACCATCGTAGCTAATTGGTATTAATATATATGGCTTATTTGAAATATGAAAGAAACACGTTTAAATGTGCAAAGAATTTATCATTAATCGAATGCCAAGTCCCAAACCTACCAATTAGCTACGATGGTGAAGATGGGTTGATTTCAATTCTAAGTACAGAAAACCTGAATTTGACAGGTATATGTATAGAAAAATTGTCACTGACTTTTATCTTTCTTCGTGGCGGAGTGGTATGGTCACTGGCATACAGATGTCCTGGCGAGGGTTCAAATCGCCGCCGGTCCGATATCATAGTCTTTGGGCGGTTCCGCCTAGGGCTCTGATCTCGAGGTCGTTAAGAGAATCAAGACTTTAATGTATTAATATATATGGCTTATTTGAAATATGAAAGAAACACGTTTAAATGTGCAAAAAAAAAAAATTATCATATATATATATATATATATATATATATATATATATATATATATATATATATATATATATATATATATATATATATATACAAGTGTTACTCCATTACAATAAATGCAGGAATAGTTATTTCATAATTGCTTCTATTATGCATTCTTCTTCTAAAAGGTCTATCCAGTCATAGTATTTCCTGCAACTAGAATCGTCAATTATAGATGCGAAAAAATATTCTTGAATAATTTGTGATATAGTTCTTATTCTTTTATACTTTTCATTACTAGACAAGCTAGAATCCTAATAGGAAAGGGTTCCACCAAGAAAAGCAGCCCTCGGAAATGAAATACAAATAAACGATATATGAGAAATAATAAAAGACCTGTAACATATATTAAGATCAGTAACAACGTTAAATATATCAACCATATATAAACCATGATGTAAGATTTGTATGTTAAACTGTTCAACAGAAAAGCATTTCCAAAATATTTGAGATTCTGAAGTCCCACAGATTTGACTACCTGCTGAGGGATATCCTTCCATAATCTGGTCACAATTATCAAACTTCGAGACTGCTAAGTAGTATTGAGCCTTATTATGTTAACCTGTTCGACAGAAAAGCATGTTCACCATGCTTGAACTTCTTAAACTTCACCCATTCAACTACCAAATTAGGAAGATCATTCTACAATCTGGTCACAGATGGAATAGAACTTCTAGAATACTGCGAAGTATTGAGACTTATGGTAAAAAAACTATGACTGTTAGAATTTGGTTTATACCCAGTGCTACGTACTGGACTGAATTAAGAGGCATCCAGGTCAGGGATTAGGAATGAATAGACCTCAATTTTTTTTTTTTTTTTTAAACATATTGATGTGTGAGAGTCTGCAAATGGAGATCAAGCTTAAGAACAATATTTAAAACATGGCAGGATGGAGAACTGTAACCTTTCGTCAGGATAGATTGACCAACAAATATCCTAGGTCTTACTCAGTATGTAATTTTTTGTCCAATAAAAAGAAATAGAAACAGAAGTGTTACCGAGTGAATTTATAATCACAAATCACACCTAAAATTTTACAGTTATACCGTGCGAAGCGGTATATCTTAACAATCCATGTTTGCCAATGGTTATATAGGTGGATAAGCAAGCTGGTGGAGTGACAAGGATATATTGGGTGTGGAGGAAACGCTCCCCTGAATATCGATGAAGCCACTGGCAGTAGGGTGACGGATTTGGTTTGGGGTGATAGACCAGATGTCTTTTCGGCTTCTACCCCTGATGCCTGGCGGATGATCTTATTAGAATTAACTAGCAGGGGTCACTTGCCTTAGTTAGATAGGCAGTGCTATCCTTTGATGAATCTAGCCAATGAATCCTCTATAGATTTAATCAGTCGATGGAAAGAGAAAATCACAGAAAGGCCTCCAGTACCGAGCATAAAGGGATGTTAATAATCTCTCGGTTAATAAATACTAAAGGAAAATTTAAAATTGGTAATTGGAATGTTAGAACCATGAATCATATTAGGAAGCTAAAGCAACTGGAGAATAAATTAAAAAATATATAGTTTGGATATTTTGGCCCTATGTGAAACACGTTGTAAGCCTATATATATATATATATATATATATATATATATATATATATATATATATATATATATATATATATATATATATATATATATACACATATAATTTATATATATATAAATATATATATACATAATAAAGCCTATATGTATACATATATAGGCTATATATATATGATTGTATATATATATATATATATACATAAAAAAGCCTATATATATACATACATATATATATGATTATATATATATATATATATATATATATATATATATATGTATATATATATATATATATATATATATATATATATATATATATATATATATTACAGAAGAACAGATTGAGTTGGAAGAGAAGATGTTGGAATGATGATGACACCATGAGTAGAAATGGCATCGATAAAATAGAGAGCTGTAAATAGTAGATTGCTGTTTGCCAAGTTTAAATCAAAGCAGCGCAATATGAGTGTTGTAGTTAGCCATTCACCAACAACTGAAAAGAAAGATGAATACTGCGAAGAGCTGCAGAGTATAATAGATGAGATCTCAGAGAGAGATATGAAAACTTTGAGCGGTACCCTTAATGCTAAAGTTGGAAGGAATAGTCAAGGTATAGAGCATGTGATGGGTGTTGAGGGTCTTGGCGAAGTTGCAAAGGAAAATGGGACACATACTATAAATTCTTGTTCAACAAACAATCTTGCCATTGGATGTGGGCTACTCTTTTGCTGCACAAGGACATCCAAAAATATACATGGACTTCACCATGTGGCACCATGTGGCAATTATAAAAAGCAAATATATCACAGAGCCATTAATAAAGATAGAAGGAGGACTCTGAGAAATGTAAGAAGCTATTGAAATTTAAACTGAAATCATCAAACAGAAATGTTGATAGAATATCTAGGTTTGATACAACTAAGCTTCTAGATGAGCACAGAGAAACCTTTGCAATTGAATGTAGGATTCAATTTGCAATCTTGAGACTTTGAGAGACGAAGAGCAGACAATCAATAAAGAATGGTGTAATATTAAGAACATTTATTAATCAGTTGGTAGTGAGATTTTGGGACATGCAGTTACAAGAACACTTGGGATACTATACAAAGGAGACAAGGACTGAAATTTATTGTTCAAAGTTTTCGAGGAAATAATGAAAATTACAAGGCAGAGCATGCTGATTATTCAAGTATTAATAGTGAGGTAAAAAAAAAACAGGAAATACTAGAGAGTATATTCAGACAGGAAAGCAGATGAGGCTGATAAAGCTATGAATTCGGAGACTGGCTATGGTGTGAAAATTGATCATAAAATTATGAATAAAATCTCTACTTGGGCAAAGAAGAAAAAGCATATGCCCATCAAAAAGAGAGATGGATCTATTACAACAACAGAAGACGAAGAAAAGCAACGTTGGATGGAACACTTTAGTGAGGTTATGAGTAGGAGATATGGAGAGAATAATTTGATTGATATATCTGAAGCTGAGGAAGTCCTTGGTGTGCCCATGAATTAATTCAATATGTTTAAAATCGAAGCTATCATTAAAAAATCAAGGGATGGAAAGCCCCTGGAAACGATGGAATAACTTCTGAGGTGATACTGGCCGAAAGTGAAGTGACTCCAAAATACTTACATGATTATTTCGTAGAAGATGGCGTGAAAAAGCAAAACCCGATGAATGGGAGCTAGGAGTGTTGATGAAAATAAGAAAAGGAGATCTGACTGACTGCAATAATTAAAGAGGCATTACATTCACGTAATTTGTCATGAAAATATATCATATGGGCATTCTACAAAGACTAGAGAAAATGTTTGATGAAAAGCTGAGAGATGAATAAGCAGGATTTAGAAAAGGTGGAAGTTGCACTGACCAACTTTTCATTTAAAGTCATGTTGTACAGTAATATGTAGAAAATAGAAATCCCCCTTTGATGGCATTTGTGAACTGAAAAAGTCTTTGATAGTGTGGATCAGCCAATTTTATGGAATCCTGCGTTATCATAGAGTTCTTCTTAAATATACAAATTTGTTTAAGTTTGTTCATGAACATAACAAGAGCAAAGTTAATGTTAGTTGAGTCCTATCAAATTAATTTCCAGTGAACAGCAGATTACTCAAAGAGTATTTGTTGTCACCTATGTTGTTTATCCTCCTCATTTTATGTTGTAATGCATAGAACAGTTGAAGATGGTGGAGAAGGATTGGACTGGATTGGTAACAGAAAATTAGCTGACATAGAGTATGCTGATGTCGCTGTCCTTATTAGCAGAACACCACAAATCTTGCAAAGCTTGCTTATCAAAGTGCTTGAAATATCACATGAGGTTGGGTTCATGCTAAATAGAAGAAAGACAGAGATGATGAGAACTGAATATGCAATGGAAGATGTAATATCATAGGAAGGAGAAAGGATTAAAGAGGTAGAATCATTTAAATATTTAGTAACAATGATCTCTAATATAGTGTCTTTAGAATTGGAGTATAATGAAAGATTGAAAAAAACCAGTCAGAAAATGGCTATATACCAATTTACTGAGATCGGTGTTGCTGTATGGACATCAGTCGTGGTAAGACAACAAAACAATATCCAACAGATTTTGTAGATTTGAGAACAAAGCCCTCAGAAGAATATTGTGAGTTAAATGGCAGGAGAGGATTAGAAATGAAACAACAGGAGAGGATGCCTAAGTGCCATATGTGGATAAGATCATGGTGAGGGGTTATCGCACGTGAGGGATCATCGCACAGGCTTAACAAGGCACTAGAAAAGTTGGAAGAACCAGGCCTACATGGCTGAGGACTATGAAGCGTGAAGTAAGAGATAATGAATGGAGAAGTATTTATTCAAAAGCTCAAGAGAGAGAGGACTGGCGAAATCTAATCGAGGCCCTTTGCGTCAATAGGCAGCATAGGAGATGAGGATGATGATATATTTTAAAGAGACATTGTTAACTAAAAGGTCTGGAAGTTGAGGAGCCATTGTCCTTAAACTATTACTTTGATTTTTGTGATGAATAAAACTCCTCACCAATAATTTGCACCCTGCATTATTTTTAGGTAGATCTTTCCTATGCTATGTGGTGGCATTATGGTGCTTCCCTTTTATTTTAATGTTTCTTACATAAGCGCGTGAATGATTCTAATATTTTTAGTCGCCAAACCTTAGAAATGACAAAGCAAATCTATTGTCATCAGGAGCTGTCTATTAGTTCTCAAAATCCGCATTGATTCATGAACAGGCAAAATGTTTTTGCCTAGTTATCTTTATATTATTCTGACAAATTTTATAATGATTTTTGTTGTAGATGTTTGGTTACCTCATAAAAATCACTCATGTCTATCGAAGCGGAGTAATACCAGATAACTCATATACATTGAGGCATGTTTTGTACCTGATATGGTAATGGTTATGTAAGGCCCCGTAGATTAGTTTTAGGAGGATATATTATTGTATATAAATGTTTGTTTTTCTCATTGTTATTAATTCCCCTTCCTAAAACCCTTAGTTTTCCATTGAGAGGCACAATAACAGTTAGAAGGAGTGAGATTGTACAGGATTAACCAAGCATTCACGATGGAAGTTAATAACAAAATTGTAGATATAAAATAAGAAGTATCATAAAAACACATTCCACCAGTTTTGTAATGATGGGCTTTCTGTCAAAAATTTACCTTACATGGAAAAGGACCTCCTGGGTAGAGAACAAAATTGTAAAATTTAAAAATTTGTAAAAGCTTGTAAGGTACTATTTGTAATCAATAAAAGGAACAGTCTATTAATGGAAATATCAATATAATGTCAGGTAATTACAGAAGATTGCTTTATTGGTTAACCCAACTAATGCAAGATTATAGCTTAGTTTGAGTATCTGAAAGGAATCATGATCATGGGTAAGTATAACTATACATCTGGTCTACAGAAAGCTAAAAATAGGAAGAGGCTCTTGTATAAGGAAGGTTAAAGGCCGTTCAGAATGTTTGCTAAGGAAATAAATAAAGATATAACCCTTCTCAGAGTAAGGGACCACTGATGAAGAACCAATAATGCCACTAGCTGAGTCAAAAACATCCCAAAGATTGAAATTTCAATCAATATGTTGGATGAGATTTAAATAATAAAAAATAATTGCAAAGGTAATTATGATGGAGATGAAAAGGTTACAAATATTTACTGATACTATGTGTGAAACAAAAAGTGAAAAGATGTAGATGACTTGTAAGATTTGTTGTTGTGTGTGCAAAGGAAAGGGGAGATATTTAAAGAGGATTCCAGCTTTGTACTGCTGGTAAGTCGGAAAATTGTACCAATCCTATCCAGTGTTACTATCAGACGAGTATATGGTTGGTGTCTTCCAATCCAATATTATTATTATTATTATTATTATTATTATTATTATTATTATTATTATTATTATTATTATAGGATAAGCTACAACCGTAGTTGGAAAAGCATGAAGCTATAAGCCCAAGGGCTCCAACAGGGAAAAATATCTAAGAAAGGAAAGAAAACAAGGAAATAAAGAGGCTACAATAGAAGTAATGAACAATCAAAATGAAATATTTTAAGAACAGTACCAACATTAAATTGAATCTTTCGTATATAAACTATAAAAACTTACAAAAAAAAAAAAGAAGGAAAAGAAACAAGATAGAAAAGCATGTCCGAGTATACCCTCAAGGAAGAGAACTCTAACACAAGTTAGCGGAATACCATGGTACAGTGGCTATGGCGCTACCTAAGACAAGAGAACAATGGTTTGATTTTGGTGTGTCCTTCTAGAAGAACTGCTTACCATAGCTAAAGAGTCTCTTCTACCCTTACCCAGAGGAAAGTAACAACTGAATAATTACAGTGCAGAACATGACCCTTGAATGAAGAACCTTTTGGTTATCTTTGTGTAGCCAGGTTTATGAGAGCAGAGGAGAAGTGTAAAGAATAAGCCAGACTATTCGAT
Organism: Palaemon carinicauda; assembly: GCF_036898095.1. Classification (NCBI taxonomy): domain Eukaryota; kingdom Metazoa; phylum Arthropoda; class Malacostraca; order Decapoda; family Palaemonidae; genus Palaemon; species Palaemon carinicauda. Next base: position 95,285,227 of record NC_090732.1, on the reverse strand, counting down.
GTATGTGTACGTACAGAAAAAATGAGCATTAATCAGAGAGAGGAGGGGTACAATGTACTACTGTCTGGCCAGTCAACCGAATGTCTTAAATCTGTCCCATACCTATTCTATACCACAATATCTTCGTTGCTAGTTGTATAACTCAAACAATGAATGAGGATCTCCATAATTTAATAATGATGAGATGGAACCTGAAAATAATATCTAATACATCTATTTCAAGAGTTATTTTTAATTAATCTTGCTGGTAATGCAATTTAGTTTGCTAATAACACTTCACATCGGAGGATGTTTTATTGAAACTGCATTCCTGTACAGACGGACATCCTCACTTTACACTCTAGAGAACCTTGGTGGTATTCTTAGACGATAACCTCACTGCCATCACTATGAAAGAAGATTCACTCAATAGTAATGATGAATATGAGAATTTAAGCTTTACAATCACTTTTAAAGAAAGCTGGGTTAATTCCATTACTCCATTATGGGGTATCATCTCCAAGTCTAACAGGGTGACTGCTAAGTAAATACTTATGTATTGTGCTAATCATATTTTCAGTTTAGATGACACCAATTCGGATACAGGTCATTTTATGTTGTAATAGGAAATCTAGTAACTTTTTTTCCATCATAGCCAATCTGATTTAGGACTCAATAAATCTTAAATTTATACAATCACGTATATCTCTTGCTGCTGCCTTATTTTTTAATGTTATGATAACTAACCTCCGCGAAACGGAACATAAATCTCATTACTTTCCGCTTAAAACAAATTAAATCATCGCGTATAAATTTCACTTCTTTCTCGGATTCCAAAAGTTGAGCTTCCCATATTCTGCACAACAATAAAATTTGATCTTGGATGCTTGCAAGATGCCACATTGTAAAAGTTATATAAAAACCTTTTCCTATCATACCATACGATCCAGAATATTCTATATACCATATATAACATGTAAGATAATGCAAAAAATCTTTCATTATTCAAACGATCTCATATCCCTTCATAAATCATGTAAGGCAGTCTTAAACAGAAAAGAATGAAACATAGTAAATGAGAGATGAAAACGTCTCAACAAATTGATGAAACATTACGAATTCCACTGATGACCGGATATATTTAGCTGGCACACGGCCATACTTTCATTTCTTAGATGGAATTATATAAGAAACTCAAAGGGGATAGCATATCGTTCAGTGCACAAACATATAATCAAAAGTACTTCGCTTGGAACATTTGCCCCCCCCCCCTCCTCTCAACAAAAAAAAAAAAATTACCCAAAATAAAATGCTGAAGAAGTTCTATGTAAATTCATTGAGAAAGTGTTTTATATATATATATATATATATATATATATATATATATATATATATATATATATATATATATATATATATTATATAGATATAGATATATATATAAATTGGAAAACGCAATGGAGTCTTTAGTCATCCAAATATCATTAAAGTTGAGCATGTCTAATGTAGTCATAACATACATGCTTCAGTCTCATAACTCTAGAACATAAAAATTCATTGCATTACACGCCATTCAGAGAGAGAGAGAGAGAGAGAGAGAGAGAGAGAGAGAGAGAAACTGTACTGTTGGAAAGTAAATCATTCTCAAGAAACCATTTGTTGTTTACGCACACAAACACGAGACTCGAAGTTCCGAGGTTTAGAATGTTAAAACACCAGTTATTTCATGAAATAAAATGCCAAGCCATGAATTCAATTCTTTACAGAATGCCACTTGTTAACGCATGAATTATGTATACTGGTGCATGTAGACACGTTTGCGCATTTGTAAATCATGATTAAATGTGGGAATAGTGTTTCCTTGTCGCTCTATGTTTAAAGTTGTATATATCTGTCCATTCTACACAAAAAACTATTATCCTATCTCTCTTCCGAAAAGCCTTTCGCATAACTAATTCATGACATTTACTTGTGCTCTCGTATGTACACACACACACACACACACACAAATTCTTATTATGTATAAGTATTTTGAAAAACTCCATTCTTATAAAGAAGCATTGATGAAAAAATATTACGATAAATTGTAAGTTTATTTACTCATAGAATGAAGTCAACATTACTGATACGGAAATTTAGATGAAAATTAACCCAAAGAACACAAACATTAAGGTGAAAACGTGCCACATAACAATAAGATTAGCACCAAAAACTGTGCAGGTATCCAAAATCAATCAATCCAGAAAAAAAATACGAGATAAGAATTCCATTAGAGAAAAATATCAATTATTACAAAACAAAAATAGATATTTAATTGTAAGATATTCTAATCAACGTGAGCACTAGTTTTCTTGATGAATAATGCGCTCGACAAAACTTTTTGTTGGGATGTTCTATTAATGACACAATTTCGATATACCGTGTGTTTTCTAATCAGTCGTGAATTGGCGAAACTGAGTTGGGTTAGCCCTTGGATGGGTGAGCCCCAGTTTAGTGGTGCACGCCTTAAACACTCATGAACTTCGTACCCTTTGTCTGTTGTCACCTGTGGAGACAACTGGACATCAACTTTAGCCCAAATATAATTGTTTTATATGGCCCACTATCACATTCCGGAGTCAAAGTCTCTCTCTCTCTCTCTCTCTCTCTCTCTCTCTCTCTCCAAACAAACATGCATACCTCAGAAAATACACAGACGCTTATTCCTTAGCTAACATAAAGATGTACATACATTCAGACGATATGGCTTCATCCTATACTTAGGTTCAGGCATATCTTTCTTGCCATTCATTTCAAAAGATAATTTTTTGTGAAGCTCAAACCTAAACTTAGTTCTAACACATAACAGACTTCAAATTTCACGTTAATCTCTGAGGCTTTATGAGATACCCAAGAACATGCAAATTCGTGACATGCAGCCTTTTAAAAGTCGAAATATAAATCCACAGAAATCATAGGAGTTATACTTATAAATATGAGTAACGCTAAAATTTTTAGTGCATTTCATTTACAAAGCCAAGGGTTGTTCAGAAATACTTTACATTAGCTATAATTAACATTATATATATATATATATATACACACACACACACACACACACATATATATATATATATATATATACAGAACATGTATAGGAACTGCCACAGTGCTTCCTAAGTGTTTGAACTACAACCCGTTTAATATATAATAAACTTTTTTTCTAAGTTCTGCGTCATCGTATATTGATTTCACTACACAATGTCGTTTGGAATCTTGAATTTCGTAGCATGCACTTCTATAAAATTCTATCTATCAACTAAAAAGAACTAATTGTGCATATATGAAATAGAATATTACGAAATTAAGCTCTGCCGTCATAAGTGTTCAGATTATTTCAAATTTATAACATACACACGCGCACGCTCGCGCACACACACACACCCATATATATATATATATATATATATGTATATATATATATATATATATATAAAACACTGGCGATTTCCATTTGTTCAAATACCTCATATTATTGACTTAACTCTCCTTTGAGATCCAAGAATTAAGAGGAAATTAATTTATTGATAAAAGTTTCGGGTCGGTCTAGGATTCGAACCTTAACCAAGACGAACTTGAGATGACAGTCAAGAATTATACCATAAGTTTCGACTGGGCTAAGGCTCGAATCCTTTCCGTCCAAAAGCTTTTATCAAAAGATGAATTTCTCTGTGGGTCTCTGATCTCAAGGCAGAGTGAATTCGATATTATGAGGTATTTTTGGTGTTTATATATATATATATATATATATATGTATGTATATAATATATATATATATATATATATATACACACATATATAAATATATATTATATAAATATATATATATATATATATATATATATTTGTGTGTGTGTGTGTGTGTGTGTGTTTGTAAAGGTAATTTGCCTTATCGATAGTGACACCGAAAAAAAAAAACCACGAATCACTGTCAAATTTAAAGATGAACACCACCACCAAAAAGGAAAAAAAATAACGCAGTAAACATACACCTATTCATAAGAGCAATCAACAGCAATTATAATCCCCATAGTAAAAACTTTAACCATATCTAGGAAGCACTCTAGTGATTCCTAGATAATGAAGTCACTCAACACTTTCTAGATCTTTCTCTTCTTCTGCCACTGAGCTTTTCCAAATAAAACAATCCTTTTTATTTACTAAGTTATTGGTGTCCGTGCTTTCTATTATAGCAGAAATGCGTTAAATCATTATGATTTATCTTTCAGTTATGCTGACATTTTTTCTACTTCTCCTAAGTATCTACCTTGCTCATCCTATCGGCTCTTACGTCACATATGCTAATCAATCAGTTCATGTATATGCGAGTGTTTATGTGATTATGTTTATAGGGTACATAACAATAATACAAAATCGATGAAGTACAAAAAGTTAAAATGTAAAGTAGGAATAAGTGGTGGGTCTCAGGAAAACACGAGTACCGTTTGGAGGTACTTCTCTTGGCATTGCAAAATCAGCACTCACCTTTTTGAATGATTATCTGAAAAGAGAAAGAAAGAAATTAGTTCGTATATACTTTTAAAATTAAATGCCTCAAAATTATTCAGCGGTAGTATTTTCGATGGCATCTGCATATTCTTCTCAATTTAGTTCTAGAACTGATAGCGTTTAGAAGTGTTGCTCTTTAATTACTATTTTTTTTCAGAGTTTTTGATTACAGAATTAGAGTTAGTGATTCAAGCAAATAATAGATTGATCTCAAAATATGTACAAAAATGAGAATATAAAATCAACTTAAAAGATGATTAATAACCAGGGTCTGAAATCTATAGTACCGAGGATAAACATCTAACTTAACTTTATACAATACTTTTAAAAAATGATAAGAGTTCTGATTTTAAAAAACACAATGTAAGCTTACCTATGTATATTGTATATCTAAACAAAGTCTCACAAGAAAAAAAAAAATGGATATTCTAAGCAATGTAGTTTTTCTGTTTAGAATGGTCCAAAACAACAAAATCATACATCTGTCCTTTTCCATTAAGAAATAACACAGGTGTGAGATTTTGGTGGTCTCTCTAAAATAGGATTTCGAGCGATGTCTCTTGGATCTTCCATTAGTAAAAAGTGGCTTTTCTTTCCTTTTTCAAGATGACTCCTATCTCCTGTTTCCTTTTCTTTTCTTTGGGTCACGATATTAAATTAACTTTAGGTTCTAATAATTTGTAGTAAGTATTACCTGAATAGGTATTTAAGGAACCTATAACGATAACTACACTAATAATATATAACAGAAACTGTAAGCCTTTGCTCATCAAGCTTGTTTTAATATTTCATTTGTTACTCTGAATACAAGTGGGAATATATTTGCGTATATATGCATAAATTGCACATACATATATTTGCAAAGAGAGAGAGAGAGAGAGAGAGAGAGAGAGAGAGAGAGAGAGAGAGAGTAGGGGAAGAAAATAGGCATGTATAATCCTAGATGGAGTTGCACGATATATGTGAAATTGAAGATATGAAGTGAATCGGAATGTAGATTGTGCATCAAAAGGACAATAACGATAATTTCTAGTTTCACTTCCAGTGGGAGTGTTGAGAAGTGAAAATAATGTTGAAATTGTGCTTCTGACAAATTCCTTATCACCGTACTCCTGTTTCAAGCATAAAATCATATATTTTCACCTCAACAATAAAGTTGGAAGGGAACTTATTTTCCTTTTGTATAGAAGCCTTTGTGTAACTGCTAACAAAGTATTCACGAAATGAATGGCAAATTTGAATGAAGCTTGGTGATCACGTTCACTGGGTGACATCTTCAGGGTGTATAGTTTTTGCCTATTATAAAGAAAAGTCTCAAGCAACGACAATTCAGATGAATTATTTTAAAAAGACAGTTACATTGAAAGGTACGGTTTGCTACTTACTATTATAATTATTATTACTAGCTAAGCTACAACCCTAGTTGGAAAAGCAGGATGCTGTAAGCCCAAGGGCTCCACCAGAGAAAAATAGCCCAGTGAGGAAAGGAAATAAAGAGATAGATAAACAGAAGAAATGAACAATTAAAATTAAACACTTTAAGAATAGTAACAACATTAAAATAGATCTTTCATATACATACTATAAAAAGAGACTTATGTCAGCCAGTTGACCATAAAAACATATGCAGTGAAGTCATTTTTATTATGTTATGCTCGCTACAGAGTGCTCCTATCTTCTCTGCCATAAATTATACTCTTATTTTTCATTCTTCATATTCAGTGTCTCTAAAAAGCTAAAATATTTGTCTTATCATGGGTATCTTCCACGAAAATGAATTAAGCGAGTGAAATATAAAGCCTTAGGAGAGATACAGCGTTTTGCATATTAGCAATAACAATAATGGTATCACTTTCTGATAATAAGTGACCACAGAAAATTATAAATGATAAACGCAATACCACTTGGATAAGTGTACAGTATCGGTTATCTTCAAATTAGCAGGTATGAGTCACCCCTGTAGATGAATATTTCATGTCCAAAATAATTCCAAAATACGATGGCAATTACTTCAATTGTGTACAAATGTATTTTTTTTTTTTTTTATCATTTGGAATGGAATTCCTTCAAATGATTAATATCAATGTGAGTTATCTATATTTGAACTTATTCATAAATAAGAGATAAACTCGTAAATTATTAATTGGTAACAATACTTTGAATAAAAATGTGCAAAAATACTATTTTATAGTGGTATCATAATTAGGATATATTTGAACTCACGTTTAAGTCAATCTTTTCTGAGGAAAACTTCAGTATTTAGGAAATATGTTTTTCAAAATGTGAGAACTGTAAGTTAATCATAACGATTATTATCCTCTTTGACAGAAACTGTATAAATATTAAAGTTTACGAAGCAATTAGATAAGATATAGCAATGTGAGTTCATGAGCATAATACCATAGACCCAGTATTTGAAGTTCACATTTTATTCTTAATATTCTTGTAAAAGAACGGAAAACCGAAAACTATTCATTGTCAAACAACATTTTAAGGCAGTATATATTTTCCAATATTTAAAGGTTGTCACCATCCCCCATCCTCTCTCTCTCTCTCTCTCTCTCTCTCTCTCTCTCTCTCTCTCTCTCTACAAAGCATATATAACATTAGGAACAGTATGATGATGTATCCTTTGATCCAGAATTTGCACCAGTTTACCTTGAAAATATTCTGGCGCAGACGAATTGATAATTTATAGCTCATTTTACCTTTGTAATTTCTCTTTCAGCCACATTTCTCTGCTTCAAAGAGCTCCAAATATGAAATTTAGGCAACGAAATTGTCCCTCAGTATAACGTTTCTTGCTCAGTAACCAAATTATAATGCTTTAAACAATCAAAATTTACCGGAATGTAAATTAAAATAATTCATAAAAAGTACCAAAAGGAGAGAAGTTGAGCTTTTCATATCCCATATCGTATATCCATTAGGAATCACATATGAACCACCTGCGTGGCAAAACTTCCAAAAAAAACGGTTCATAAGCCTATTCCTAAGGCTCATTATCAACACGTCGAACTCCGCCAAACACACTGCACCTTTCACTATTATCTTACACTAACTCTTGAGCTTCTTCTAAACTAAAGCATTTCCCTATCAATGCCGTCTTTCACAAATCCTATCAACCTTATTTTACTATGAATTTTCAAAGTTTTCACTAGCCTGCTGGTGCTCATTTTTACCATAAAACCCGAACTATCTTGAAACCAATGCTAACATTTTCGCTACTTCTATCTTCAAACTTACTACTCTAACAAATCTTTTTTAAATTTATCTCAACAGTTTCAAACCTTTTGACTCCTTTTGAATTAAACATCCACTCTTAACTTCCATACAGAAGTGGTGCTTCAACTGCCACTACTTATATTCTCACCTTCCCATCAACAGACATTTATAACGAATCGCCATTCTTATATACACATATTGATACTATCATTGCATAACATAGTCTGCGACTCGCCTCTTCTCTCCCCTTGCTATAATCTGCTATGGGCCTATATGTAGAATCCCCTACTTCCATTAACCATCCATGCTAACATGTATTCCTCCCTTTCCCTGGATTTTATTGGCTCTCATTTCCTCACTTATGTTCACATTAACTCAATTTGCTTCTCATCTAGACACCTTGAATCTGTCTTACCAGCTAATACAGTTTCTCTTCTTTGTTCCCAGGCAGCATATCATCATCTACAAGTATTAACTATTCCACAACCTTTGCAGCTACATCGGCTGTCATTTCTCAGGACTCTCAGATTATTCCATCTGTACCGCAGGTGTACCATACATGCGCATAAAATGTAATGCTATATTTTTTCTTATATCATGCTCTCGTGTGCAGGGATAATATGAAAACCTGCTTAAGCTTGCCATTTCATGTTTTACATTGTTTGATTTTTTTGTGCCATTGCTGCCCTTAACTGTTTGCATAGAAGCTCATTATCCTGTTGAATAAACTTACTTACATTCACCTCGCCTCTCTGTTAGCACCTAACACCTACCTCACATAATTGGTGACCACCAGAGGACCAGCTCCTCACTGTCTTTAGTGCCCTAGCCTTTTTAAGATGTCGCCCACTGATCCTAATTCTTCAATCCATGCTTCCTCGATGAAACTGTCACCTTTCACAAGCAGAGAAGTATTGACCTGGTTCAAGTGCACCGAAGTTTAGTTTTGCATCAATTGCGTGACTCGCTCAAGCAACAAAGTAGACTGTGTCCTCGTGGCGATCCTGAGAACAATTTCCCAGGAAATCTTTGATTAGCTTTGCAACCAAAGGAACGCCCAATAGCATATGATGCCCTCAAAACATACCTCCAGAAGTAGTAATGCAGCCGCCTGTATAGCCAAGCTTTTTCAGCTCTCTCAACACCCAGTGGGGAACAAAATGGCATCGATCGCTCTCAAGTAAAGGACCAAGATCGCTCACCAGGAAGTGAACCTACTTTGTGCCCGTTGGGTAAGACGCCTACCCGAACCTGGACGCGTTGCCATCTCCAATGTTGATACCTTGCCAATGAAGGACATGATGACCAAAGTCGATGCCGTTATGGACAGCCACTTCATCCCCTTCAAGACCTTCATCAATGTATCCACACCTGACGAAGAGTTCAACTATTCAACACTGACCGAGACTGAAATGACATGCTGGAGCGGCTACAATGCTGCCCACCAACCACATATGCCGCCCCTCACTCACGCCCCAACCAATAACCTCTATAGTCAGTTACTGATGCCCATCAGCTGCAGTCCTGCTACTACCACTCCAGATTTGCGGCTGCTGCGAAGAAGTATGCAGACGCTTGTCAGTCGCCAGAAAACTTGTATGTAGGCCATTGCTTGTACTAGTGGCCTCCCCTGTCACTAATCTTTTGCTTTTTATATAATGCAGGTAGGGGAGTACGGTTTTTGGTAGACACTGGTGCTTGCCGTTCCCTTCTGTCAATGCTACTCTCCAGTACATGACGTAGTCACTCTAAGCCAGCTGACATCCTCCTGGTGACTGCTAACAGATCTGAGATACGAGATACTCACATTATCGTTTGGGAGTGCTAGATAACATTGAATAGTCCTTGTTACCAACATAATATTGCCACTACTCAGAGCAGATTTTCTTGCCCATTTTAACCTCCTGGTTGATGCTGGCACATCAAAATTTAGTCAACTCCCTCATATTCGTTGAAACCTCTTCAACGCTAACCTTCCGACCTCACACTCCACATCAGCACACCCTTGAAGGCTTACACCCAGCTCCTCATGTTTTTTGTCTAGAACTTTACCATAGGCCCACGGTTACTGCCATGCACAATATTCATCATCATACCAAGACCAGGTATTTTCCACATTCTTAAGTCTGGCCCCAAATCATTTGGCAGCCACTAAACAAACTTTGTCAGAATGGAAGAAAATGGGCCTTTGCCAAAAGACATCAAGCCCATGGTCGTCGCCCTTACAGATCCTCCTGAAGAAGGATAGCCCCCTTTGCCCTTGTGGAGATTACAGGTGTCTGAAAACGCAGACAGAAGCGCGTCAGTAACCCCTCACCAACATCGTCGACGTTACCTCTGACTTACGTAGAGCAAAGGTGTTCTCCACTCTAGACCTCTTGAAAGGGTATTATCAGGTGCCTATGAATCCAGAGGACATATCCAAAACTGCTATCACCCACACCCTTTAGTACATACATATTCAAATACTCCTGTTTTGGCCTTCGTAATGCTGGAGCTACTTTTCAATGCCTCATGGTTGGCATCTTGTGGGACCTCTCCTTCTACACATGTTATTTGGATGGCACACTTGTGTTTTCTTCCTCCAAAGAGGAACACCTCCATCACCTACGCATTATGCATGACCACCTAAAACAGAACACCCTTGCAGGCCGGTACAACAAGTGTACCTTTGGCGCCAATGAAGTATCGTTCTTAAGGCCCACAACACTCTTGAAGGCATCTACCTTCTCCCTGAGAAGGTATCAGCTGTTTAGAACTTCCCCATACCCTCAACCGTCAAAGCCGCGCAAGAATTATTGAGCATGATAAACTATATCACCCGTTCTTGCCAGCCATTGCTACCACTCTTGCCCCACTTTATGCCTCCCTTAAGGGCCTTCCAAAAGACCCGCAGAGGAGTCCCCTACAGGAAGCCAGTTATTGCAACGCAAAGAATGCCCTGTCAACTGCTGCTGCTTTCACTTTTCCCATCCCATATGCCCCTTTCTTTCTCTCCACCAATGCCAGTGATGTCACTTTCTTCAATAGAAAACTGTCCAAGGCGTAATCCAGCTGCTCTACCTTCGGCCCCTAATTGCTGGCGGTGCAATTGGCTGTCCGTCACTTTTGTCACTTCTTAGAGGGTACGTACTTCGTCATTCGTATGGACCACATAACTCTGGTGCAAGCCTTAACTCGACAGTCAGACCCCTGGTCTGCCTGATAACGCCGACATCTCTTAACCATGGCTGAATAGAACTGCACTTTTCAACATGTTCCTGGAAAAATCAATACCATTGCTGGTGCCCTGTCAAGAAACAAATTGGACACCATTCAACTGGTATTGAATTACAATGCCTCGACAGAAGCCTAACGAAATGATCCAGAGTACCGAGCATAGATGACATTCTGCACATCCCTCTGTTGGGAAGACGTCCCCATCGACGATTCCAATGCTACTCTCCTCTGTGACGTCAGTACTGGTAGTTCACGACAGTTGATATTTGCCCCCAAGTGCCAGCAGGTGTTTGAATTCACCCATGGTCTCTCACATCCTTCACGCATCTCTACTCCATAGTTACACAAGGCAAAGTTCATATGGCATGGCATTACTAAGGATGCTAAAGATTGGGTCTGCGCCAAACTTCAAAAGTACATTGATACACAAATTCAGGAATCTGCACATTCCCTCAGTCCCCTACCCACATCACACGGACACAGTTACCTGTTTACCATCAATGACAACTAAACTTGCAGTCTTAAAACCATCCCTATGCAAACTGCAATCCCCGCCTGATGTACATCTGTCTTACTCTCAGGGTGGATAGCTAGATTTGGTATCCCTGAGCATATTTCTTCTTACAAAGGTACCACTTTCATTTCTCAATTGTGGACATTATTAGCGAGTATCCTGGGCATCACCATACATCAGACAACCGATTGCATCCCAGCAACCAACAGAATGATTGGACGTTTTTATAGCACCCTCAAAGCAGCTATAATGTCCTGTTGCAATGACTCCTACTGATTTACTCAGTTTCCTTGGGTTCTCTTGGGATTAACAACTACTCCTAAGGATGCCCTTAATATCTTGATAGCTGAAATGGTGTATGAAGACCCGTTAGTTATCCCTGCTGAATTTTTTTCTGTCTGACACCTCCTCCAACAATCTCCAGTGTCTACGTCATGTTGCAGGAAAATTCACTCCCTGTCGCCAGACTTACAATCTCCCAGCAAAACAACACACCAAAAGCTCTAAACACTGCAACTCATGTCTTCATATGCACTGACACTAGCAACCCAACGCTGACACCTACTTACATGGGCACTTTCCTAGTTATATGTCACAAACCAGAGGATTTCTTATTTAAAATGAGGCAAAAATGACTGGACCTCCATTGATCGCCTAAAACCAGCATATATCTTGCAAGAAGATCCGCCTACAGTTCGCTTCTCTGGGGCAGGGCACTCTATTTCACATGTATGTCCTTTTTAGGGGGGTAGCTATGTACCTCACGTGATTCATACACTCTCATTCACAGAATGCTTTTTTATCTGGCTCTCTCTCCCGCACTGATAATAGAAAAGCTTGTTTATGCTTCCTATCGCGTGTTTTATATTGTTTGAATTTTTTTACCATTATTGCCCTAATCTGCTTGTATCTAAGCTAGTTATCTTGTTGAGTAAACTTACTTACATTCACTTTGCCTCTTTGTGAGTACCTAACACCTACCTTGCTCACAACCATAAGATTTTGAACACCCATGAATGCATGGCTCACCCTTGTCTCAGGCTCACTTTCTCACCAAACTTTTAATCCCTCTTTTACAACTTATTATTCATATTATACACTCTCAAAATCCTCCATATCGTGTAAATATCAATTCTATTAGGCTTTCCCTTAATCTATAATGCCCCATACAACGTTTTCTTGTTAATTTCAGACTTTTTCGTAACTGTTTCAAAACATAAACTTGACCTATGTATCCTCTTTGTTATCTAAATTCTCTATGCTTATCTTATTCAAGTCCCTCTTTCACTTATGTTACTTTCCTATACCAATATCCTATCATACATTTTCCTTGGTGTACCGAGTAACAGTATTCGCTTTTACAGCAGAGCAATTATTCCTCTCATTTCCCTCATTCAAACATACGAGATATAGAACAAATATTCAAAATGATCACTTCCTAGACCTAGTGCTAAAATCACGTCAGAGAGCATCAAAACTGTCTCTGTCTGTCTGGTAGATTGCTACATCATCGGTGTAATACAGACTCTGTACCATCAAGCAAACTACAGGAGAAATATATTTTTTCAACAGTCACTGGAAGGACAATGATGATGATGATGGGGTGGACAAAGCAGCGACTACATATGTAGCAAGGACATCACCTGTTACTAATCCCCTTTCCAGGTCGGTCATTCTAAATCATTTTCTTATTTATGCTTCTTCTCTCCTGGATCTGGAGAGGAGCTATGTCCTCTTTTGGGAGCGAACCGAAAAATTTAATGTCTATTTACACCTACTTCCTTTAAAATCTACTGTTTATACTCCCTGAAGTTCCTATACATCTACCCCTAAAATCTGGTACTCCCGATATTTTCACCTTTCACATCATTCTTTACTATCCTATTGATCTTTTTTAATACACTCAGCTGCTCTTCTCTCATATAATAAAAGGGCTTCTCAAATAATCTCGTTATTTTTTCACTAAACATTTTACCACCTCATCCGGCGACTTACTATTTGTATTCCCTCTTCCTACACTCTTACACTAAAAAAATGCTGCTTGCTCATCTCGAACTTTTAAAAATTTCCCTATCAGCTCCTTTCTCGGCAGGTTCTTTAAACATAGCCCACAGTTTATCACTCTCTTATTTTAATTACGTTTACAGTCGTATGCATACAATTCCCTTTCAAACTTATATCCAAGTAATGATCGGACATACCGTATTCCCATTCATTCCTCTTCTACGTAGTGCTTCAATCAATCTTCTCTTTCATCTACTCTTTACGAAAATCCTGATCTACAAAAATCTCTTCTTCGAAATTCATATATGAATTATGTGTTCTTCATTCTCGTACATGCTGTATTTTGAACAATCATGAGTTTTTCAAAACAAAATTCGACAAGAATCTCTCCATTCTCAAAATCACGAAATACTCCCTACCTAAAAACAAATATTTTATGTTACCAACCATTAAATTAGAAAATCCTATCACAACCAATATTTCATGTTCCTTACCTAGCCAGGCACAGATTCAGATTATCCCAAAATAATTAACTTTAAGTCCCAATTTTTCAAAACCTGTAACATATATTCATACATATTTACATACGGATATATATATATATATATATATATATAGATATATATATATATATATATATATATATATTATTACTAGCCAAGCTACAACCCTAGTTGGAAAAGCAAGATGCTATAAGCCCAAGGGCTCCAACAGAGAAAATAGCCCAGTGAGGAAAGGAAATAAGGAAATAAATAAATGATGAGAATAGATTAATAATATATCCTTCTAAAAACAGTAACAGCGTCAAAACATATATGTCCTATATAAACTATTAATGTCAAAAACAGACATGTCATATATAAACAATAAAAAGACTCATGTCAGCCAGGTCTGCATAAAAACATTTGCTCCTACTTTGAACTTTTGAAGTTCTACTTATTCAACTACCCGATTAGGAAGATCATTCCACAACTTGGTAACAGCTGGAATAAAACTTCTAGAATACTGTGCAGTATTGAGCCTCGTGATGGAGAAGGCCTGGCTATTAGAATTAACTGCCTGCCTAATATTACGAACAAGATAGAATTGTCCAGGGATATCTGAATGTAAGGGATGGTCAGAGTTATGAAAAATCTTATGCAACATGCATAATGAACTAATTGAACGACGGTGCCAAAGATTAATATCTAGATCAGGAACAAGAAAGTAAGTTTCTGTTCAACATATATATATATATATATATATATATATATGGTAGAGATAAGTTGATTTCGATTCTAAGTACAAAACCAAGAATTCCACCGGAATATGTAAGGAAGAGTTGTAATAAACTTTTATATCTCTTTGTGCTTTGTGGTCTAGTGGTAAAGCAAGTCATTGTAACCCCAGTTTATACTTGACCAGGGTTCAAATCCTTAGCCATCCAAAATCTATCATAAAGTTAATTCCCACATGGGTCTCTGATTCCGAGGCACAGCAAATTCTGTATTAAGAGTTATTTATGGTTTATATGAATTTATATATATATATATATATATATATACACACACACACACACACACATATATATATATATATACATATATATATATATATATGTGTGTGTGTGTGTGTGTGTGTGTGTGAATATACATATTTCCCTTTCTGCGTGGGGATACCTTAACGTTGTGGAAGGGTTTGTGTGTCACCATGATAAGCAAAGCTATACTGGAGAGGGCCACCCATACTAGGTTGGTTTAATGTAAGGCCTATGAGCGATCAGACCAAATTCTCTCACCATTACCAATCCGCAATGGCCAGCGAGGTAATGAAAATCGTCAAACCACAGACAAGACCAAGACATGTTTGAGACCTTTGCCTTGAAGTGGACTAGAAACAATTGCATTAGTTATATATATATATATATATATATATGTCATCATCTTCAGCCGTTGCTGGCTTACTGGAAAACAAAAGCCTCAGACATGTCATTCCACACACACACACACACTCACTCGCACACACACACACACACACACACACATATATATATATATATATATATATATATATATATCTATATATATATATATATATATATATATATATATATAGTTAAAATATTGAATAAAGGTTTAATAGTTTTTAATGTGAATGGCAGACATCATGATTAATTTTAACCGAACAAGTTTGAAACATATATTTCTATAATATTAGTGTATTTCATGTTTTCTTTTATGTAAAAAGATAAAAAAGCACATAAATAAACATACGATAGTCAGCCATAACAGTAAAAAAATATTAGAAAAACATTTCTAAAGATACTATGCAATATTATTGACTTTTGTTAATTTTTACAGATAGATAATTACTGAAACCACTGAGAGAATGACATTCATCATAAACAATTAAACTAGAATTAATGCTGAGTGATATATGAAAACAAGTGCATTAACCACTAAATTAAGATCAATAGGCAACATGATTACAGTCGTTCTGAAGATTCTAACTGATATACATGCGAACTAAAAGCACAATAAACTGTGAGAAATTTACATTCACATTGCTTAAAAATATTTAAAAAATATTGGCCTATATAAACTCCCTTGATCGATATTAGTCTTTACGACCTAATAAAGATTAATCCAGGGTTCCGTGAAAGATGGGAGCTTTCATATTTTTGGTTTCTTCTCTTTACTATTTAAAAATAAATTATAAGCATTGATATATGTTTCAAAATTATAGGGCATCATCAAACATATTCTTGAAATTATGTTCGTTGTCTGTACTTGAGCTGAACTTAGCATATATGGAAGATTTTTTTTGGTTTTCGAGATATTATTTCATAGTATCGGAATGTTTGCAGCCTTCAATCTTTTCACCCACTCAACGATCTTTACTCCTAATGATATCAGCAGAAAATCCATTTCATCATATGCGCCACGATGTAAGAGAGAATTCCCCATGACTAATAGCTACGGATCATATTTTCACATTTTCTCATAACAATTTTGAAAATTTTACCAATACAGAGGAAAATACTAAATGTTATTGGTAAATAGCAAAAAAAAATAACATAAAAACTTGAGAATTTTGACATGAAATTGTACAAATTCATATATATGTATATATATATATGAAATTGTACAAATTCATATATATGTATATATATATATATATATATATATATGTGTGTGTGTGTGTGTGTGTGTGTGTGTGTGTGTGTGTCTGTCTGTGTGTGTATGCTTGTGTGTATAAATGTGTGTGTGAGTAGGTTTAGGATAGTGAGAAAATTCCGATTGGGAATGGAGTTAGACAGGGAGGCCCCCATCTCTCCTAAATTATTCACAGAAGTTTTTAAAAATTTACACGAGGAAAATGTAGGAATTAATTCTAATGGAGAATACCTAAGAAAATTAACATTTGTAAATGACATAGTTGTGTTTAGTGAATCATGGAGGAATAACAACAGACGATAGAAGATTTGAATAGAGAAAGCAGAAATGTAGGACTAAAAACGAATAGGAGTGAAACAAAGATAATGTTCAATGAAAATGCAGAGACAACAAATAAGAGTTATGGATGAACCTCTAGATATTATTAATGAATACCAGGTACTTAAGGCAGACAGTAAATGTTTCCCTAGGATAACGAGACTGAGATTAAAAGATAAGCAAACATGAGATTATGAAAAGTAAAATGCCACTTTCTCCCAAAAGAAAAGTTTGATTTTCTTTTGAACAGTTATCCCCACATTGAGCCCTATCCACATGAGCAAGCATACTCGACGGGCACACCGTGATACCACACTACAATAGGTAGATAAAATGAGGGTTGATGACGTCAGAAGCTGGAAAACTACAGGCATAGATCTGGCAACACTGATGAGCATGCTCGAACGTGTGGACAGGGCTTCAAGGGGTAGGTTGGTTTCTACCAAAGACATCCTCTCATCAAACTTCTTTCGATCTTCTGCCCTAAGCCCTCTTCACTTCTTCCCTACCATCCATCCTCAACACATGTCCATACCATCTCAGTCGTGACACTCTTATCACCTCTGTAATCTTAACTATACCTGCCATTCTTCTTATTTCTCATTTTCCAATCTTTCAAGCAGTGATATGATCATAATCTATATCAGCATTATCAATTCTGTTTTCTCAAGCTTTACTTCCTCTTTTCATCTGAGAGCCCACGTGTACAATCCATACATTAACAATGTTCTTACTACTGTGGTAAAGATCTTGACCTTTAGCATGATTGGAATTTATTTATCCCATACCACTCTCGCTACTTCCCTGCACTTTCCGTTGGCTACTTTTACTTTATTCTCAACTTCACCCTTACAACCTCCCTCTTTAATTAAAGTAGATCTATTTTATCTAAATTGTTCCGCCTGAAATATGACCGACCCTCTACTTTCATGCCTGCCTCATCATCATCATCATCTCCTCCTACGCCTATTGACGCAAAGGGCCTCGATTTAATTTCGCCAGTCTGCTCTGTCTTGAGCTTTTACTTCAATACTTCTCCATTCATCATCTATGCCTGCCTATCCTGTCCTTATCTTTATTACTGCTTACCATAACCCCAGTCTTAACCACAATCACTCTAAAGCCATCCCTCACCACAGGCCCCTGCCACTCTACCAATCTTCTTTGTAAGTTCCTCATTTTCAGCAGTAATCACCAAATCATCTGCTTATAGACTGCGAGGCGCCAGTTAGGTGATAACTGAGAGGCGAGGTGAATGCAACTAAACTTTATTAAACAATTAACGAGTTTATATACAGCGACTTCCGACAAAGAACGTCAAACAAATTAAAACATGATAAAGTTTGTGATACCATGATAACACACGATGGTCTATTAACAGTGCAGGAAGCGTGATTAGATAAAAACACAAAACCGTTACAATGTACAAGCGTGTATAGAACACGTGCGGTGCAATAGCAACTCATCTAGCTCTTCATTTATGATATCTTCACCTAACACACCAATGATGAGCACAAATAAAAATGGGCTTAATACTGACCCATAGTGTAATCCTACACTAACTTCAAACCTTCCTGTTTCCACATCTGCTGTTTTTCCTTTTGTCCTTGTCCTTGTACATCTCTATCATTCTAACCAACCTCTCTAGGACTTTCTTCATCCTCAAGCACTAGAATATAATTTATCTTGTGATTCTATCTTTAGCCTTCTTTAGATTTACAAAATCACAAAACTTCTTATTTTTCTCTAGCCTCTTCTCCAGTGCCTGCCTTTCTATAAAGATGGCATCCACATTCCTTTTCCCCGTCATGAATCCATACCTCTGTTTCTCAATCTTTACAATCTCTCATGTAGTATCCTCTAGAAAAAAATTAAACTATGCTCTATTACTTTAATTCCCCTGTCCATAACATCACATTTCTTCTTAAATGTAATCATTATCCTCCCAATCTTTAGCATTATTTCCTCTTCCAATATTACTTTTAAAAAATCCAGTAGCTTGGCCATGTGTCTCGCCATACATTGAAATAACAACACTAAAGAGCTATTAGATCCATTGACTGGCCAGATAGTACTACATTGGATCCCTCTCTTGTATTGCTTATTTTTCCTTTTCCTACATATACACAGAATAATTTGGCCTATTATTCACATATTCCGCTATTTCCTCATACACCTGATAACAATAAGTAACCGAAAAATTCTTCTTCATTCAAGAGGTTAACTTCTGCACTCTTAATTGTTCAGTTACTACTTAACACTTTAGCTATGGTAAACAGTTCTTCAAGGTGAGGGACACTCTAAGATAAAACTATTGTTTTCTGGTCTTGGGTAATGCCATAGCCTCTGCACCATGGTCTTCAAGTCTCTTGGGCTAGAGTTCTCTTGTTTAAAGGTACACTCAAGCATACTATTCTATCGGTTTCCTTTCCTCCTTGGGCTACATTCCCTGTTGGAGCCCTTGGGCTTATAGCATCCTGCTTTTCCAATTAGGGTTTTAACTTAGTAATAACAAGAATCTGCATCTAGTATCTTACCCATTTTAAATTGAACCTCATCGGTTCAAAGTATGGTTAAACAGAAAATTGTGGGTCAGACAATAGATGTGCGCAAAATTATTGTGTAGAGAATGATGAGCTGTATCATATTGATATTCGTAAAATATTAATAAGGTATTGCAAACCAGCTATGTAATGTAATTTTGAAAATGTAGCATACATAACAACTTGGACTATACCTAAAATTTGACATTCATTGCTATCTAATTATAAGAAATAGGAAAAGAAATCACCTGTGGTAATCTTTTGCTTCAACCTTGCATGTGAATGCAAATGTTCTTCGGAAACACCTAACATGAATGAAAAGATTTACTGATCAAATTAATGAAAATGAAATCAGAGAGAGAGAGAGAGAGAGAGAGAGAGAGAGAGAGAGAGAGAGAGAGAGAGAGAGAGAGAGAGAGAGAGAGATCCTACTATGAAGTACATTCTGAAATTCATATCATAACAAAAATCATGATACAGTATTTTGATTGAACGGCATGTGAATGAAATACATATATTTGATTAGATAACGAATATCATATTAACAACAGCAGCGCGAACTAGTAAAACATTGTCATTAACTTACCGTTGCTCGAGTGGACGTTCTTCTAACTTATGAAGAGAAGCAGTTTATGTAATCAATATGAAGTCCTGCCGAGTATGAACGAAATTCCCAACCAGGCAAAATTATAAATAAAAAAAGAATAAAGCCTTTGTTGCATCGATCAGTTTTTCTCTTGTACTACCGTTACGTGCAATTCTCATCAACATGAATCAATTTTCGAGCGGGCCCCTTTCCAACTCAGAAAACGAAAATATATGTGTTTTCCCATTTCCCGTTATCACGCATCCCATCTGTTCCCATTCATTAGCCTCCTTTTTTCAGCTTCCAGCCGATCTCTTTTCTTCTCGTCGGGGTCATCGTTTCTCCATCTTGATAACGAAGGGAAGCAAAAATAATGGGAACAATTTCATAAATGCGACGCTGTGAGATTAGACCGAACGAGTATCGTCTTCTTCTTGTCTAC